>NC_045427.1:273995882-274315113 GCF_902635505.1 Sarcophilus harrisii | reverse complement strand
TTAAAAACAATGGCTGATTTAAATGTGGAAATATGTGAAAAAATTTCACATGTTTAACATATGGATTCCTTGCCATCTAAGAGAAGGATGTGGGGGTAAGGGAGAGAAAAACTTTGGAACACAAGGCTTTGCAAGGGTAAATATTGAAAAGTATCTATGCATATGTTTGGGGTTTTTTTGTTTGTTTTTGTTGAGGCAATTGGGGTAAAGTGACTTGCCCAGGGTCACACAACTAGGAAGAGTTGTGTCTAAGGTCAGATTTGAACTCAGGTCCTCCTGACTTCAGGGCTGGTTATGCATAAGTTTTGAAAATAAAAAGCTTTAATAATTTTTAAAATAATGGCTGATATTAGAGAAACTACAGAATTGTTATATTTCATGTTAATCAGTTATGCCCCTGCTAAAAATTCATTTCATTTTATATTTATGCAATGCTGAATTTGAGAAGATTAACAATATAGAATGTTTATCTTTAAGCAAAAAAAATCAGTAGGAGTAATGTACATCATGTAAAAATATGGCCCACTATTTGTTGCATGTCCATGGGAATAAGCTAGATAAAATAACATCAACTGGGTACTATGGCATTAGTAGAGGTTCTCTGTGAGCTATGACTTGCTGGTTAGGTCAAGACTTTTAATTAGAGAAATCCCAATGGGGTTCATCAGATGACAGTTCTTATGTATCTGAGGCAACTTAACAATTATAGCATCTGGGTTTGCTTGAAAGCTGGTCATTTTAGCACCAATGCATCAAATTTAAGTAATTAAATCTAATAGACATTGATAGATAGATATCATCCATTGGAGAATGACTGAACAAATCACAATAATAGAATGTAAAATATATTATGGTATACACATAATATTTATAGTGTATATGGAATTCTTTAATGTAATATTATTGTGCTATATGAAATGATGAACAGTTTCAGAAGAACCTGGGAAGATTTCTATGAAGTGATGCAAAGAAAAGTGAACAGTTTATGAATCTCTCCCCTCACCTCCTAACTTATAATTTCTAAAGCTAATTTTCCTGTTTCTAGGGGACACAAAAGCAGGGAAAACAACAATCAGATTAAGACTAGAGAAATTTTAGCCATGAAGATGACATATCAAAGCTAGAATATTCTTGCATTCCTGATCCTCTAAAGTTAATTTTTCTGTCCCAATTCTACTTCCTTATTCTTCTTCTAATATCTTGCTCCAATATTCATTCTTTTAAAAAAATCTTCTAACTTCTACATCTAACACCAATGACTCTAGTTTTCTTTCTGAATTTCTATGACACTGCTCTCTTCTGGTTTTCCTCTTACTGATTTGTCGTTTTTTGATCTTCTTGGATGGTTTGTGAGGCCTAACCATGATTATTTCTCAAGTTTTCTTCCCGAGTCCTCTTTTCTCTTTGCATGCTCTATCAGCGACTCATAAGCTCCCAAAGGTTTAATTATCTCTATACTAATTATCTCTATACACAGGTCTCTCTCTCTCTCTCTCTCTTTCTCTCTCTCTCTCTCTCTCTCTCTCTCTCTCTCTGTATATATATATATATATATATATATAAATTCAATCTCTCCACTGAGCTTCAGTCCCACATCACAAATTGCTTATTTCAAACCGAATATCTTTTTTTTTAACTTTTTTTTTTATTTAATAGCCTTTTATTTACAGGATATATGCATGGATAACTTTACAGCATTAACAATTGCCAAACCTCTTGTTCCAATTTTTCACCTCTTACCCCCCACCCCCTCCCCCAGATGGCAGGATGACCAGTAGATGGTAAGTACATTAAAATATAAATTAGATAAACAATAAGCATACATGACCAAAACGTTATTTTGCTGTACAAAAAGAATCAGACTCTGAAATATTGTACAATTAGCTTGTGAAGGAAATCAAAAATGCATGTGGGCATAAATATAGGGATTGGGAATTCAATGTAATGGTTTTTAGTCATCTCCCAGAGTTTTTTTTCTGGTAATAGCTGGTTCAGTTCATTACTGCTCCATTGGAAATGATTTGGTTGATCTCGTTGCTGAGGATGGCCAGGTCCATCAGAACCGGTCATCATATAGTGTTGTTGTTGATCTCCTGGTCCTGCTCATTTCACTCAGCATCAGTTCGTGTAAGTCTCTCCAGGCCTTTCTGAAATTATCCTGTTGGTCATTTCTTACAGAACAGTAATATTCCATAATATTCATATACCACAATTTATTCAGCCATTCTCCAACTGATGGACATCCATTCAGTTTCCAGTTTCTAGCCACTACAAAGAGGGTTGCCACAAACATTCGTGCACATACAGGTCCCTTTCCCTTCTTTATAATCTCTTTGGGATATAATCCCAGTAGTAACACTGCTGGATCAAAGGGTATGCACATTTTGATAACTTTTTGAGCATAGTTCCAAACTACTCTCCAGAATGGTTGGATTCATTCACAACTCCACCAACAATGCATCAATGTCCCAGTTTTCCCCATCCCTCCAACAATCATCATTATTTTCCTGTCATCTTAGCCAATCTGACAGGTGTGTAGTGGTATCTTAGAGTTGTCTTAATTTGCATTTCTCTGATTAATAATGACTTGGAGCATCTTTTCATATGACTAGAAATAGTTTCAATTTCTTCATCTGAGAATTGTCCATATCCTTTGACCATTTTTCAATTGGAGAATGGCTTGATTTTTTATAAATTAGAGTTAGTTCTCTATATATTTTGGAAATGAGGCCTTTATCAGAACCTTTGACTGTAAAAATATTTTCCCAGTTTATTGCTTCCCTTCTAATCTTGTCTGCATTAGTTTTGTTTGTACAAAAACTTTTCAGTTTGGTATAATCGAAATTTTCTATTTTGTGATCAGTAATGATCTCTAGTTCTTCTTTGGTCATAAAGACCTTCCCCTTCCACAGGTCTGAGAGGTAAACTATCCTGTGTTCCTCTAATTTATTAATAATTTCATTCTTTATGCCTAGGTCATGAACCCATTTTGACCTTATCTTTGTGTATGGTGTTAAGTGTGGATCAATGCCTAGTTTTTGCCATATTAGTTTCCAATTTTCCCAGCAATTTTTATCAAACAGTAAGTTCTTATCCCAAAAGCTGGGGTCTTTGGGTTTGTCAAAGACTAGGTTGCTATATTTGTTGACTGTTTTATCCCTTGAACCTAACCTATTCCACTGATCAACTAATCTATTCCTTAGCCAATACCAAATAGTTTTGCAAACCTAATATCTTAGCTATTTCCAATTTAGCATGTTTAGAACATCTTGTTACCTTTGTCTCCAGACATTTCTATTTCTATTAATAAAACATCAGCATTAAGAGAAAGGGAGAGAGAAAGAGAAAGAGGGGAAGGGGAAGAGGAAGGGAAGGAAGGAAGGAGGGAGAGAGAGCAGAACTAAGAGACAAACATACAGTAATTTGAAAACTATAAAAAACAAATTTGAAAAATGATTATCACTGTAATGACTAGCTACAACTTTATGGAACTGATAATGAAAGGAGCAACTCACTTCCTAACAAAGAGGTTATATATGTATTCAAGTTGCAGAATGAAACATTTTCAGACATACACAACGCAGATATTTTGTTTTGCTTGATTTTGTCTATTTGTTAACAATATTTTTACTTTTGTTTTCTTTTTTCAATAGAAGAACATGGGGAAAGAAAACTATTTTTAATTGAAAAAGAAATAAACTTGTTAAAAAAAAATTACAGGACATACTTAGACAATTGAATGAAAGCATGCTAGAAAATGTAACAACTCAAATATTTTTACTATAATATAGATTTTATTCCAACTAAAACTTTTTCTTGAAAAGTTGGTTCTTTTATCTTACTAAAGAAAATTCTCACTATTACAATATTATTTTTCCACAGTCATTGAGGACTGTTTTGCATGTGTGTCATGAAGGGGCCCAGGGTAGTTGTGGTGATAAGATTCGTTCTGTTTTCTGAATGGATTGAATATAAGACTTCCTTTTCTAAACCTCCTTATACTGATTCTGTACAAATAGACTTTCTTGGAGGAGGCTTTTTAATTTGGTCATTCTTTTCCTTATATAAAACCTTGAAGGAGAGCGCTAACAGCAGTTACAAAGGTATTGGAGCAGTAATAGAATACCAGGCCTAGTTTAAACTCTAGCTATTTCTGATTTTTCAATGCATACTATTGTACTAATTGAAATAAATATCCTATGGAAAGGCTATCTGCCCAGGAGGTACTGAAACTGGGAGTTCAGACAGATTATGAAATCTGCTCGAATTTTCCAAACAAGAGAGACTGAAATTAGTCTTAGAAGTTTGGGATGTTCTGCTTCTGAAAGTCAAGAGTATGGATTAAATAGACCTTAAAAGTCTCTTCTGCTCTTATAATTTTATGTATTTCTTTAGAAGTAGTATCTATATAATATATTATCTAATAATTGCATTTTTGTAGGAAAAGTTAATGTTATGTTAGTCAATCCTTTGTCTAAGAAAGAGTACAAAGCATTTAACTATAATCCTGTTTAATCTTTTTTCATTGATGGAAGGATCTCTTTTTGATACCAGTATTGAAAGCTCATTAAAAACAGTGAGGAAGAAATTATGGGCTAGAGAAAAGAACATTAAATCTGCATTTTTTGGCAAACAGCTCTTTTCTTTTGCCTATTACAGTTTTGTCCTAGCTAGGGGAACAGTCAATCTTGGTTTAAAAAAAAAAAATTGTAAAGGGAAAATATAGATTAAACAAAGTAGATACCCCCATCTAGTGGCAAAATTGAAAACTGCAGCTAGAGTAAATTCCCTATGAAAACCAATTTCACTATGATTCAGTTGTTTCAACAATAGCAAAAAAGTCTCTCAAAGGAAATAATCTAATGTGTTTCTAAATGATGTAAGTCATTGCAAACTTCAGTTAACTTTAATTTTATGCTCTTATAATGATTAGATAAGAAAAAACTTTATAATAGTCATTTGTGTAGGTATCATATCTAACTATGAAGCTGAATTCCATGAGATAGGGAGTGTATATTTTCTTCATCATCTTTTCTCTCTCTTTTTCAATTTTTGTTTCTCCTAAGTGACTAGTATAGTGTCCTGTACAAAGTAGATGTTTATTGAAATCAAAATTTAAAATAAAGGAAAATAGTATAAACTTTGAAGATTTGTTTCCAGTATTTTGATTTATTCCATATATATGTACATATATATATATATATACATATATATATATATACACACACTTCTTCATAATTTTAAATTATGTGAATATTTTAAAACATGTATAGTAATACCTATATTAACCACAGGGATGTACTAATTACACACAAAACTTAGTAAGCAGAGGGAGAAATACTTATAGAATACTAAGAATGCTTTCTACTACATCAGATTAAGTAGGGAAGAAAAGGAAAATAGGTTAGTTAATGGTTTAATGTCTAAAACTCAGTAATTCCTAACTAAAGTATATCTATCTGATGGGGTGAATAAGACCCTAGCAAAAAGAGCCCACATCCTTGGTAGACCAGAGGGAGGAGCATTAACTAGAGAGGGCCTAAATTACTGTACTTTACTCCCTGAAGCAAGCAGGGAGGAACACTGACAGGATTGTCTCCTAAAGTAGACCTTTTCTTCTGAAGTAGATCTTTTGTTACCCTTAAGTGGGACTTTTTTGTTTTTTGTTTTTTGTTTTTTTGCAGTAAGCTCTTGTTGAATTTCTTGTGGATTTCTTGCATTGACATGTTAACATGATCCCTGTATCCAATCTGAAGACCAAACTATAGATGTCTGGATTTCTTTTTCTCCTATAAAAGAACCTAGAGGTACCCCACTTCT
The DNA here is from genome assembly GCF_902635505.1 of Sarcophilus harrisii. NCBI lineage: Eukaryota > Metazoa > Chordata > Mammalia > Dasyuromorphia > Dasyuridae > Sarcophilus > Sarcophilus harrisii. The sequence goes on along the minus strand of NC_045427.1, from coordinate 274,309,293 downwards.
TCACTAACTCATTTCATAATTAGTCTGTCAGTCAATGGCATTATCCCCTCTGATTTCTTTAGCAATTTCATCTACTTTATGGCATTGCTAGTTCATTAGGAACTTGCCTGCCTTTTGGTATTCTTCCCCTTGTTAAAAGAGGAGTTCCTCTAGGGAACTTTGTTAATTTGCTAAACAAAACAAAACAAAACAACAACAACAACAACAACAACAAAACCTTTTTGTTAGTTAGCTCGTTCTCAGCATTGTAATAAATCTTTACCTCTAGTTTTGGAGATAGTCTATCTTGCAACATAGGCCTGGAACCCCAACATATTTTGAGGGTTCAGCTCCCATTCTCCAACATTTGGTGGACTACATGGAGAAATTCCTGGAACCCCATATTTTGGGGGAAGAGAAGAGAGAAATTGGAAGGACTGAATATGATGGAAAGTAATAGAGTTATACCCAGTATGTCATGGGGTTTATCACAGGATGCAACAACCAGGAGGTGAATCTCTTTCTCATGATAGTACTTGTGCTTGCTGTCTATATGTCTCAAGACCAAATCTACCTTCTTTCAGAAGAGCACCAGCATTTTTTCCTTAAATTTTCTTCCTTCCTCCCGATCACTTGTCCCACCTGTACTTTCTTTCCTGTACTTCCTAATAAGATTTTACCTTTCTGAAGCATAATGCCCTCTGAATGATACCTACCCCTTCCCACCCAAAAGAATTTGCCCCAGATGCCAGAATTCTTAATTTTTGAAATTAGGTTCTTTAAATGTTGGAAGAATATAAGGAAAAAAATAGATGGTTTCTCCTCTGTTTAGTTGCAAAGGGGGTTAGGTCTTCAGGTAGTTCCCACTAGTATAAATATGGTGTTCTAGAGGATCAGAGTGTTACTCAGTGAAGAAAATTAATTTACCATCTCCTTCTAGTTCCTCAACTATTCTCAATATTATCAACAAAAAGACTAAATTCAAGACCAACTTAATATTTCTAATAGGATTTAAAAGACAATTTTGACAACCCAAATTCAATTATACTCCCTTTAACAAATAAAAGAGAATTTTAATTTTACAATTCAATATAAAAAACATAATACAAGTGCCTGGTTGAAGTATCTTTTTAGAATGAATGAACTTCTATTCCAGTGTGATTTACTTAAATAAAATGGTGAATGTAAAGGACATCTAACTCTTTCTGTTTATGATAATAGGAGAAAGGTGGGGAGGGGAGGAAAATCAAACAAATCATGAGGGCAATTGGCAGCTGAAGTGTGGGAAAACTTTGCCACTGGAGAAGTATTTGGAGACACAGAAGAAATATTTCATAGGATTCTGAATTTGACTTTAGATTGAATCTGTGTCATTTCAGCTACAACAGGATGGAACAAATGAAAACACTATAGAGAAATGTAAATATACATCCGAGAGAGACAGAGACAGAGAAATAGAGAGAGACACAGAGACAAAAATGGGTATAGCTACACACAAACATATATATATATGTTTATGATTATACATATGTGTATTTATTCTCATATAGCTATTAGCAGAAAGTTCTTCCTTATGTGTTTAATGAGTTTTTGTTTCTTTCTTTTCAAAGCTCTCTTGACTTCAGATTTAAATTTTGATCTTGTGACTAGGAAATTACAAATATATCTTTAATGAAAATGTTCAATATATGTATATAGTATTTACAGTAAATATAGTTAAAGGCTGTTGTATGGAATTTTGAAAATTAAGATGTTCCAGTCAAGCTGCCCATGTTGAAATTGGTACAATACTTGGTAAAAAAAATCCTGAAACTGAGAAGATTAAATCAGATAAGGATAAGAATTTATATAAAGAGGTAGATGGGAAAAAAAAAAACCAAAATTAGTTATCAATAGCTATACTTTAGTTATGGCCTCTACATATTAGAAATTGTTAATGTCATGTCTTCAAACACCATAGAACTTAGGTGGGAAAGACAAAAGTAATGCTATGGAGTTCATGACAGAGATCTAAGTACCTAAGGATTGAGCCAATTCACTTTTGTCACAAGTTCAATATTGTCCTCATACTTGGACATTTTAAAACACTTGTTGTATCAAATACACTGCCAAGATGAAGTGTTAGCACATTGAATAGATAGTACCTCAGCTGTAGTAGCCTAGGCCTTGGTCCTTTTAACATTTGATTTAGTGTTCAATACCTCAGTCAGAATGATCTAAGGTTTATAATCAGATCTTTCTAACTCCAGATATAGTATTTAGATTTGCACAATGTTAATCTACAAGGCCCTAGTCTTTCCAGAATGAGCTGATTCTCATTCCTATCTTGTGAAGCAGAGAGGAGGGAGGAAAGGGAGAAAAATTTGGGACATAAAGTTTTGCAAAGGTGAGTGTTGAAAACTATCTTTACATGTATTTGGAAAATATAAAGTACTATTAAATTTAAAAATTTTTAAAGAAATAAAAGTTATTATGTCTAGAACTAAGAAAAAAAAAAAGACTTCCCCCATCTGCTGCTGGAAAAAAGAACCCGAGTGATCAGATTACAAAATGATCTAATGTCTCTTTTACATGAGAAATCTACACAACAGTTCACCTGTGTCCTTAATTTATTTTCCATTTAATTCCACTTTCTTCTATAGTCAAGGTTTGTCTCAGCCTAGACCACCTACTTTAATATTACCCATGTAGAATTCACTGTAGGATCTGCTTTTGGGAGAAAGGGATTATTAAGACTTCTTGCCTAAGGTCAATTTGGGTTTTTCTGCATTCCCATCTAACAATGAAATACTTCTTCACTTACAACATAATGTAAAGGGAAGAGCCTGAATATAGTCCCCTTTCTCCAAAAATTTTAGGCCATTTGATTATGAAAAAAGGGTCTAGGGTTCTGTCCTTTTCAACTGTATTTTTCTACTCCAGAGAATGGAGTCTTTGACTTGAAAGTCTTCTTTCTCTTATTGTGACATGGTCTCCAATTATTTCACTGTCCTAGTTACTTTCCTCTGAAAGATCCTTAGGTTTTCAATAGCCTTCTTAAGATGTGACATCCAGAGCTGAACAAAATACTTCAGATGTAGACAGAATAGAGTGATACTACCAGTTCCCTTATTCTGGAAATTATATCTCTGGTATGGAAACCAGATTAATTTTTTTTTCCAGTAACTACATCACATTATTGGCTTATATTAAGCTTGAAGTCAACTAAGACTCCTAGACCTTTTCCAAAATATGAAAGAAAAATCTTCCCTACATGTTGTGAAAAATAGTAGTAGGTACCTACATTCCCAAAGTAACAGCTCCTTTGCTGGTGAAGTCTGTATAGTATCTCCTCTTTTGGAGAAAGAAAGGGTAATAGCAGTTTGACATGGTGAATATTTTTAAAATATTGTTTTATTTATTTCATCAAATATTTCCCAATTACATTTTAATTTTTTTAAGATTTATATTTTAAAACTTTGAGTTACAAATTCTCTCCCTTCCATTCCTACTTTAACTTTTGAGAAGGAACTCGTATATTGAGCATACATGTGAAGTCATGCAAATCATGTCTGTATTAATCATATTGCAAAAGAAAGTGCACACATATACACATGCACTAAGAAAAAGAAAATGAGAAAAAAAATTCTTAGATCTGCAGACTTCATTAGTTCTCTTTCTGGAGGTAGATAGCACAGACATAGTAAAAATTGACTTTTCTTGGCCATTGTGAATTGAACTTTAAGGCACAATTCTATACTTCTCTAACTAATTTAGTTTGGATAGCCCTTATCTTCAGGAAATTGAAGCCATGTTTTTGTATGATGTGTGTAATAGAAGTTCTTTCTTTGGGAAATGTCCATTATTGAAAGACAAGTTATCAGTGAGTTCCAAGTCAAGCAGGTGAAGGGAGATGTTACCATTTTCAAATTGAATTTAAAACAGGACAACAGATAATTTGACTATACTAGAGAATAATCTAAGATATCAATTACTCTAAACTGAATGCAGGAAGTATCAGTACACCATGTGTACTGATATAATGTGATATAGTTACTAGAAAAAATCTAATATTGTTTTAAGTTATAATACCAGAAGTATAATTTCTAGAATGTTCTTTCTACATCTAAAGTATTTTGTTCAGCTCTGGATACCATATCTTTGGAAGGCTATTGAAAATCTAAGGATGATTCAGAAGAAGGTGACTAGGACAGTGAAGGAATTGGAGACCATGTCACAACAAGAGATAGAAGGTTCTCAAGTTAAAGACTCCATTCTCTGCACCTAGAACCAAAAAGCACAGTTGAAAAAGGACAGAACCCTATGCCTTTTTCTCATAATCAAATAGCCTAAAATTTTGGAGAAAGGAGACTATATTCAGTCTCTTCCCTTTACAATATGTTGTCAGTGAAGAAATATTTCATTGTTAAATGAGAATGCAGGAAAACCCCAAACTGTCCTCAGGCAAAAAATCTTAAAAACATGTATAATTCCAGCTCCACATATGTGTTAATATTCCTTTTTCTCAAAAGCCGGTCCTACATTAAATTCTACATGGATAATATTAAGGTAGCTGATCTAGACTGACAAATCCTCAATATAGAAGAAAGTGAAACTTAAATGAAAAAAAACAAAGCAAAAAAATGAGCAGTTTTGTAGGTTTCTCATGTAGAAGAGAGATTAGATCATTATGTAGTCTAAACACTCTGGCTCTTTTTTCCAGCAACAGGTGGGGGAATGGTCTTTCCCTGCCCTGGTTCTAGACATAATGCTTTTTTAAATTTCTTTTTAATTTTTAAAAAATTGACAGTATTTCATATTTTCTTCTAACACTTACCTTTGCAAAAATTTTTGTTCCAAATTTTTCTCCCTCTCCCTCCTCCCTTCTTCTCTAGACAGCAAAGAATGCTATATAAGTTAAACATGTGCAGCTCTTCTAAGCATATTACCATATTCATCATGCTGAGCAGAAAAAAAAAATCAGATCAAAAGGTAGAAAAACAGTGGGAAGGGAAAAAAAAGAAGCAAACACCAACAACCTAAACAAAAGGTGAAAATACTATCTTTCATTCCACATTCAGTTTCCATAGTTCTCTCTCTTTGGATGTGGATGGCACTTTCCATCGTAAATCTATTGGAATTTCCTCAAATCATTTCATTGTTGAAAGAACCCAAGTTCATCACAGTTGTATTAATATGTAATTGTGTTAATGTGTACAATGTTCTCTTGGTTCTAGCACTTTATTTAGCACCAGTTTATGTAAGTCTTTTCAGGCCTTTCTGAAGTCAGCTTGCTTATCATTTCTTATAGAACAATAATATTCCATTACATTCATATACCTTAATTATTCACCCATTCCCTAACTGAGGAGCTTAATTTCCAGTTTCTTGCCACTCCAAAAAGGACTGTTGCAAACTTTTTGCACATGTGTGTCCTTTTCCCTCATTTATGATCTCTCAGTATACAGATCCAGTAGAAACACTTCTGGAACAAAAGGTGTGCAATTTTATAGTCCTTTGGGCATAGTTCCAAATTGCTCTCCAGAATGGTTGGATCATTTCACAACTATTGGGAGATATTCTTAAGTGCAACCTCTGGCAGCAAAAGTGTCTACCAAGTCTTACATGCATCAATATCTATATGCTATGATTGGTGTGTTCTAAAGGTACCAGACAGATGCTGATCTCTTACTGGTCCATTTGGGCAAAGAGTTTCATCTACCTTTGTTTTCTTATGTTTATGATCATATCTCCTCTTAGACCTAGACTACAGTACTACTCAGGGATAGTTTACTTAGAATTCCTATGTGTTATCTATTAGAAACAGATGGCTGACAAAGTCAATTTAGCATATGCGGTAATGTACCCCTTTTGTATAGGAGTGCTATTTCCCCCTTTGATTTCCAAATACAGATTCCAACACATTTGTTTTATTTAGCCATAAAGGACAGAAACAGAGGCAATGAAGTATGAGAGACAGCTTTATATTCTACACATAGAAAATTTTGCTAACAATTAGAGTTGTCAAAAAGTTGCCGGGGCTACCTCAGCCTGCAGTAAATTCACTATTAATGGCTGTCTTCAAGCAGATACTATTGTTGCCAAGGAAATTGTAGAGATTCTTTTTCAAGTATAATGAGTAATGTGACTTCTTAAGGATCTTCCAAATCTAAGACTTTATGATTTTTTTTTAGATCCTACTATGCCACCATATGAGTATTTTTTTTTTTGCATCTATACCACCTCAATCAAAGAAACTGTACTTGAAAGATATGGATTCACCAGGAATAATTAATTGTCATGAGGACAGCTAGGTAGCAGAGTGGATAGTGTGCCAGGCTTGGAATGAGTAAGATTCATCTTTGTGAATTCAACCCTGGTCTACTTACTAGCTACATAACCCTGGGCAAAGTCACTTAATCCTGTTTACCTCAGTTTTTCCATCTGTAAAATGAGCTGTAAGGAAGTATTAAGTTAATCCAGTATCTTTGCCAAGTAAACCCCAAATGGAGTTACAAAAAGTTGGACACAGATAAAAAATGACCAAACAACAAAAATTGTCAGAAACACTTTTGTTAAGGAATATTTTCTATCAACAAATTATTGAATTCAGTTATAAAGAATGAGATATGATTGTTGCAGATCCAGTCCACAGTACATGACATCACCATTCTTGTTCTCTGGCTAAGAGTGTCTAGTGCAAGATCAGGTTTTGCCACAATATGCATCTAAGGGTAACATTTCCTTTGGATACTGCCCAGTAGAGGAGGAAATTGAAAGAGAATGTTCACCCAGAATGTCAGCTCCATATTCCATATGCTCTAAAGTATAAGTTTTATCCTATCTTCAAAGAACCATAGAATTTGGTCATGGCACAAAGAACACACTCAAGAAGCACTGGAATACAAAAAGATCTCCAAATTGTATTTTCATAAAATCCTTCAATTCCTTGAATGAAAACAATGATTCTTGTCTTTGGTTTTCATACCTGCAAAAGTGGAGTTATCTAGTATCTATATCTTAAGGTAAAGATGACTACAATAATACATACCATCTCACAGAAAAATTTATCCATAAATAGGTATGTATAAGCTTAGGGAGAATTTATATTAGGTAGTCAGAGGTCATCAATTGCACAATTTTAGAGTTAGACAAAATAGTAGAGGTCATTTTGTTCACTAGGAGGTATAAATTGAAGACATTATTATGCCTTCCCTGTTTATCAATGGATGATGCAAAAGAAATATTTGTAATCTGTTGTGTCAAAAGAGAATTATTATTATGTTTCATGACACTTTGAGCCCAAAAGCAAAGAACTGTCAAAATAAAGGTATACTTGTAGATAAAAAGGAGACCACTTTGGTTAAAATTAAAGATTCAAGTAGGGGAACAGTGATACAGTGGAAAATAAGTTTGGAAAGATATGCTAGAAATTTTGAACTTTATACTATGGGCATTGGAAAGTCAATGAATATTAAGGAAAAGATTAATAACATAATTTAAAAATCAATCCAGGGTTCATGTGCATAATAGGGAGAGGGCTTAGAAAACTTTCAACGTTTGATACAAATCCATCAAATATTATTCACAAGCATATTTTCTTTGCAGATAGTGGATACTTTCATGAATGACTGTAGAATGTAATTGAATTGATAATTTAAGAATTATTTGTAGCATGAGGCACCCCACAACTTTCAAAAAATAGGTACCTCAGAGAATAGCTACTCTATGCTTACAGTGAGTTTTCTTCACCTAAAATCATAAATATTGAGTCTCCATCTATGGATTTACCTGTAACAGTCAGCCTAAGGTCAACTTTATGTCAAAGAAAACAAATTTCATGAAATGATATGGTAAAAAAAAAATGTAACAAAACATTTCCTCCATGAATATAGAATGATTTTTCCAACAAATTTTCCAACTCCAACTATTAGAACAGTAATGAAAAAAACAATCATTCTTGAAAAAGAAGTGTCAATAAAATGCCCAATAATTCTTACCTATGATGTCCTTGTCAAAAATACTACTCTTTGGCTACAAATCTTCTACGTATTTTACCTTTCTTTTATTAATAAATAGTAAGTTCCTATAATAAGAGGTGCTGTCTTACTTGCTTGGATTTGTATTCTTATAATTTTGCAGGCTTACTAAGCTGACACATACCAAGAGTTTAATAAATGATTTTTTTTTTAATTCATTCATTTAAATGCTAAGAATATCTGAGGAAAAGTGCATATACATAAGAAACATAAATGGAGAGACATATGAAATGAATAAAAGTGATCAGGCACATATATAAAGAGGTAAACACATAGAGACTATGTAAGTTGTTATGCATGTGATGAAGTCTAACATTTTCTGATGATGTCATCATGATGTCTCCAATGCTCGACCATTAGATGTCATTCCACTCTCCTCTTGGATATGATTCTACCAGATGTAGATATTCATCTTTATACTCTTCTATCATATATATATATACCTACCACTTCTAACATATGGCTTAACTGAATTCTTTTTCTATTTTTAAACTTATTTTCATTTATTTTTAATAACATAGCTTATTCCTCTCTCCTCCCAAAGACAGCAAAAACATCTAATATGGGTTATACATGTACACTCATGTTATGAAAGAAGACTCAGAAAAAAAGGGGAAAACCATGAGAAAGAAAAAAAAAATAACCAAAAAAATGAAGATAGTATGCTTTGATCTGCATTTAGACTCCATCTACGGTCAGCATCATGAATGCCTTGCAATTGTCTTTGATTATTCTATTGCTGAGAAGAATTGTCTATCATAATTGATCATTACCCAATATTGTTGATGCTATGTACATGTTCTCTTGATTCTGCTCACTTCACTCAGCATCAGTTCATACAAGTTCCTAGGTGTTTCTGAAATGAGCCTACTCATCATATATTATACAAGTATTATTATATTACATGCACATATCACAACTTCTTCAGCCATTCCTAACTGACGAGTACCCCCTCAATTTCCTATTTTTAACAACTACCAAAAAAAGGTGCTATAAATATTTTTGTATGTCTGGGTACTTTCCCCTTTTTTATAATATCTTTGGGATACAGACCTAGTTGTGATGTTGCTGGATCAAAGGATATGAACAGTTTTATTGCTCTTTTGGGCATAGTTACAAATTGCTCTTTGATCCTCATTCAGTCTCCATAGATCTCTCTCTGGATGAAGATGGCTCTTTCCATCACAAGTCTGTTGGAATTGCCTTGAATCACCGCATTGTTGAAAAGAGCCAAGTCCATCACAGTTGGTCATTACATAATCTTGTTGCTGTAGTAACAAATAGTTTTGAAGATTGTCATTTTATATTATACTTTTAGATTTGGTACAGTTATACCATTTTCTTTTGCATTTTTGTGCATTAATTTCCTTGACAATCTTGATCTTTTGTTCTTCCAAATTAATTTTATTATTTTTTCTCCAGCACCATAAAATAATTTTTGGTAGTTTGATTGGTATGGCACTAAATAAGTAAAATAATTTAAGTAGAATTGTCATTTTTATTATATTAACTCTAGCTTTAGGGATTCTGGCCTTTTCTTTACCCTTTCCTCTCCTACTTTACCAATATGGTCTGATAAATTTCTATATCAAATTGAGTGTATGTTATTCCCTCTTAGAGATAAATACTATGAGAGTAAGTTTCAAATAATGTTCACCTCCTACTACTTTCTTTTCCTTTACTGTAATCAGTTTTTTGCACCTTCTTCATATGATGGAAGTTACCCTATTCTGCCTTCCCTTTCCATCTTCTCCCAGTATAATATTGTTCAGCTCTTAAGTTTTTAATATAATAACATCAAAGTCATTTTATACCTACACTCTCTATCTATGTATACTTCCCTAATAGAGATATAATTCTCAAGAGTTAACAAGTATGATATTCTCATGTAGGGATATAAACAGTTTAATCTTATTGAACAGCATTTTTTTCTTTCCCTGTTTACCTTTTATGTATTTCTTGAGTCTTGTATTTGAAGATCAAATTTTCTTCTTGATTCTGGTCTTTTTATCAAGAAAGTTTGAAAGCCCTCTATTCCATTGAATATTCATCTTTCCCCTGAAAGATAATGTTCAATTTTGTTTGGTATTGGTTCTTGATTGAATCTAAACTCATATTCCAAGCTCTCTAACTCTTTATTGTAGAAGCTGTTAAATTCTCTATAATCCTGACTGGGGTTCCACCAGACTTGAATTGTTTTCTCCTGAATGATTGCAGTATTTTCTCCTTAATTTGATAATTCTGGGATTTGGCCTCCAAATTCCTTAGAGATCTTTGGAGATCTTTTCCAAGAGGTGAATATTGGATTTTTTTCAATGACTATTTTACCTTCTGGTTCTAAGATACCAAAGAAGTTTTCCTTGATAAATTGTTGAAAGATATTGTCTAAGCTCTTTTTTTTGATCATGGCCTTCAAATAGTCTAATAATTCTTCTCTCTTCTGTATCTATTTTTCTGATCAGTTGTTTTTTCAATGAGACATTTTACATTTTCTTCTACTTTTTTTATTCCTTTGATTTTGTTTGATTTATTTTTGATGTCTCATATAGTCCTTAGCTTTCACTTGCTCAATTTTCTTCAATTGACAAAACTTTTGTACCTCTTTTTTCTGAATCACCAATTCTTCTTTTAAGAGAGGTGTTCCTTATCAGCAGGGTAATTTCAGAAAGCCCTGGAGAGAGTTGAACTCTCTAATGCTAATGTGAACTAATGCTAAGTGAAGTGAGTAGAACCAAGAGAACATTGCATACAATAACAAGATGATGTGATGATCAAATCTGATGGACATGGCTCTTTTCAACAATGAAGTGATTCAGGCAAATTCCAATAGAGTTGTGATGGAGTCAGTCATCTACATCCAGAAAGAGGACTTTGGGGACTGAAACATGATATTTTTACTTTTGTTATTATTTGCTTGCTTTTTGTTCTTGTTCTCATTTTTTTTTTCCTTTTTGATCTAATTTTTCTTTTTTTTTTAAAGGCACTTTATTTATTTTTAAGCTTTTTATTTACAAAGCATATGCATGGGTAATTTTTCAACATTGACCCTTGCAAAACTTTGTGTTCCAAATTTTCTCCTCCTTTCCCCAACCCCTTTCCCTAAATGGCAGGTAATCCAATACATGTTAAATATGTTAAATCCAATATATGTATAAATATTTATACAGTTATCTTGCTGATAAGAAAAATTGCATCAAGAAGGAAAGCAAAAACTGAGAAAGAAAACAAAATGCAAGCAAACAATAATAGAAAGAGTGAAAATGCTATACTGTGGTCCATACTCAGTTCCCACAGTCCTCTCTCTGGTGTAGATAGATCTCTTCATCACAAGATTATTGTAATTGATCTTAATTATCTCATTGTTAGAAATAGCCATGTCTATCAGAATTTGATCTGATTTTTCTTGTGCAACATGATAATTCTGGAAATATATATATAGAAGAATTACACATGTTTTACATATATTGGATTACTTTCTGTCTAGGGAAAGGAAGAGATAGAGGAAAAAAAATTGGAATATAAGGTTTAACAAGGGTGAATGATGGAAACTGTCTTTGCATAGATTTTAAAAATAAAAAACTATTTTTTTAAAGAAAGAGTCATTTACTTCAGTGATTTTTTTTTCCATTTGGCTAATTATATTTTTAAGAAATTGTTTTCATTAGTCAATTTTTGTGCTGCCATTTCCAAACCATTGAGTCTTTTTTTTTTCATAATTCTCCTATATGTCTCATTTCTTTTCTCATTTTTTTCGCTACCTCTCTTACTTGATCTTTAAAATCTTCTTTTTGAGCTCTTCCAAGAGGACTTTTAGGGCTTGGTACTAATTCATATTTCTCTTTGAGATGTCACATGCAAGTATTTTGACAATGTTGTCCTCTTTTGAGTTTGTGCCTTGATTTTCCCTGTTGCCATACTTGCTTTCTATGGTCAAGGTTCTTTTCTGTTTCTTACAAATTTTTAACCTATTTCATGATTCTGTTCTGTTCTGTTCCTGGAGCAAAAGGGACACTCTCCCTAGCTTCTTATGCTGGGAGCCACATTGGTTTTCCACACAAGAATTTCAGGTGTTTGTGGCTTGTCCACTGTGTTGGGTACACCTTATTAAGTCCTGTTGTGCCAGGGTTCCATGGATTGAAATTTGCTTTCTGTACTAGATTTGGAGGCCTAAGAGCTAATTTGCAGAGCCACTGGCCTACTGAACCAATACTGAAGAGCCTCAATTGTTCTGTAATGTAGCTAGGAGCTTCCTGTTGGCTGGCTCAGGCACTGCTTTACTCCCTTTGTGTTCAAGTGAGATAGAACTTTCCTAAAGTCATTCGGGTTCTGTCACTCCAGAATCTATTTAGAAGCTTGAATTAACTATGTTTCTGAAGGAAACTAGAGAGACTTCTGGCAACTTCCTGGCTTCTCTCTGCCATCCTCTCTCTTCTCCATCCCCCTTAATTCTTTTTCTCAAGGAATGAGAAATCACTTCTCTGAATTTTTAGTTTGAGTTCTTAAGGTTTTTGAAGCAATCCTTAGATCAGTAAAAGACCTTCCCCATAGAAAAGATCTTTTTAAGGGCTTTTCCCCAATAATGGAGAAAATCACTTTGTCACTCAAAGATTTTTAGCTGTCATTGTTCTCATTTTCTCGGCAGGAGATTCTAATTCTCCAACCCTGAGCTCTTTAGAACAAATATCAGAGACCTTCTCAACTAAGTGCTTAAGCCAGTTTCTCATTTATAAGGATTTTGTTGGTTGATGGACTGAATTATTGACTAATCTCTCCATTACTGAAGCTGGAAGGGTCTCTATGAGTTATTTCACTAGTTTATGGTGAGCATTCGTTATTCCACCTAATTTTAATCTCTGATGGATGAACAATAAGCATATTCAAATGTCCTAGCATTATTTGTCCTATAACTTTAAAGTACTTTGAGGGTTCATGTTTCCCCTGTTTTCTAACTATTTTATTTCCTAATTATTTTATTCTCTCATTATTATCAGTGAAAATGAAAAAAAATCCAGACTAAACTTGAGTTTAGGGAATAGATAGGTCATTTTACTTCTTGTACTGTCCTAGGTGCATTCCTGACCTTTGATAAGCTAGCCAAATTCTAAAGGAATTTCAAGCCATAACTCAGACTTGTAATAACTTTTTTCCTGATTTTTAGATATTAAATAATTCTTTGTGATCTTAATATTTGCTTAGGAGACACCTTATTGATGATAACCTTTTAAGGATCTTTTTTGTTCTATGGAGTTTTTTTTTAATAATCAGTAAACATTATCAAAATAGATTTAAAAAAATATCTATACCTCTCAGTCATTTGTATGACTGTCAATATTTAATCCTCTGCAAAGAATTATCTGTTTGTCATGTTTTCATCAAAGATATCCTTGATATATATATATATATATATATATATATATATATATAGTATAGAAAAGTAGACATACTGACTAGTAGAATAGTATCTCAGGAAAGGTGTTTGTGTGTATATATTGGGAAGAGAGAAGAAATTTTTTATTTTAAATCTATAGACCCAGAGTCAAATTTAAGAAACTTCTACTAAGAAATGGGTAAAGTTGGCTTGGTTAAAGTCCAATATTAAGTCAGTAACATTAAGGATTAAAAGGCTGAGTAGTAAGATTTAAAGATAGATCCCAAGACAAGGAAGATAGTATACCAACTAGAGGGGCTTGGTTGATAGGTCTTGGTGGAGAGTGGAGAAATTAAGAGGGTAATAAGAGGTGGACTAAGGCAAAGTCAGATAAAATAGGTGTAATTTCTCCCTAAAGAAGATATTTGAACTGAGGAAAAAACATAAAACCTGGCTTAGAACCTCCCTGAAAGTGTTATAGTCAATGCTAGGCACAAAAATACCAAGATCTATTGGGAAGTTTTATCTTTTGTCCAGTAGCTCTGATTAAGGCAGTGCTATGTTTTTGGAGTTGATAAAGAATTTTCACCAGGATCACAACTTTCTTAGGACTGAAGTATCATTTCCAGGTAGTTTACTAAAGTCTTGACACACTCTTCTTAGTCCTTTCCTCTTTACAAATCAATCACATTTTTGATACTCAACTTAACTGAAATATGCAAGTTTGTTATAAAAAAGAGGGATGGATACACTAAATTCTTTAGTCTTATACAATTTTCAATATTCGAAAGAACTTAGAAAAATTGTTTTCTGATTCTTTATTCTGTCCCTTTGATGTTTAAAAAATGTCACTTAACTGTGAGCTATGCTTGCATTCTATCAATCATGATTTTATTAAGCACACTGCTCAAAAATGCATATGTTCAACAACACAGGAACAACATCATTAACCTTTCTCATTTTCAGTTTTTTCATCTATATAATAGAGACAATGATTATATGGTAAAACTAGAATTCATGTCATTTTGGTCCTAAGACCAGTATTCTATACACTTTACCAATTTGTTGTTCCTGTGTTGTTGAACATACTCTCACCAAGTTGTTGTGAGGATCAGATAACATGTAAGCACTTTGCTGACTTTAAAACACCATACAAACACCAATCTATGATCATCACAACACCTTATATCTATAACTAGAAGGATCCTTAGATGTCACCTACTTCTACTTTTTAAATTTGAAGATGAAAAAACTAAGGCCCAGAAAAGATAAGTGATCTTCTAACCTTAGATCATAAGCTCTGTAAATGAGAAGCAGAAATGAGCTTTGAATACAGGTCTTCTAATTTCAAAGACAGCCTTCTATCTATGTATCTAGTAAGTTTGTGAGTACATGCATGAATATATTTTGCATCACACATATTTACATGATACAGTGGCAAAATCACTTGGTAGGGAATGCATATATAGTGTAAAAATGTATGTACACATTTATTCATGCAATATACACATACATGGAAGAGTACATATCTTTGTGTGGTGGTGAAATTCAAGACAAGTATAGTATATATATATATATATATATATATATATATATATAGTAAATTGGGTCTTAATCTAAGCCCTGTAGGAGACACTTGTGTTCGAATCCTGACATTTATAATTGTACAAATAAGAGAATGACAAGCTATATAATCATGAAGCAAAAGTTTTTAGCATAATAGCATTATTAAGGAGAGCAAAAAATCAAAGAAAGAATATGAATTAGTAAATCCAATCACTTTGAATAATGCTTCAATTTTCCAGTGCTTCTATGGATTATGAAGACAAAATATAGACCATCAGCTTGTAATCGATATGAGCTACATTATTGTTATTAGGAATGTAACATACTGAATTTTTAAACAGATTCCAGAACTACTTGGTGAAGGGTGTTCCAAGCTAATTACTGGGTAGGTAAAGAAAAGCAAAAAGGTAAAATTCAAATTGACAGAGGCATTTGAATTTAAACAATTTTATATGTACATATATCCTTGCTTTCAAGAATAATACCATTGACTTCTATTAGCTTATTTCTACAGTCACTTTTTAGGATTGTACTACTATTTGTGGGATAAAGGATATTTTACAGGTGAACAATAAAAAAAAATGAACAACAAAATAAAGAAAATCAAAACATAAGTGAGGTTGAAAAGTACATTCAAGAAGACCTGGCTTGTAATATTGGGTATGCTGTTAAGTACCTGTGTGACCCTAGACAAGTAATTAAAATCTGCCTTAGGCAAATTTTACAGTAAGTACAAGGCATAGATGACTAGGACCTAAATTCAGGAAGATGAGTTCAAATTCAGCCTCAGACATTACTATTTGTGTGACTATGGGCTAATCTCTTCATTTCTGATTGCCTCAATTTCTTCATGTGGAAAATGGAGATGATATCTCAGAATTTTGGTGAAAATTGAATAAGATAATATTTATAAAAGGGCATAAAATTCTATTATTCTTATTATTATTTTTGTTTTGGCTTTCTTATCTGCAAAATAGAGATTAACTAAATTAAATTACCACATAGTAGGAGATCTTTTCCCATCTCTAGATCCCATGAATTCTCTCCCAAAAGAGTGATGCAATCAATTCAGACTGTACAAAAAACTTTTAGTATGAGAAGCATCATTTTTTTCCCATCACTTTTCTATACAGGGATTTAAGCTAAAGAAGAAACTTTAATAAAGGCAATTTTAAGATCACTGTGTTTCATTCTACCAAAATACAGAGCTTAAATTTAATAGCCTATATCTTCATCCCTAAGGACATAGATAATTTGAAAAATTGCAGATGGTGTATATCCATTTCTGCCTTTCATTTTCCCACCAGATACATTGTTATTGGAGGGTTTTAATAGTATTTTTGAAATATATGTCTCAATTCTTTGACTTCTTTATCACTGAGATGTTTACACAAAAAGTTACCATGGATTTAATGGAGCCTTTTAGCACTTTAATGGCAATATCTAATAAATGAGCATAAAATGATAGATGATCTTTATTCCATTGATATGTGACTTGCTAGATTTAAATCTTTACCAAACAAAGATAAATACAAAGTTTATCTTTCAGATGTGGGTCAGATAATTTATTCTCCTGATAGCCTTCGTGATAAAGTCAAGAATAATTTCTCTTTATAGAACATTAGGGACATTGTTCTGCAATTACCTTTCATCCCATGTTTTAGCTACATTTCTGCTCAGACCCCTTCTTGGTTTTCAGGAAAATACATTTACAAGAAAGAAAAATACTGCATTGTACTGCTTACCAGTCTATAGTGCTCATGAATACCTCCCACTGTGTCAAATGACTCACACATCTGTCAGGTGTGTTACATTAAAGCCCACAGAAAGTCTTGAGTACACGTTGTATGCCAGGAAAAATCGCTTTGTCTCTTAATGTTGATCATACTGATGGATGAGTTCAGAATAGTAATGAGTAAGCATCAAAATCTATTTGTCCTTTGCCAGATCGAGCCCAACTTAGAAGGCACACAGCTAAGGAACTTGGAATCAGCCCTATCAACTTTGAAAGGAAAGTCTTCCAGACTCATGCAAATGCATGTTTTTGCAAGCTCTCCTGGTGAGATACTCTTCCACCCCCATGCAATTCTCCTTTTTTAAGCATCATTTAACAGACTAATTTCCGTTTACTCAAAACAAATTAATTCCAAACAATTTGCAAGGGCTACAACACTTCTGAAGGGTTTTATTTACTTTTAGCTTTACAGTTTTCAAAACATAAAGTCTACAATCAATGTGTTTGCAGCTATATTATCCAATGAATTTCATTTTAAGCTACATAAAGTGATATATTCAGATGAAACTGGTTTGGGAAGTTGTTAGAACCTTCTTCACCCTAGATAACACATTGTTAAAAACAGGATGATAACCAGCTTCCTTTTCCACCATCTTATGTGCTCTTATATTACAATGCAAAAAGCTTGCTTATCATATTACTTTGTACAATTTAAAGAGGAGCAAAATAGGTTCTATCCCAAGACAATGCAACTGGGACCTGGGACAGGGAATGGCAGAATTTTAAACATTTTCAAAACAACAAATCTCAGCCCTGAGTTTGCAAACATAATTACTTAAAATAATTAATTATGATAAAACCCTATTTTTTTCTAAGATTTTTACATTTATATCTAGGTTACCTAGGTGAAATATTCATTGTCTCGCCCTGACCTGCTATTTGCCTCCTCCCCTTCTCCCCACTTGGGACAGCAGCCTCTCTAATGGCCTTTTTGTGCCTCTAACTCTTGTTAATAGCCAGCATTTATATAACATTTTATATGTTAACTCATTTGAATATCAAAATAATGCTGTGAAAAAAGTATTCTCATTATCTTTATTTTACAGATAAGAAAACTACAGCTCAGAGAAATGATTTGCCCAGAGTCACAAAAGCAATAAGTATCTGAGACAGGATTTGAATTTGTCTTCCTGATTCCAAGTTCATAGGTTAAACCAAGTCTCTTGAAAATTACTATTGACATGTAATAAAAGTCTCCTATTTCATAGTTAGTTTAGAAGGAAGTATTAATCCTATCAATTGTAGCATGCCCTATAAGGGGTTTTCATTCTATTTGAATTTTCAGTCCTCTTTAAAGCTTAAATATTCCTTTAAGATATTGTTTCTAAAGCCTGATGAAATTCAATAGAAATCATCATAACTTCTCATAACCTGCATGCACTCAAAGAAATATCACATCACCCCTTGAAGTAAAGAAGAAGAATGTCAAAGATAATTGAAAATGTTGAAGCATCAGTAGAAATAAGGAGCATGTCTATGCTCTGATTTGAAATGTTTTAGTAAGATCTCTGGCCCACTGGGACTATACTACTTGTAAGAAGCATCTTTTCTTGATAATGGTTGTTGTGTCCATACAATACTAGGCAAACAAACATTTGCTATTTATGCTAAATTATTTTATCTCAGTGGAACACATCATTGTTACCTTTAAGACTATGGTGTAGAAAAAGGGTTGACCTAAATACTCTTTTAATTCAAAATACTATGATCTTATTTAGACCTTACATATATTTGTCTATGAAGGGAATGCTGATCAAAAGAGAAAACTTTGTCAAATGAATTATAATTATTCACTATTGGCTACACAGTGTTCTAGCATTCTACATAGGGTATTCCAACATTCTTCCTGACTGCCTATCTCTTAAATTTCTGTATACCTAGTATCTATGTATACTTCCTTCTACAAATAATCCCCACTATTGTCAGTTACTTTTCTAATGTTCCATTCTACCTTCTTACATAACTTCAAATATTCACATTATTCTACCCCTGACCATCATTTTTTGGAGGTTTTAGTATTCATATCAATTGTCAACCGGACTTCTTAACTAAATATTTCCTAAAATTTCATTGATTTTCAAGGTTTCAAACTCTTATAGCCTATGACCACTCAGAAGCTCCACAACCCTGAATTAACATCCACTATCTATTTTCTTAATTTCTATGCTCTTCCAGAGAAAGACTCCAATTAATAGAGACCTGACCCTCTATAAATTTATAATGTCTAATTTTAGCTTTAACCTTTGGCACTATCTGGATTTTTTTTAAAAGTCCCTTATTTATGCTCCATAACAGTATTCATAATGAGTATTCCAAATTTTCTTCCTTTTCAAGCCTCAATTATCTACACCTATTTCTTTGAACATGCAATCTCATTTTCTAGTAATGGAGCTTTGCAATTTTAATCTTCTTGGAAAATGCTGAATGGCATTTGAATATAACAGTATGTTTTAAAGTAAATTCATGTTATAGATTCCTCATAATCATTCTTTTTGACCTTTGTGAAATCTAATTTCTGTATTTATTCATCTATGTCTAACCTCTTCAAACTGCCCCTCTTTGCTAATTTTGTACAGTCTCTTTCAAACAGGCACAGATCTCTCCTGTCTTGAAAAACCTGACAACTCTATTAGTTCCTTAACTACATTCCCATTTCTTTCCTTCTGTCAATTAATAAGTTTACTATACACATGATCTATATCAATTACCTCCATCTATTCACTACTAATTTCATTTAGTGCCTGATAAACTGACTTCTCACTTCTATGCTAATAACTCCCAAATCTGATTCTCTACTCTTGACTTCTTATCTAAGATCTCTCTGATTATATTTCCATCTATTTATATTATATTTTCATTTGGATTTCCTCTATGGCCATCTGAAACTCAATATGTCAAAAAATGATTTCTCTTTTCAATCTTTTCTCCAAAATTTAATTAATCAGTATATATCCTTCTCTTAAGAATTCTCTAAATGAAGTAGTGTATTGGACAGGAGATTCAATTGGGTAATCTCTAAATATTAGTTTTAACTTAAAATTACATTCACAATAGAACTACAAATTTGTTACAGAATAGAGAATTCATTCTGAGATAAAATGGTCAAGGAAGGCCTTATAATAGAAAAAAATTGGACCTGGCTAGGACCTTTAGAGTTAGACAAAATAACAAGCATCACCTTATACCTAGATTAGTATTATAGTCCCATATTCCCCCAACATCAAAACCATTTGGTACTGGCTAAGAATTAGAGTAGTTGATCAGTGGAAAGGTAAGGTTCACAAGACACAATAGTAAATGAGTATAGTAATCTAGTGTTTGATAAACCCAAAGATCCCAGCTTTGGGGATCAGAACTCACTAATAAAAATTGCTAGGAAAATTGGAAATTAGTGTGGCAGAAACTAGGCAATAACCAATACCTAACACCCTATGCCAAGATAAGGTCGAAATAGATTCATGATTTAGACATAAAAAATGATATTATAAGCAAATTAGAAAAACAAAGGATAGCCTACTGCTCAAATCTATGGAGAAGGAAGAAATTTATGGCCAAAGAAGAACTGCAGTACATTATAGAATACAAAATTTTTTTATTATATTAAATTAAAAAGGTTTTGTACAAACAAAACCAGTATAGTATATATAGTTACCAGATAACTTGTCCCTAAACACCACTTTCATTAGTCCCTCCTGATAGTATTACATCATACCCAGAAAAAATGTTAGCTCCATGGCCAGTAATATGTTAAGTAGAGAGTCACTAGCAGTTTTTACTTTATCATGCTACCATTTTGATAACTTGCAGAAATGACATTACTGAGGATAATGAAGAAAAAATAACTTTTATCAATGCTAGGTGATTTAATTAGGCTTTGCAAATGTGAGCTTTTAGGTAATTTATACATTTCTATTAAGACAAAGATAAAATTCTGGGATATGAGAAAGCTTCTATTGTCTTGTCTTGGCATCAATGAAAATAATGTGTCTCTTGTAATGGGCTGAAACTGAGTTGATGCACTGAGGTCCGAGCAATTAAGGCTAATTACCAATTGGACAATACTCTATTAGCATATGCTTGAAGAAAGAATGGCCCTGCTCACTACTCTGTGCAGGTTTTGATCTGTTGGCATATAAAGAGATTGAGGCAGGATTTAGGGGGTGGAATGAGAAAGCCAGAGTCATTCCTGGCTGGATTCCTGTTGCAATTCCTCTCACTTCATATCACCATTCCATGCACCTCCACAAAGAATAAAGATCAAGGACTTTTGCTAATCCTGAATCCAGCTGATTCTGAAGTATCCAGGGTGCTAATGCGGTCTTCATAGTCTCTATTTATTTTTATTATAATAATAGATGGCAATTCATGTAACATTTGAAGATTTATAAATCACTCTATATGGGTTACAGCATTTGAGTCTCACAACATGAAAAAATTAGTCATTATTATTCCAATTTTAAAGATGAATAAATTGAAACTGAGAAAGATTTAATTATCTTGTCTGAAGACATACAGAAAGAAGATTTAAATTCAGGTTTTCCTGACTCCAAGTCCAATATCATAGCTACTATGTTACCTAACAATCGAGAGGCCAGGAGAGTGTAGGCTAGGTAACTCTAGTCAATGTTGGGTACTTTTCCCAGACAAAAAAAGAATTATAGTGAAAGTATTCTGGATTAGAGGTAGAGCCAAGAAGGCAGAGAGTAGATAGGACATTGACTGAGTTCTCCTGAGCTTTTCACAAAATCAACACTAGAACAAACCTCTGAAAAGATTGTGGAGTGTTAGAACCTACAAACACTGAGAATGTAATAATTTTCCAGTTTAAGATAACTAGGAAGGACTTCAGGAAAGGTTTGTCTCATTGGGCTGGGGGGAATATATGAAGAGGCCAGGCACATGGAGGGCTCATGAGGGGAAGTCTGATATTGTCAATCTAGTTAGAGACTCTTAGCCAAAATTCACGTGTTCATTACTCTGTCCTCGTTCAGAAGGCCAGTGGATCAGCAAACCAAGTGTAAGAATTCCAAAGCAAATACAAAAAGCAAATTGTGAGCTCTAAACCCCAGTATAATAGGTGAGATTTAGCCAGACTTGGACCCAAAAAGAAAGCCTGCAGCACCACCAACCCCAGCCTCAGACCAGCTAAGTCAATGAGAGGCCCATTTCCCCTTGCAAAGGGGCTTGGAACAGTCTCCCCTGTGCTCTAGGGGAAGAGCTCAACTTTTAAAAATGAGCAAAAAAGCAAAAAGAACTCTGACCATAGAAAGCTACTACAGAGTCCAGGAATATCAGAACACAAAGCTAGAAAAGGCAAAATGCCTCCAAGTGAAACTTCAAAGTAGAATATGAATTGCTCTCCAATTCAAAAGGCATTCTTAAAAGAGGTCAAAAAGATTTTAAAAGAGAGATAGAAGAAAAACAGGAAAAAGAAAGGAGTGCCAGGAAAAGTATGCAAGGTTGGGGGAAAGATCCAGCAGCTTAGAAAAGGAAACACAGAAACTGACTGAAGAAACAACTCCCTAAAAATATATTTGATGAAAGGAAACAAATGGAAGTTAATGCCTTAATAAAACATCAAATATCAGTCAAGCAAGACCAAAAAAATGAAAAAAAATAGAAGAAAATGTAAAATACTTCACTGGGAAAACAATTGATCTAGAAAATAGATCCTGGAGAGACAATCTAAATATTACTAGACTACTTGAAAGACTTCAAGTTTCTTTGTAAGCTGATGTGGTGAGTTTAAAGCACTGTCTCCCCTTAAAATATCATATAATGGTTGCAATTGATAAGTAGTTAAGCCTAACACTGAACACATCCATTGGATATCTCCTATCAATTTTTGAGTCATTTAAGGGATTCAACTTATCTGTTCATAAAGAAAGCTTTTCTACTTTAAGTATATATAGGGAATATACATATCCCAAATATTGAAAAGGAGTGTCTCTTTAAATTTTTTGGAGGTATATGCAATTTGTAATTCCTTAGTGCTTCTATAGTTTTTTGTAGACATGCTTCTAACATTTACCCTTTAAATGCACACCCCAAGATGTCATCCATGTAATGTAATGACATAATGTTTGGAAAAGCTTTTCTTACTGGAGTAAGAGCCATATACATTTGACACATAGGAGGGCTATTTTTCATTCCCTGTGGCAAAACTGTCCATTCATATCTTTTATAAGGCTCACCTAAATTAATGCTGAGTACTGAAAAGGCAAATCTTTTCATATCCTCCTTATTTATAGGGCTAGAATAGAAACAATCCTTAATGTCTATAACCCAAAGAGGCAATTCTTTAGGCAACTGAGTAGGAGATGGAAGCCCAGACTGAAGAGTTCCCATAGTTTCCATCTGTTCATTTACTTTTCTCAAAGCAGTCAACATGCTGCATTTTCCAGATTTCTTTTTTTTTTACAACAAATACAGAGGAATTCCAAGGACTTAGAGAAGATTATAAGTGTCCTTGGTCAAGTTGCTCTTGTATTATCTCTAATAAAGCCTGATTTTTTCACTTGTTAAGGGTCACTGTTCCACTCACACTGGTGTATTAGTTTTCCATTGAATGGGAACAGATGAAAGTACAG
Source organism: Sarcophilus harrisii (assembly GCF_902635505.1). Taxonomy (NCBI): domain Eukaryota; kingdom Metazoa; phylum Chordata; class Mammalia; order Dasyuromorphia; family Dasyuridae; genus Sarcophilus; species Sarcophilus harrisii. The sequence goes on along the minus strand of NC_045427.1, from coordinate 274,285,977 downwards.
GCAGACCTTTAACAGCAGCCCTGCCTAAAAAGCTGAAATACTTATTTGTAATCCTAACTGTTGTAAGATGTCTCTTCTCCATAAATTGATAGGGATTTTTTCAACTACAAAAGGAGTAAAAATTCCTGTTTTACCTTCAAATATCCATCTCACTAAGTTCAACTGCTATTGATCCTCCTATGCCAGACATATAGGTGTCTTAATATTGGGCCAATTGGCACCTTTAATAACTGTGCGGTTTGCACCCTTGTCTACCAGCCCTTCCAATGTTATGCCATTTACATAGATAGTGAGCATAGGACAGTCAGCTGTAACAGCTGCAGTCCAGAATATTCCCCTGTTGGGAGTCAAAATCTGGGTAAATATCACCAGATTGCCTATCAGGAATGCACATCAGTAACCCTGATGCTACTACTTCTCCTGGGTGATAAGTCACACATCGTCTACCTGTATTAATGACTGGGATATTAGCTACACATTACTCAGTTTCCCAAATCAGTATATGGATGGACACTGTTTTGTAAGCACTCTCAGGGTCTCCACAGGATATCTATCAGTAGTCCCAGCTGCATACAACTCTATTCTCCCCAATTTTAATCCTTTTCTCCCATCAGGTTGCTTCTCTGCTGATCGATCATGTCTGAGTACAGAACTTCTAAAGACTCTCTGGGTCTAACATTGGCTGCCATCATGCTCCAAATGTTTTTTTGCTTGGGACCCTGAAGCTGGGCCACGCTGCCTGTTTCCCTGAGTCAATCTACATTCTGATATCCAATAGAAGTCTTTGTTGCATTTTGGACATAGGGTTTTGGGCTTTGTTCTCCCACCCTGTTTTCTCTGCCAACATTGACCTTTCAGATGCCCTACTTTATCACATTGAAAGCATTGACAAGTCTCTCTGGAAGGTGCTTGACAAAAGGGACCCTGTCTTCCCATGTACAGGTGTTATAGCCTGACTATAAAAGATATTTGTGCCCACTGTGGCACATTATCTTATGATCTCATCTAAAGGAGCATCCTTGTGGAGTACTAGTATAATTCTTCTACAAACCTCATTAACATTTTCTTTAGCAAGTTGTCCTTCTAGGAGTGTGCCCCATGCTTTGATAGCAGCAGCAGCAATTTACTCATATGCTGCTATAGGGTAATTAATCTGTGCTAAAGTATCTGCATAAAGCCCTAAACCTGCTAGTTGATCAAAGATGACTGGTATATTAATTCCAAGTTGCTTATTTCATTGGGCTTGTATCCTACAGAGTTCACTATACTCCAAAAACCACAACAAATTTTGTCCAGGTTCTAAATATGTCCTTGCTATAAATTTTCAATCATTAGGGGTTAAAACTTCAAAAGCCAAATTCTCTAATAACATCTTAATATAAAACAATTTAGACCCATAAAGAGTGCAAGCCTTCTTCAGATCTTTGATAATTTCTAGATTAAACAGAATATATTTTCTTTTTTCTTGACCTGAAGAGTCAGACTCTTCAATCACAGGGTATGCTTCAATTTTTAAATCAGATATGCTCTGTCTTTAATTTTTAGCTTTAATTAATGCCTTTTGTAATCATATCATAGGAGATGGACAAAGCTACTGCATGGGTGGTACTGACTGAGAGACACCATACTCCTTATTTCATCAGCACTTATTTAACTCCTGTCCAAGTCTTCATGCTTTTCAGCTGCTTTGTCAGTACCATCCCCTCCCTGCTCTTTCTCCTTTTTCCTTATTTTAAACCGTGTAGGATTCCTTAGAGCCAATTGTATTATATTGTGTATTATATTCTTTAGAAATTGAATCAGAACCATTGTCATTGTAATATTCAATTAGTTGCTCTCCCACTAGTTTCTACTTACCTGGCTCTAATTTTTCTTCCTTAGAGAACCAAGGAGACATGCACTTTAATATTTCTAAGAGTTCAATGATCTGCTCCCAAGTTACCAATATACCTTGCTTCTTTTTTACCCTATTTATGCATTCTACCTTGGGATGGGAAAAACTCTTTTCTTAATATTTGCCCCATTTCAGCTGAAAAAATGAAAGTGACTAATTTACTCACCTTATTTTCTGATCACAGGGTCTTCTCCACTGAATTTATGATAGCATCAGTCGAACTACTGAGTGTAGGCCCTTATGTCCACATTTGGGTGCCAAAATATAATGTTCAGGCTACCTTTCTGGAGGTCCTCTTGATTAACCCAAGTCCTGGGTCTTAGTGGAGAAGTGCTGAACACGGGACAGCCACCATGGGGTCAAAAATGGAATGTCTCTTTCCCAGTCCTTCTCAGCTCTCAAATATCCTATTACAATTACATCAGTACAGCATATTAATTATGTGTGAGCTAGAGAACCATTACATCCCCATACTAAGAACTAAGTATATATTTGAACTACAGAACCATCATCTCATCAGTTCCACTGAGTTAATACCTTGTTTCAAGCATACTTCTCTGCAGTGTTCTCTGTTTCGGTTTTCTTGGGGTCTCTGGGAGCAACCTTCTTTTCAGGAGAGTAATCACCACAAGAACAGCCAGGTGTTAATGCCCAAATCCTTTATTATCGCTTTTCCTGATGCTGGGCAGCTTTCTGGAGAGCCTTTCAGTCTGGCCTTGGTCTGAGTGGGGGAAGTGCAGGAGGCCAGGCCAGCCACCAGGAAGACTGAAGATCAAATTGAATTTCTCCCCTTGGTTCTGAGAGCTTGAGCTCCTACTTGTCGTCTCTGCCCTCTGAATCTCTCTGAATGAATCCTGGCTGAGGCTCCTAGCTTATATGCTCCACACTGAGTATAAACTAATCATTATGTCACTAGGAAACCATTATTTGTTGTAGGATTAAATCAATCATACTGAACCATGCTAAACTAGATATCCATTGTCTCCTCAATTCTACTTAGTACCTTGTAAGCACCCTTGTTTCAAGTTCAGCGTTCTGGTCCATAACACTTCTCCAGAGTTCTGACCCTCTACAAAGAATCAGTCAAACAAAATCAAAATAATGAAAGAAATAAAAGAAAATGTAAAAGCCTTGGTACTACCATAATGTCAGCCCATGGTACCTTGTTTGCAAGAACTCTTGAAAACAAAAGATTTTAGTGTAAAATCTTGATATCAGAAGGGAAGCTCAACATGTGAAGTTGTAGAAGCTAATAGTCAGCACTTACTAGATTAGTTCCAAGAGTGCAAATAACACTTGGGATTTGGAGCTATTTGTGCTAACAAGTGTATAAGAATGAATGAAAAAGAAAGAGTAATAGAATGAGCAAGCTGTGCAGGACAATATTGAAATATATGCTATTGCTTCTTAGTTATGCAAAAAGCCAGCCCTAAATAAGGTAACTACCTGCAGAGAGAGATATCAGCAACCATGTTACGTGACTACAAATGGAAGAATACTATGTCATTGCCTCTTTGTGCCATATCTCCCTAGGCACATGTAAGGAAGTAAAAAAAAAAAAAAAAAATGCTCTTCTCCAATGAAATGGAAAAGAGCAAAGTTATCTTGGAAAGGAAGATAATGTAAATCTTGCTATCAGAAAGGAATTGAGCACAGAGGAGGTAGATTATAGGATCAAAGCAGAGTAATAGATTTAGAGTTAGCTTAAATATTACTGAGGCCAATGTCCTAGAAGCAGAGAAAGAACAATTCAGTTGCATTACATTGTTTTTTATGACTTTATGTAGGGACAGTGTTAATGAAGACATTTAAGGAAGAAGAATAACTATTAAATTAGGTTGAAATAGATTTGAATTGTCCAGAAAATGATAATGATCCCCAGATAGGCTTATGATCATGGGAAGGACCTTGTTGAATTGCGTTGGTTTCCTTAGGCAAGATTTGCCTGACATGTCTATGTTTATGTGTCACTATTCCAGTGCTCCAATTGGTAAGGAAGTAGACAGGGGGAAAACTTTATGTCTATATAGTCTTACCCCAAGCAATGGGTGTCTTGTAATAATATATGGTACCACCTAAAAGCATCAAAGTATCAGTGATATTGTGATAAAGACTGTGTCTATGATGAAACATCTAAGAAACTGAGTATTGGTGACATTTCTGTATTATAGGCAATTAGATTATTAAAGGGATAAATTACTAGATCTGGGATCAGGATAATATGAATTCAAATTTACCTTCAGATATTTATTATCTGTGTGACTTTGTTACCATTTCTTTATCTATAAAATAGGCACACATGTAGCACATATCTCCTAGGATTATTGTGAAATCGAATGAGATAATATTTGTAAAATGTTTTACACATCTTGAAACACTACATATAAATGCTAATTATTGTTAATGTTTGTTTCTGATTACAAGGATATATTTTATCACTTTAAAAACATGCTTTAAAACTCCATTCCACAAATCAACAATCACTCCATTTTCATTTCATTAAAGTTAAATGTTTTTCCTTGACTTTCCACTTGTCCCTAATTATCTAGTCCCACAATGCTTATTCAATCTTATTTCTCACTATTATCCAAGATGAACTTTCTACCTTCCTCATTCTAACTCCTATTTTCTCCTTCCTATATGTATTATCCATTTATATTTCTATTAATTTGGTCATGTTTCTCTCTAACTGAAATACCCATTCCCCCTTTCTTCTATTATTTAGGACTTCCACTTCTCTGATCACTCTAGCCCATGATGATTTCACTTTTCTCCAAATTATTCTTCCAAGTGTAAAATCCTCAGAATTTTTCTTGATCAATTTATATATGCATTACAGTTAACCTCGCTCCATAAGCAATTCCTCAGTTTTATGATCTAGGAGCAACATAAACCACTGATGCTAACTATATCCCTTCTCCCTTCTCACTACGGTACAATATCCTTTCTATTGCAGGTTTTGTGTGACTTGCATAACTTTTGATTAATAATACTCTAATATTACCTTAGCTTCTATTAAACCATTTTATAACATCAAATTGGTGTTTTAAATAGGAGTCCAACATATTTATTTCTATGCAGAAATGCAGTGAAAATTTTCATCTGCATTGAAATGCATCTTTGTTATTTCTTCTGTAGTAAACATTTTTTTCTTTATCTTAACTAATTTCATTCAGTTTCAGAAAAGGTAATGCAGTTTAGCTCAGAAAGCAAAAAAGTAGGAGGTGTGACTATTGTGCCTGCAGAAGACAGTGCCATTCCTCCCCATAATGAAGATAGTTACAGCCAGTGAATTTAAGGAGAATTATTTCATTGCTGAGATATATGAGATCTGCCTTTTATGATTCTAAAAATATAGAGCTCATTATTGAAAAAAATTGGTTTCTTTCGAGTTGGAAAACAATGGAAATAAATAGAAAGCATGTTCAGATTTTGTAAAGTCTTGAATGTAAGATTAAACCACTTGTACTTCATGGTCTTGGTTAGTCTCTTTCAAAGTTTATCAGTTAGTTGGTCAGTCATAAGTGCCTACTACGTGCAAGACGCTGTGCATATTCATATAATGTATTAAATGATATATGAAAATTCTTTTTATGGAATAAAATATTTGGTATATGGATCATATTCTTCCCTTCCTGTACAAACATAATTCCACTAACTCTTTTACCAGAGTCTCCTGATGCTGCTATAAAATGATCTGTGGGAAAAATAGAAAATTTCGACTATACCAAACTGAAAAGTTTTTGTACAAACAAAACTAATGCAGACAAGATTAGAAGGGAAGCAATAAACTGGGAAAATATTTTTACAGTCAAAGGTTCTGATAAAGGCCTCATTTCCAAAATATATAGAGAATTAACTCTAATTTATAAAAATCAAGCCATTCTCCAATTGAAAAATGGTCAAAGGATATGAACAGACAATTCTCAGATGAAGAAATTGAAACTATTTCTAGTCATATGAAAAGATGCTCCAAGTCATTATTAATCAGAGAAATGCAAATTAAGACAACTCTAAGATACCACTACACACCTGTCAGATTGGCTAAGATGACAGGAAAAAATAATGATGATTGTTGGAGGGGATGCGGGAAAACTGGGACATTGATGCATTGTTGGTGGAGTTGTGAACGAATCCAACCATTCTGGAGAGTAGTTTGGAACTATGCTCAAAAAGTTATCAAACTGTGCATACCCTTTGATCCAGCAGTGTTACTACTGGGCTTATATCCCAAAGAGATCATAAAGAAGGGAAAGGCACCTATATGTGCACGAATGTTTGTGGCAGCCCTTTTTGTAGTGGCTAGAAACTGGAAACTGAATGGATGCCCATCAGTTGGAGAATGGCTGAATAAATTGTGGTATATGAATATTATGGAATATTATTGTTTTGTAAGAAATGACCAACAGGATGATTTCAGAAAGGCCTGGAGAGACTTACACGAACTGATGCTGAGTGAAACGAGCAGGACCAGGAGATCCTTATATACTTCAACAACAATACTATATGATGACCAGTTCTGATGGACTTGGCCATCCTCAGCAATGAGATCAATCAAATCATTTCCAATGGAGAGTAATGAACTGAACCAGCTACGCCCAGAGAAAGAACTCTGGGTGATGACTAAAAACCATTACATTGAATTCCCAATCCCTATATTTATGCCCACCTGCATTTCTGATTTCCTTCACAAACTAATTGTACAATATTTCAGAGTCTGATTCTTTTTGTACAGCAAAATAACGGTTTGGTCATGTATACTTATTGTGTATCTAATTTATATTTTAATATATTTAACATCTACTGGTCATCCTGCCATCTGGGGGAGAGGGTGTGGGGTAAGAGGTGAAAAATTGGAACAAGAGGTTTGGCAATTGTTAATGCTGTAAAGTTACCCATACATATAATCTGTAAATAAAAGGCTATTAAAATAAAATAAAATAAAATGATCTGTGGGGCAAAGTATGTGTACGTGTATTTTCCCAGGGCTGTCTATTTAGTTGTCTTGGTTGCAGTAGTTATAATTTTTCAAAGTGGCATGGACTAAGACACATTCCCTTTTCATAGAAAGCCACCTACAATCTCCCTCATCTCTGAGCACAATTCAAATTTGTAATGACATTTTTCAGTGTTTCTTCTAAAGGGGACTTGAGGCCACAAAGGAAGAAGCAGTGAGTCAGTCAGCTGCATTGTGAAGGCTTTTTCCTCCACTGAAGCACTCATTATTATGTGGCAAGGTTCCGATACTCCTCATTTTTCTCCTCACTGGTCTCATTTAATATCCATGCAGATTTATATATCTATAGCAATGACTGCTACTTGGAGATAGTGGGAGGATGTGTCAGAAGAAGACTGGAAAGTCTATCCCAATGATTGGGCCCTAAAGACCAGGAGGAAAAGAAAGATCATAGAAATTCCATTCATTTCAAATACTGGATCCATCAAATTGTTCAATATCTTACCTCCCACAATGACAGAGGGATTCAGAAAAAAAGACGGAGAAGGAACGGTTCCCATTGACAAATGTCTCCGTGATAAATCAGTTTGAAGGATTAGCAATAATAGTGATAAATAAATAACAATTCATGTCTATAATACAATCTTTATAAGTTAAGACAAGTTTGAAACAAACTCTCTCAGAAGTAGGTAAATGTCAATGAGATGGAAAGGTCACTGATCCCCTGAAGGAGAAACAGTCCTCTCATGGGTTATGTTTGACTGATCACAAGGCTCTTTCTTCTCCAACTCAGATTATTCAGCAATGAGGGAATTCATTTGTATCTTCTCCATGCTCCAATTTTTTTTAATTAAAAAAGGTTCACAAGGCATTTGTCTATGTATTCATTTCATTAGTGAGATCAATAAATTTTAAAGTAAGTGACAGTTGAATTTCAACAGGAAACAAGTGGCACAGTGGTGCTGGGAGCAGATCCATTTCTTTGTATGTAGCATAGAACTTATGTGACCTTTACTAGTGAAACTCAGTTTTCTAAGCAATGACCTTAGAATCAGACTTTTTACTTTCTTTATTACAAATTGTTAAACCTATATTTTAAAAAGTAAGAAATCAAATTCATTACATTATTCTCACAAGAAAATTCATAAAGCAAAAACATTTTTGGTGAGAACAAAAGGGATTTTAGTACTTTGATAAAATACTTTAAATAAGTTTTTAACATCTATTTTATGAGTTCTATAATGATACAATGTTATTATAGTCATATATTGTTTAAAATGAATATATATGTGCATTTATATATACACATGTGGGTGTAGATATAGTTGGTAGAAAATGCTGATTTTATTCAACGGATAGAACTACATGACAAAAAAGTTTAAATACTCTAAGAAGTAAGAAGTTGTTGAAAACTTTTGAACAGGGAACTTCATGAGAAAAGAAGTGTTCTTAGAATTCAGTCCAACATTTGTGAAATGTCTACTACAAACAAGAAATTTGCTAAATACTAGAGATAAAAAGATGAAAGATGTCCCTGAAGAAGTGTACAATCCAATATAATCTAAATAATAATCTTTAAAAAAAACAACAATAAAGTATGTGCTATAAGCTTCAATGTAATGAGAACAATAGAGATATCCAAACAAAATGCAATAAGAAGGGGAAGAGAGAAAGGCAGACGGGCAGATAAAGAGACAGAAAGATTCATAGAGAGAGATCAAGAAAGATTTTTTTTGTAGGAGATGACATCTTTACCGGATGATTATTGACAGAATAAATTAAAGGGGAAAGAAAAGTGGAACTATAGAAATTAGTTAAAAGGCTATAACAATAGTCTAGGCAAGAAGTGATCAATCTGAAATGGGATGGAAATAAATGTATGGGACAGAAACTCTAGAGAGACTTTAAGTAGTTATTGACAATGGGCATCATTTAAAGATGTTTTCAAAAAAAAACAACTCATGAGCAAAGAATTGATATTTCTAAATATAATCAAGACAGCATTAAAAATCCTTGATTTGTGAAACATCATAATTCCTCCTGCATTTCATTCATAGTCATTATCATTCTGGAGCACACCTTTGGCCATCAGAGACCTCTTCAGTTATTTGGTTAAATTCCAACTCTACTAAAATCTCATATTGGACAAAATTAATGTCAATTTTGATTCACAAGTTCTTCACAATAGCTTGCTTCTGATCTGTGATCATTTTTCTACACTTAATCTGGTTGTCAACACAAGGTTTCTTGTGTAATAATGACCACTTTGATGCCCCACAGCCCAAAGGTTAGGTGTATGCATTTCACCTTTTCCCAGGGTTCTTTGATAGAGGCATATGAGATGTCTTGTCTCTTCCATTGACTCAAACTGCCATCTAGTGTGTTCCCTCAATTGTAGGGGATCCCTAGCACTCCAGTTTCACTTAACCACTTAAGGTAGATTAGTTGGTGGGTTTTTTTCCAAGTTTAGCAATTTAATATGCTAAGAAAACAATTATGGAATAATTTTGTGAAACAAAACAAACATGGCCAAATCAGTAAAATTGATAAACAATTGCTAGCAAATGAGTGTTTAAGAAAACCATACTTTTCTTTTCTGTTTTTTCTTCTTTTCCTCTATTTATATCTGATTTCCATTTTTCTCTTTCTCCTTCCACCTTGTTGTTTCTCTCTCTCTCTCTTTTTTTTTAATTGTAGCTTTTTACTAACAAAACATGCATGCGTAATTTTTCAACATTGACCCTTGCAAAAACTTCTGTTCCAACTTTTCCCCTCCTTCCCTCCACCCTCTCCCCTAGATGGCAGGTAGTTCCATACATGTTAAATATGTTAAAATATATGTTAAACACAAAATATATACATATTTATATGGTTATTTTGCTGCACAAGAAACTTGGATTTAGAAAGAAGATAAAAATAACCTGGGAAGAAAAACAAAAATGCAACAAAAAAAAAGAAAGAGTATAAATGCTATGTTGTAGTTCACACTCATCTCCCAGCGTTCTTTCACTGGGTGTAGCTGGTTCTATTGATCACTTTTCAATTGGAACTGATTTAGATCTTCTCATTTTCAAAGATAGCCACTTCCATCAGAATTGATCCTCATATTGATCCTCATATATATGGTTCTGCTCATTGCATTTAGCGTCAGTTCATGTAAGTCTCTCCAAGCCTCTCTATATTCATCCTGCTGGTCATTTCTTACAGAACAATAATATTCCATAAGATTCGTATACCACAATTTACTCAGCCATTCTCCAATTGATGGGCATCCCTTCAATTTCCAGTTTCTAGCCACTACAAAGAGGGCTGCCACAAACATTTTGGCACATACAGGTCTCTTTCCCTTCTTTAATATCTCTTTGGGGATATAAGCCTGGTAGTAACACTGCTGGATCAAAGAATATGCAGTTTGACAACATTTTGAATATAGTTCCAGATTGCTCTCCAGAATGGTTGGATCTGTTCACAACTCCACCAACAATGTATCAGTGTCCCAGTTTTCCCACATCCCCTCCAACATCCATCTTTATCTTAGCCAATCAGAGAGGTGTGTAGTGGTATCTCAGAGTTGTCTTAATTTGCATTCCTCTGATCAATAATGATTTGGAACACCTTTTCATATGAATAGAAATAGTTTCAGTTTTATCATCTGAAAATTGTCTGTTCATATACTTTGACCATTTGGTAGATTAGTTTTTATAGGAGAATATTTACTTCAAAGGTATAATAAGAACAAACAAACATTTTCCCTGACATATCCTGATCTCTGGCAAGGGAAGGGGACCTTATTTCACAGTTTAGTTCAGTTCCAATATAGCATTAATGTTACCAATTTCCAAGTCAAAAGGATTGCTGATCCTGAAACCCAGCATTCTGGTTTCTTAGGGCTTTCCAGCTGGTTTGGCAACATTATCTGGCCTGGAATCCTGGGTTCTACAGTATTAGATGAGAGTTCAAATCTGTTCTCATATACTAACTAGTTGTGAGAGCCTAGGTACTTAATAGTATTTGCCTCTTTTCCTCATCTGTTAAAAAAAAAGAGCTGGAAAAGAAAATGGCAAACCACTCCAGTATCTAACAAGAAACTCCAAGAGAATTTGAAAAGCCAAACATGATTAGAATGATTGAGGAAAAAATTAGTCTGAAATAACAAAATTGATATTTGAGTATTTGCAAATTTACAAAGTTATTTGCATACATTATTTCATTTGGTTCTCACAATAATACTGTGAGACAGTTACTGTAGTTATTATTACTCTAATGTTCAGTTAATGAAACTGAAACCAAGAAATTAGGTGACTTATTCTGAGTTACATAGCTAGCAAGTATCAAGATTCAAAGTAGGATTCTTCAAGCCAAGGTCCCAGACCAACTCCAAGTTCAGCCTTTAATCTACTATACCACATGGTCTATAATGGAAATACATTATTTTTGCCTAGCCATCTTTCTCTCACTCTACACACGCCTTCCAATTCCTTCCATATAACTGTGATTCAGTGATAATGGCCTCCTTTGTGTTTCTTGGATATGATACTTCCACCAGACTTTGGGAATTTTCCTCTGGCCATCACTCATGACTAGAACACTATCCCTCCTCATCTCTGTCTCCTGTCTTCTCTCATTTCCTTTAAGCCAGTTGAAATCTTACTATCTTCAAGAAGTCTTTCTCAGTTTTCTTCTACTTTCTACATTATTGTTATTTTATCCTGTATAAATTTTATTTCTACATAGTTTTTGCACATTGTCTCTCATTATCCTGTGATCTCTTTGAGAACTCCAACTGATTTATCTGCCTTTCTTTGTAACTCAGTGCTTAGCATGTTGTTTGTTTAGTTGCAGTCATATTTGACTTTTCATGATTCAACCTGGGCTTTCCTGGGCAAAAATACTACAATAGTTTGTCATTTCCTTTTTCCAGTTCATTTCATAGGTGAGGAAACTGAAGCAAATAGGATTAAATGACTTGGGTAAGATCATATGGCTAGTCATTATGGCTGGTGTCTGAAGCTAGTCACATTTCAATTCAGGAAGATGAATATGACCAGATCTGACACTCTGTGCTCTGTACAACCTAGCCCTAGTGCTTAGGATAGTGCCTAGCAAAGAACAGGTGGTTAATAAATGCTTGTTGACTTGATTCACTTGCAAAAGATGTTCTTTATCCAATAATGGTATCATACTACTACTCCCCAGAGATGAGCCAGCCTGATTCAAAAAGGGTTCCCTATCTTTTGTCCTCTTAAATACAATTCTTCAGTACACATCTTTCTCTTAATCCTCATAATGCTCTGATCTTTCTGTTAAGGGGAAAAAACTTATCTAAACCTAACTATGAGCTTTCTCCCAAATATACCTTAAATCCTTCTATATATTCATTTTGCCCATAATAATAACAAGTCATACATAATGACATAGCCATATGAAGTGAGTGTACTAACTCCAGATCCTTAATAACACAAAGCCTGGTAAAATAACATAAAAAATTAAATGGAGAGATTTTATAAAGAGAAAGAGAAGACTGACCAGAACAACAGACTTGGAGAAACTAGAAATAGAAAGATATAGAGAAAGAGACATAGCTCCTGCTCAAAGGACAAGACCTGGACTCAAATTCCTCCTCTGATACTTACTAGTTGTGGTACTATGGACAAGTTGCTTGCTGATTTCCTTTTTGTTGGCTTTAAACTTCAGGTAGCTGCATAAGTATCATAAGCACTCTCTATGATACATGAGATGTAATGTAATGAGATTCTATTTTTGTATCTAATTACTTTTAAAATTAAGGTATATGCTTCTACTACAAAGTTTCACCCTTGGTCCATTCTTCGTCATTTCCCAAAGAGTGGGAGTAAGCCTAGAGGGAGGCAAGCCCTACAAAAGTCATAGAGTTCATATAGGATCTCATTGCCTTCCAAATATCAACAGCATTTTAATCAGACAAGAAATGCTTAGATTGGTATCATAAAGAAGCATTCTGACATTTTTTTCACTCTTCTTGTGTTTCACTGAAATTTCTCCTTTTGAAACAGGTCAGAATGACATCAGCATCTCGTTCCCCACTCAACATTACTCCATGGAGGTCCTGATGCTTCCTGCCCACACATTCTGAAGCTCTCTTGACAGTTAGTCAACCCTCATAACGAGGCTCTCTTCTCAGGCTGGTACCCTAGGTCACCCCAACAGTGTTCATGGATTAATGAGATGAAATTGATGCCAAATAATGATCTGCTGCTACATGAAGAATATCAGAGAAAATTAGAGACGTCTATTTTATGAAAAATGCTGGGAATAACAAAAAAAAAGTAAGAGATAATTAACATTTGATAGAAATCTTCATAAAAATGAATTTTATCTCCCTTCAAAAACCTTTCCAGAATTTTGTTTTTGTTGTTATGAGCTCTAATGACTTTGTTTGTGATGCCATTATAATAGTTTAGTCATAGGGGCAAAACAAAATCATTCATTCTATGTGAATCATGTTTAGTCTTTGAGATGTTAAAATGAATTATTCTGTTGTGTAATTAGAAGAGAAAGTTTGTCCCTGGAGAAAAGATGATGGGGAGAAGGGGCAGGGACTGCCCCCTGCCTTCTCTACAGAGATGAAGGACTACAGGTGTAGAACTTTACATACATTAGCAGATTCATTTGATTTCTTGATTTGTTATGCTAAATTGCCTTATTAAAATGTTTTATTTCAAGGAATGGATCTTTAAGTAGAATAGAAGAGATATATTAAGAAATGAATTTAGTAAGGAAGTAAGAAATCTGAGCAATCTAAAAGTGGAGATGAAACTATAAAGAGATTAGTTATTTAATTACCATGAGGTACTTTAGACACATTAATTTATATTCAAGCATGATTTGAAGGAAACAACCACTATTTCAGGGATTTGATACATACAATCTAAATAGTGCATTCAGGAACTAAAATTTCCCCCTATTCCTAGGGCATTGTTGTATAGAAGAAGAACCCTTCACTTGGAATCAGGAAGATCTACTCAATTGCTTAATCTGTTACTTTCTGGTTGTCCATCCCTTGGCAAATCACTTAACTTCTTTCAGCCTTAGTTGAATCTTCTGTAAAATGGGAATGCACCTCACTATAACTTACAAAAAGAGTGATGAAAAAGAGTGTTTGCAAATTTGATAGTACTATACAAATTCAGTTTTATTGTTATTATTCCATCTGAGTTTAACATGTGTATTACACACAAATACAAACACCTTAATCTATGTGTGTGAACACATCTACAAAATATGCACCTTGTATTGTGTGGGTGTGTGTGTATGTATGCCTATTATAACCTTGTGTACTTATAATACATAATAAGAGGTTAAATGCCAGAGTCCCTCTGCTGACATTAGGTACTTTTTCTTGTTTTACCAATCTTTCTCTAACTTTAGGAATAGTGGAAGGATTAACCCTAAGCTGATTTTGGAGAAAGGAACCCTCTTAACTAGGAAAACATATTTCCACTTCTTAAAAGGTAAAACATTTATCCTAACAGGGTAGGATAAATAGGGGGAAAATAGGATGGAGGGAAATTTGTAGTTGGAAATCATTACTGTAAAAAACTTTGCAGTGTATTTCTCTGATAAAGACTTCATTTCTCAAACATAAAAACCTGAGTCATTTTTATAGCAATATGAGCCATCCCTCAATTAATAAATGGTCAAAGGATATGAACAGTCATTTTTCATATCTGAAAACAAAGCAATTAAAGCCATCTATTGTCATGGGAAAAATGTTTTAAATAACTACTAATGAGGGAAATGCAAATTAAAACAATTCTGAGCCACTACCTCATACCAATCAGATTGGCTAATATGACAGAAAGGAAAAATGATAAATATTGGAGGGTATGTGAGAACATTGAAACACTATTGTACTATTGGTGAAGTTATATGTTGATTCAACCATCTGAAGAAATATTGGGAACTATGCCCAAAGGCCTATAAAACCATGCATACCTTTTGATCAAGGAATATGACTACTATTTATATATCTCAAAAAGATAAACTACAAAAAGGAAAAGAACCTATGTGTATAAAATATTTGTAGCTATTCTTTTAGTGGTGGCAAAGAATTGGAAATGGAGGGGATGTCCATCCAGTGGTAAATGGCTTAACAAGTTGTTGTACATGGCTGTGTTGAAATACCGTTATGCTTTAAGAAATGTTGAGCAGGATGCTCTCAGAAAAATATGGACAAATTTACATGAACTGATGCAAAGTGAAATCAACAGTACCAGAACATTGTTCACATAACAGCAATATTACTCACTGAATAACTTAGCTATTCTCAACAATATAATGATCCAATGGAATCTGTAGGACTTATGAGGAAACGTTGTCCATGTCCAAAGAAAGAACTACAGGTAGAACTGAATGAAGATCAAAGATATTTTTTCTTAATCTTATTTTTCTTGGGGCTTTTTTTTGTCTGTGTTTTCTTTCACAGAATGACTTTCATGGAAATGTGTTTTGCATGACTACACATGTATAACCTATGTTAAATTGCTTGCCTTCTCAATGAAATAGGTAGCGAAAGTAAAAGAGAGGATTTAGAACTCAAAATCTGAAAAAAAAAAACATTGAGATTATTTTTGCATGCAATGAGGAAAAATAAAATAATCAATATAAAAAAGAAGGAAAAAGGCACAGAGTTAATTATGCTCATCCTTACAGACCTAAGAACTGCCATTTTAATGTTTATAAAGCATCTCACAAACATTACTGAATATGACTCTCACAATAACCCTAAAAAGTCAGAACTGAAGGCATTATTATTACTTTTTTGCAGATGAAGAAATTAAGGAATGGAACAGTTAAATAATTTGGTGATGGCAACATAGCTGGCATTTGTCAAATGTTATATTTGTGCTCAGGTCTTCACCCCTCCTGTCCACTACACCACACTTCTACACATGTATCCAATAGCCAGTGAATAGCCAAAGAATATTCATGAATAATTGTTAGTGACTCTGTTTCACCAAAATGACTAAGAGATTACTCTGAACACATGCATAACCCTAGAGAGTTAATTATGCTTGAAATAGGAATTCCTGGCTTTGGTACTATTAATTACATGACTCAAGCAAATCACTACTTCCTTTTGGGCTTTATTTTCTACATTTGTAAAATGATGAAATGGAACTACATAATCTATGAGGTCCTTTCAAGTGCTAAAGGTCTATATATCATCATATAGGGCAAATCTGATTTCATAGCCATAAAAACAAAGATATGAATGCATTATAGAATTTCCATTAGATCTGCATGCATGATAACTAACTAGATAGACAAATAGAGGGATGATAGATAGATAAATAGATAGATGGATAGGAATTATAAAAATAAAATACATGAACAAAGAAAGAGATGGATAGATTGAAAGATAAATAAATTAGTGAATACATGAATAAATAACTAGTATACACTATTGGATAAAGCCCTGGAATAGCGGTGTAAATCCCTACCCCAAAATTTTATTAGCTATATGATATTGACCAAATAACTTAACTTTTATCAGTCTAAATTTACTCATCTGAAAACACTCACCTCTCAAGGTTGGTGCAAGAATTGATTGAAATAATGCATGAAAAGGACTTTGTAGACCTCAAAATACTACATTTGTCAAGCTATTTGTATTACTACCTTTAAGGAAGATTATGAAATTGTGGGAAAAAAAATAATTGTATTTTCGGTCAAAAGACCTGCATTCAAATTCTGGCAAGGTTATTTATTAGTTTTATGATTTGGAGAAAATCACTTAAATCTTAGTGATCCTTGGAAATTGGAAAAGATTATTTATTATACTGCTCATTTCACATAGGATTGCCACAAGAGTTCAATGAGGTAGTATAATCAAGACCTTACTTAAGGGTCAGCTTTTAATGAGAATAAAGATATTTCAGACTCCTAGCCATGAGTCCTTCATCTAAACAATTATATGGCCTAACTGCTTTTTTTTTCATGCTTATTTCCTGATTTATTTCTTAATACATTGGAGCATAGACCTCTCTTTGTCATACTTATTTCTGGGACAGACCTAGTTAATTTTTTTTTCTTGTTTTGATATGAGCTTCTGTTTCATTCTATTGATATTGTAGCTCAGTCACAGAAGGATTAAACTGACTTCAAAATAGAAAAAAAAAAAGCATTTATTAGCAGATGAGTCTATAACACCTAATTTTTCAAAGCTAAATGCATTGTCAAGAGTGCTAAATTAAGGGGTAAGAAACCACCTGGAGAAATCTACTGTGCATCCCCCATGAATCAGAGCTCTTCCTATCTATAGTTTGGTAATATATGTTCCTTTATTGTAGGAACAAGAGGTTTGGCAATTGTTAATGCTGTAAAGTTACCCATGTATATATCCTGTAAATAAAAGGCTATTAAATAAAAAAAAAAAAAAGAATCTATTGTACCTTGAAGATTACTATTAAATTAATTTCCAAGTTAGGGAGGGAACATTCATAAGCAAGAATAAGAGTTAGGATTGGAGAAGTTGCTACTAAAATTACATGCTAATTTTTAAAAATGTCATTATAAAAGCAATTGAACTTTTCTTTTTCTTTAAATTCTTCTAGATAATTTCTATTTTTTTCATATAGTCAGTGATTGATGTCAATCATCTATCATTGAACTTAATAATAGAGAGTGACTCATTGAAAGCTTGAATTTCTGCAATAATAGTGCTATCACATAGCAGTACATAAACCTATTTTAAAATTATGAATTCTTAATATACATAGGGATAAAATAGGGTCACCATTACATGTTATTCATGTAATCATGAAATATTCAAGGACCCTGAAATATTCAAGGGCCCACATCTATTGAGCAAGTCTTTTTTTAACTTATTTATTTATTTAAAACTTAAAAATGAAATAGAAAAAGAAAAAGAAAAAAACACATTGTCATGTACACAGCAGAACATAAGAAAGAATTCAGAATGTGAGACAATAAATTTCCATTTCCAGAAAGTCTATATAATAAATGTTGCATAGTGTTTAGAGTTGTCCATTTCATTATTTTCCCCTATCTGCTCCCCAATCTCCCTCAAGAAACTTAAAATTAAGCACGTGTGTGTATATATATATATATATATATATATATATATATATACAGATACTAACATATATATAGATTCTACATACATACATATGTATATATACTTGTATGCATTTATATTTATATATGTATATGAAACCATATTATACTTGTTTGGCCTCTTTTTCTAAAGGTCAATTATAGCATCCTTCATAAATCCAAGTTTTTCTATATTTTTCTTATTCTACCAACTCATTTCCTGTATCACAGCAATCTTTTAAACTTATGCTATTTAGTTATTTTAAATAGTTTAAAATAATATTTATTGGTACTGCTGACATATAGTGTAGTTCCATTATTTTTCTCTTTATTAAATCTATTTTAAACTTTAACTTTGTCTAAAATCAAAGATTATCCATGCTTTTTTTTCCTAATAAATTCTACTCCTGATATTATTACTATGTTTTATGTGTATCTCTTATTTTTTATTCTTGCTGACTCCTTTATTTTACTTCTCTCTGCTACTATTACTGAACCTGCCCTGCCTTTATGGATTCTTTCCTTATACTCTCCACTTATTCTTTCACTCACTCCTTATCCCATTCCCTAGTCTTCATACCTAATCCCATTCCATTTAATCTACATTCCCTTTTATGGCCCTCTTCCCCTCTTGGGTCTTTATAAATTTAGAAGACTCCTATCATTTATACACACACACACACACACACACACACACACACACACATATGTATGTATGTATGCATTGTTCCCTCTATTACCTATTCCTGATGAGATAGGATTTCAGTTACCAGGCATCCTCACCCATCTAATTCCCCTGTGTCAGTTCTTGCTACTGTACCTCATTAGTATAACACATTTTTTTTACCTTTTTTCTTCACAGTTTTGCTTTTTAGAATCACGTCATATTTCTCTCTACTTCAATCTTTTTTTTTAATTACCCAATTACTATCTTAGACATATGGTTTAAATTTCCACGTATAAAAAATAAAGTTTATTCATATAGAGTTCCTTAAAATTAGTCTTTGATGTTTATCTAATTTCTCTTGGATCACACATGTAAAATATTTCATTAAGTTCAGACTTTATTTTGCAATAAAATCCTGAAAGTCTAACAATTCATTGAATATCTTTTTTGGTTCAGGCCTATCCTTAACTTTGCTAAGTATGATATTCTTGGCCACAATCACAGTTCTTTTGCTATTCAATATATAGTGTTCCAAGACCTGCACTCTTTTAATGTGGCTATTGTTAGGTCTTGTATGATCCTAGTTGTGATTCTGCTGTATTAAAATTTTTTTTTTCTTGTTTCCTGTAATATTTTCTTCTTGATCTGGGGTTTTTGGAATTTGGCTATCATATTCCTACAGCTTTTCCTTATAGGTTTGTTTTCAGGTGGTACATCATGAACTTTTAATATGATTACTAACACTAAGACATTTTAAAAAATTATTTCTTGTATGATTTTATCAAGATCTATTTTTATGGTAGCTTTCAGAAGATAGTCTGATTATTTTTTCTTCTCAATCTGTTCTCTAGATCTATTCTTTTCTTATGAGATATCTCACATTCTTTTCTATTATTTTCATTCTTTATATTTTTTGTATTATTTCTTGGTCTTTTAAAATTTCACTGACTTTCCTTTGCCCAATTCTAGTTTTCAAAGAATAATTTTCTTCCTTAAAATTCTGACTTTTTTTCTATTTGGTTGACTTTCTTTTCATTATCTTCTTGTTTTTCTTGGATTGTTTTTTTTTTAATTTCCCTTCAATTTTTGTCATTTGATTTGTAAAGTCCTTTTTAAGTTCTTTTATGACTTTTTGGGGGCCAGGTGACCATTTAATGTTACTCTTTGGTGTAAGAAAGGCTTATTTTTGCTTCATTATTTTCCTCTGAAAAGAGGCCCCTATCTTCCCTATTCCTATAGTAACTTTCAATGATTGGATCCTTTCTCCTTTGTCTGCTCATTTATTAGTAGTATTATTTGTACAGATTATTGGTGTAGTCCCCTTATGGGGGATAGTGCTTCTGGTCTCATGTCCTTCAGTTCTCCCCTCTGGTTTGGAACCCCAAACCAAGAACTTCACCCTCCTATAAGTTCCAGCAGCAAGCAGTATCCCTGTTCCATTGCTTCTGCACTTACCATGTGTGTGCTGATTCCTTCTTGCCCAGGATCAAGTCTCAGCAGTACATCTGGGCTTAGCATTTCTTATTAGTAAAGGTTTCCTCAATCTACCCCTATTTGGAGATGCCTGACTCAGCACACAATCTGGGAGGTGAAAATTCCTGTTCCTGGTGCCTGGGCTATTCCTGGGGCTCACTTCTTGCTGTTTCAGGGGGACCAGACTGGAGATATTTATACTTTACATAGACCAAACCTCCACTTTGGTATCTTTCTTCTAAATCTTCTCCAGTTGTCCTAGGGAAGCATTGTTTTGTTTTTATCACTCTGCACTCACTTTGGGGCATGATGTCTTGGGGTGGATATCTGAAGAGCTTGGAGTTTTCTTACCTATTCTTTCCGGAATCCTCTCCTAAACCGGTCATTTATGGAAGGGTACAATATTCACTCAGAATGATAAGACAGATGAGATCTAAACCATTAGTAGTAATATAGCAATTAATGAGATAAAAGATCCACTCTAAGTATGGGAAGAATATGAGGGATTGGAGAAAAGAATTGAATTAGTTGGTATAGAATAAAATAGGTGTTGAAAATGTATCATAAAATATCATTTAAAATGAGGAATAAAGGAAAATATTTGTACCTAAATATTTATAGGAACTATTTTAGTGGTGGCAAAGAATTTGAAATTGAGGAGATGCCCTTCAATTGGAGAGTGGCTGAATAAGTTGTGGTATATGATTGTGATGAAATATCATTGAAGTATAAGCAATGATGAGCAGAATGTCTCAGAAAAAAAAACAGAAGAGACTTAGATGAACTGATATAAAGTGAAATAAGTAGCACAAGGACAACATCATATATAGTAAAAAAAAAAAACCAATATTGTACAATTATCAATTGTGAATGATTTAAATATTCTCAACAATACAATGATCCAAGACAGTTCCAAAGGGCTTATGATAAAAAAAGTTATATATCTCCAGAAAAAGAACTGATAAAGTATGAATGCAAATTGAAGCAAACTTTTTTTACTTCTTTTTTTCTTTTTTTAATGTTTTCTTTCACAACATAACTAATATGAAAATATGTTTTATGTAACCTAATATGTATAACATATGTCAAACTGTTTGCCTTCCAACGAAGGAGAGAAGGAGGAAGGGAGAGAATTGGGAACTCATAAATTTTTTAAATGCTAGAAAAATAAAATGTTAAATTTTGAAACAGAGAGTAGATTTGTAGTTTTATTGACTTGAACTCTCAGGTAAGAACATTTCTGCTCCCAAAGCAAATTGGTCTGTTCCTTTGCTGTCTTATTGCCTAGAGCACTGAAAAATTAAGTGGCTTGCTTAGGTCATATGTCTAAGAAGGATAGAGACGACATTTGAACTTGAGGCAATTTTTTTATTCACTACACTTTTCAATGTCAAAAAAAGAGAGAAAGCAACAAAAAAAATTAGGAGGATGGAAAAAGGGATATTTTTTGCTACTGATCCATTAACTTTAATATGTGTTTAAAAATATGCTGCATTACGGCAGGAGGACGCAGCCCGGGTTAGCCTCCAATCTGCGCAGGGGGGAGCTCGGCTTGGGGCCATAGAGCTTTTCCAGGGCCGATTTGCATCAGGCAGAGACGCTGGGCAGAGTTTGTGTGTCTCATGTGCTTCTGCGGTCTGCACTCAGCTGCTAATACTCACAGTCCCACAAGAGGCTCCGGCCTGGGCAGTGACACTTTCACCACTTAGTCTCTAGCCGAGGGGCAAGTTGATAATCCACTCTAGCCCTACTAAGCAGTTTGATAGCTCGGCCAGTGCTGAATCCACCTCCTGTTGGGAAGGGAAAACTCCCACCCAGAGCAATCCCATACCTTGGAGCCGGAAATCGGTTTTACATCCTCCCCTATTCTGCAGAGGAAGCTGGTAACCCCTTGCTTAGGAGACTCTCACCCTAAAAAGCTTTAAAACATGAATAAAAGATGAAAGAACAATCTGACAGCTTCTATGAAGAAAAGAGCAGGTCAGCAAACCTGAAGAGACCTCAAACAGCAAAAATGCATCAGACTGTCCTCCTTTAATAGCTCTAAGAAGAGGCATTAAAAGTCCTCAAAAGAGAGTTAGAAGATAAATGGGGAAAGGAAAGAGAAGCCTTACAAAGAGCAACAACTTCCTGAAATACGAATTAGAAAAGTTAAAAATTCCAGGAAGTGCAGGGAAACAAAAATTAGTGAATTGGAAAAGAAAATAATTCACTAAAAAAAAAAATTAGTGAAATGGAAAAAATTCCACAGACCAAAACAATACATTCAAAAACTCAATTGGACATATACAGAAAGAAGTAAAAAAGCTCTATGAAGAAAATAATTTTTAAAAATTAGAACTGAACAAATTGAAACTAATGATGCATTGAGACAGCAAGAATCAGTCAAGCAAAACAAAAAATGACAAACTGGAAAAACACGAATTATCTACTTACTA
Source organism: Sarcophilus harrisii (assembly GCF_902635505.1). NCBI lineage: Eukaryota > Metazoa > Chordata > Mammalia > Dasyuromorphia > Dasyuridae > Sarcophilus > Sarcophilus harrisii. The sequence continues at coordinate 274,263,451 of NC_045427.1, read as the reverse complement.
AAACGACAGACTTGGAAAATAGATCTAGGAGAGATAATCTGAGGATTATTGACTCTTCCGAAAACTATGATGAAAAAAAAGAGCCTAGATACTATCTTTACAAGAAATCATCAAAGAGAACTGCCCAGATGTAATAGAATCAGAAGGTAAAATAGGCATTGAAAGAATTCATCGAACACCTTCTGAAAGAAATCCTAAAATAAAACCCCAAGGAATATTGTGGCCAAATTTCAGAACTATCAGATTAAGGAAAAAATTTTACAAGCAGCCAAAAACCATCTTAAATACTGAGGTGCCACAATAAGGATCACTCCAAGATCTGGCTGCCTCTACATTAAAGGAAAGAAGGGCCTGAATATGATATCGAAAGGCACAAGAACTTGAGATGCAGCCAAGAATAAACTACCCAGCTAAGTGAGCATTTTCTTCCAGGGAAGAAGATGGATATTTAATGAAACAAATGAATTCCATTTGTTTCTGAAGAAAAACCAGAACTAAACAAAAATTTGATCTCCAAGAATAGAACTCAAGAGATGCAGAAAAGGTAAAATAACTCTTGAGAATTGTATTTCTGTTGTGGATATACAAAAAGAATACATGTATAATTTGATTGTACTGATATAACATGAAAGGAAGTAGATATGGAAAAGGGATGATGGCAGAATAAGGTGGGAAGGAGGGATAAAAGAGGGAAACCACATCCCACAAAGAGGCTAAGGAAACTTATCAATCTGAGGGAATTTAGAGAGGGGAGGAACATTGTGAATCTTACCTCTCATCAGAGTTGGCTCAAAGAAAAAATAATTGACATTTGTTTTAGAGAAAAGTCTCTCTCGCCTCATTAAAACGGGGAGAGGAAAAGGGAAAAGAAAAAGAGTAATAAGGCAAGGAAGGGGGAAAGACTCAAAGGGGGGAGGGAGGGATTATAAAGAGGATAAGTATCGTGATACAAGAGGGGTACATAAGTTTAAAAGGGAGAAAGAGGGTTGGGGGAGGCAAGAATAAGTAAAGCACAATCTGGGGTTATTAGGATGGCAGGAAATACAGATTTAGTAATTCTAACCGCAAATGTGAATGGGATGAACTCCCCCATAAAGAGGAGGCAGATAGCAGACTGGATCAAAAGTCAGAACCCTACAATATGTTGTTTACAAGAAACACATTTAAAGCAGGGGGATGCATATAGAGTAAAAGTAAAAGGCTGGAGCAAAATCTATTATGCTTCAGGTGAAGTCAAAAAAGGAGAGGGAGCCATCCTTATCTCAGATCAAGCAAAAGTAAAAATTGATCTAATTAAAAGAGATAAGAAGGAAACTACATCCTGCTAAAGGTAGCATAAAACAACGAAGCAATATCAATATTAAAACATATATGCACCAAGTGGTATGGCACTCAACTTCCTAAAGGAGAAGTGAAGAGAGTTAGCAAGAAGAAATAGACAACAAAACTGTAATAGTAGGAGATCCCAACCTTGCACCTCAGAATTAGACAACATCAAACCAAAAACAAATAAGAAAGAAATTAAGAAGTAAATATAATATTAGAAAAATTAGGTATGTTGGATCTTTGAGAAAATTGAATGGAGATAGAAGAGAATATACTTTCTTCTCAGCAGTTCATGGAACCTATTCAAAAATTGACCATATATTAGGACATAAAGACTCAAAATTAAATGCAAGAAAGCAGAAATAGTAAATGCTTTCTTTTCAGATCCTGATGCAATAAAAACTACATTCAACAAAAAAGTTAGGGGGAAATAGACCAAAAAGTAATTGGAAACTAAACAATCTCATCTTAAAGAATGATTGGGTGAAGCAGCAAATTATAGATACAATTAATAATTTCACTCAAGATAATGACAATGATGAGACATCATACCAAAATTTGTGGGATGCAGCCAAAGCGGTAATAAGAGGGAATTTTATATCCTTAGAGGCTTACTTGAATAAAACAGAGAAAGAAAAGATTAATGAATGGGGCTTGCAACTAAAAAAACTAAAAGACCAAATTAAAACCCCAATCAAATACTAAATTGGAAATTCTAAAATTAAAAGGAGAAATTAAAAATATTGAAAGTAAAAAACTATTGAACTAATTAATAAAACTAAGAGTTGGTTCTATGAAAAGCCAAATAAAATAGATAAGCCTTTGGTAAATCTTGATTAGAAAAAGGAGGAGGAAAATGAAATTAGTAGTCTTAAAAATGAAAAGGGAGAACTTTCCACCAATGAAGAGGAAATTAGAGAAATAATAAGGAGTTATTTTGCTCAACTTTATGCCAATAAATTTGATAACCTAAGTGAAATGGATGACTACCTCCAAAAAATACAGACTTCCAGACTAATAGAGGAAGAAGTAAATTGCTTGAATAGTCCCATTTCAGAAAAAGAAATAGAACAGGCAATTAAACAATCCCTAAGAAAAAATCCCCAGGACCAGATGGATTTATACATGTGAATTTTACCAAACATTTAAAGAACAATTGGCCCAATGCTATATAAATTATTTGATAAAATAGGGAAATGAAGGAGTCCTACCAAATTCCTTCTATGACACAGACATGGTAACTGATACCTAAACCAGGTAGGACTGAAAACAGAGAAAGAAAATTATAGACCAATCTCCCTAATGAATATTGATGCTAAAAATCTTAAATAAGATATTAGCAAAAAGACTACAGAAAATCATCTCCAAGATAATACACTATGATCAAGTAGGATTTATACCAGGAATCAGGGCTGGTTCTAATATTAGGAAAACTATCAATATAATTGGCCATGTCAATAACTAAATTAAAAAACCATATGATCATCTCAATAGATGCAGAAAAGCATTTGATAAAATCCAACATCCATTCCTATTAAAAAACACTTGAGAGTATAGGAATTAAATGGACTTTCCTTAAAATAACATGCAGCATCTATTTAAAACCATCAGTAAGCATCAATGTAATGGAGACAAACTGCAACCATTCCACAATAAGATCTGAGGAAACAAGGTTGCCCACTATCACTGTACTATTTAATATTGTATTAGAAACACTAGCTATAGTCAATAAGAGCTGAGAAAGAGATTAAAGGAATAAGAATAGGCAAATGAGGAAGCCAAATTATCATCTTTGCCGATGACATGATGGTATATTTAGAGAACCCCAGAGATTCTGCTAAAAGTTATTAGAAATAACACAACTTTAGCAAAGTTGCTGGTTATAAAAAAACCACATAAGTCATCAGCATTCTTATATATCACTAACAAAATCCAAGCAGTCAGAGTATACAAAAGAGAAATTCCATTTAAAGTAACTACTGATAATATAAAATATTTAGGAATCTATCTGCCAAGGGAAAATCAGAAACTTTATGAGCAAAATTACAGACCACTTTTCACACAAATTAAGTCTGATTCAAACCAATTGAAAAATATTAAATGCTTTGGATAGGGCGAGCAATATAATAAAGGTGACAATATTACCTAAACTAATCTATTTATTTAGCGCTATACCAAATCAGACTCCCAAAAACTATTTTAATGACCTAGAAAAATAACAACAAAGTTCATATGGAAAACAAAAGGTCAAGAATTTCAAGGGAATTAATGAAAAAAAATCAAAATGATGGTGAGCTTAGCTGTTCCAGATCTAAAACTATACTATAGAGCAGCAGTTACCAAAACTATTTGGTATTGGCTAAGGAATAGATTAGTTGATCAGTGGAATAGATTAGGTCTCAAGGATAAAACAGTCAACAAATATAGCAACCTAGTCTTTGACAAACCCAAAGATCCCAGCTTTTGGGATAAGAACTTACTGTTTGATAAAATTGCTGGGAAAAATTGGAAACTAATATGGCAGAAACTAGGCATTGATCCATACTTAACGCCATGTAACCCAAGATAAGGTCAAAATGGGTTCATGACCTAGGCATAAAGAATGAAATTATTAATAAATTAGAGGAACATAGGATAGTTTACCTCTCAGACCTGTGGAAGGGAAGGTTTTATGACCAAAGCAGAACTAGAGATCATTACTGATCACAAAATAGAAAATTTCGATTATACCAAACTGAAAAGTTTTTGTACAAACAAAACTAATGCAGACAAGATTAGAAGGGAAGCAATAAACTGGGAAAATATTTTTACAGTCAAGGTTCTGATAAAGGCCTCATTTCCAAATATATAGAGAATTAACTCTAATTTATAAAAATCAAGCCATTCTCCAATTGAAAATGGTCAAAGGATATGAACAGACAATTCTCAGATGAAGAAATTGAAACTATTTCTAGTCATATGAAAAGATGCTCCAAGTCATTATAATCAGAGAGAAATGAAACTAAGACAACTCTAAGATACACTACACACCTGTCAGATTGGCTAAGATGACAGGAAAAATAATGATGATTGTTGAGGGGATGTGGGAAAACTGGGACATTGATTCATTGTTGGTGGAGTTGTGAACGAATCAACCATTTTGGAGAGTAGTTTGGAACTATGCTCAAAAAAGTTATCAAACTGTGCATACCTTTGATCCAGAGTGTTACTACTGGGATTATATCCCAAAGAGATTATAAAGAAGGAAAGGACCTGTATGTGCATCGAATGTTTGTGGCAGCCCTTTGTAGTGGCTAGAAACTGAAACTGAATGGATGTCCATCAGTTGAGAATGGCTGAATAAATTGTGGTATATGAAAATTATGGAATATTACTGTTCTGTAAGAAATGACCAACAGGATGATTTCCAGAAAGGCCTGAGAGACTTACACGAACTGATGCTATGAAATGAGCAGGACCAGGAGATCATTATATACTTCAACTAAAATACTAGATGATGACCAGTCCTGATAGATCAGGCCATCCTCAGCAACGAGATCAACCAAATCATTTCTAATGGAGCAGTAATGAACTGAACTAGCTATACTCTAGAAAGAACTCTGGGAGATGACTAAAACCATTACATTGAATTCCCAGTCCCTATATTTATGCACACCTGCATCTTTGATTTCCTCTCAGTTTTTAATTATAAATAATCTAGAGTCTGATTCTTTTGTACAGCAAAATAATGTTTTAGTCATGTATACTTATTGTGTATCTAAGTTATATTTTAATATATTTAACATCTACTGGTCATCCTGCCATTTAGGGGGGGGGGTAAGAGGCGAAAAATTGGAACAAGAGGTTTGGCAATTGTTAATGCTGTAAAGTTACCCATGTATATATCCTGTAAATTAAAGGCTATTAAAAAAAAAAAAATTGTCTTAAAAAAAAAAAATATGCTGCATTAAGAGAACTATACCATTTCAAATACAATCTTATCTTTTATTCGTTCTATACTAAATTGTTCATGTTTGGTTATGACTATTATAATAGTCATAATAAAAAAAGAAAAAAAATAGCTTATGACAAATGCCTTATTGCTAGGCCAAACTAAGCATTCAATCACTTTTGGAAATACTGGATAAGATACCAGTAAAAGTGGTTTCTTTAGCTTTACTTCTCTAAAATAATGATATTCAGAAAAATTATTATCAGTGATTAGTTCAATTGATTTAAGAAGGCTTTCATGAGTTTTCTTCATTTTTCTCATCAAAGAGTTGCCAAGCTATCAGTTTGAAATGATATATATGTTATCTGATAAGATCAATCCGTCAAAGTTTTTTGACTGAAACATACTTTATTTTTATGAAAGAGTATTCTAGGGGTACTAAACAATATATCATTAAAAAGTGATAACATTTGCCAAATCTAATCTCAGATATTTACTACATATATGACCCTGAACAAATCACTTAACCCTATTTACCTCCATGTCTCCATCTATAAAATGAGCTGGAAAAGGAAATAGAAAATCAAGTCTTTTCCAAGAAAATTCCCAAATGAGGTCAAGAAAAATTGGATTCTACTGAAAATGACTAAACAATAACTTTATTACCTTAACAAATTTTCCCTATTCTAAATATTAGATTATTTGAAATAATGAAACAACTATTGAGAGGTAGAACTGGGACTTAAACAAGACATCCTAATGCTCCCCTATCCCAATTAAATCTTGTTTTCATGATCCAATTATTTAGATTCTGTCACTTTATAAAACATTTAAGGAAGTTCACAAAGAAAAATAGTCAGCTAGTATTAATTAGATATTTACTATTACTAAAACATGATGATGACAATTTTGAAGCATATCAGTATATGCTTGTTCAAAGGATTACAGGAAGAAGATGCTTCCCTCCTCCCATCATTCCAATATTCCTAGATTTTTCATTTGTTTTCCCAAGCATCTAGCACAGAAATTGCTTTACAAATGTGTATTAAATTAATGAATCATGAATTAAAAAAGAAACTCCATAAATCATAGGAACAAATCCTAACCATTAGAGTGGGCATAAGGTTTTAGTTTTAGCTTAGTTTTAATTTTAGCTGGAATCCATTTAATGATTCCAAGGAGGCCCCTTTTTTGATAGTTCTCTCTTTTGAGAGTCACCAGAAGCTTTGTATTTGATCAAATGAATCACTTCCAATTTAAGATCAAAGACATGTTTAATAATAACTGCAGGCTTTATGCATCCACACAGAAACTTTCTGGCAGTGCTCCCTATCAGTCATAAGCCTGATGATTCATTTCAGTCATGATGAGTAATACCTATCATTTTGTCAAGGCCATCACTAGATGAATAATCAATGCTGTGCACCCCAGTAAGGTAAGTCACTTGTGGTTAATGAGATTGGTGTTGTCATATCTGCATAAACAGTGAAATTGCAATTATTTTTAGAACAGGGGAGGGAGAGTACTGACTGTACTTAGGAATTAATCCCTCTCCTATGAAGAGGAACTTAGACCTCTGAACATATTATATATGTATATACCTACATACTCATTAAATTTTGTATTCTAGTAAAGTCACCCTTTTATAAAAGGTTGAGGCCAAGGTCATACCACAAAAAATGTATTTTCAAGAAAAAAGAAAATTAGATATTTGTCCTAAGAAATTTATTCAGGAAAAAGTCTCTGAATAATAATGGACCATAATGTTAATCCCTTTTCCCATTAACGAATTAGTAGGTACCAAAACTCAATTACAATGGTATGAAAATCACAAGTATCATTCAACTCATTCCTAGTTATGAGTAAAAGTTCTACTTAATCAAACCAGCATTGCCATTAATATGCTATGGAATAGGAACAGAGAGGCAGATTTGCATAATTGATGAGGAGCTTGCTTCCCAGCCATGAAGACCTTGATTCAAGCATCACCTCTGAAACATACTAGCCTTTTTGGGAAAGATATTGAATATATCACTACTATAGGCACCTTGCTCAGTCTATAAAGTCTATTTCCTTGCTCAGTGTACTATACTGTACCTATTCTTATATGAGATTGGAATCACACTATATGTTTGATACAATACATTATTTTATTTTTGGCTTGTTATATTATAATCAGGAAGAGGTTATGGTTAGGTCTCAGAACTATGCTTTCTTACTATAGGTTGTTTCTATTCTGAATAAACCCCATTCTTCCACCTATCATCACTTTACTTTTCTGAAGAATTCCAAGACAATTATCTACAAGAAAAATCAAAATTCCACAGAACCTTGTTTAGGATCTTGTGACATCAGAGGCAGGAAACAAATGATACATTCTTGAGACCATGTCCTCTCTGTACAATGTCTGGTCTCTTTAGCATCTCAGTGGCCCTGAGAGATAGGGGGTGGGATGATGAACATAGAGAACATAACTTGGTGTAACAACTTACTGAGCCTTAAGGATAACTTCTTAAAGGATCATCCTGAGTTATATCTTCCAACCCTGGTATCCTAGGTCAACTTTAAATTGTAATTATATCCTTACTCTGCTAATGACTGTGACTGTAGCCTGTATAATAAGCTACCTCCTATGAAGGCTAGTTGGATTTCTTGTCTCTGTTTCCTCAAATCCTTTGTTATATGTTAATTTATATAATCTAGTCTTAGGAATTAAAAAAAAATGATAACCTTTTGTTTCTCCTTTTTGTACTGGAAAAGCCTTCTGGGAAGCTCCCTTCAAAGTGAAAGTAAAAGTCTACTCTTTAATATATAAGTATGTGTGTGTGTGTGTGTGTGTGTGTGTGTATTTATATGAAGACACTTTCAAATAAACAAAAATTTTTTATTCCCTATAATACTTAAAATACTATTTACATATATATATATACATATATATATATATATACAAAACAATGTATGTATATATGCATATATATGTGTGTGTGATTTGGTTGATTATATTTTAGCAATGTGCCTTTTATACTTACACTTATAACAACACAGAGAAAATTGATTTTTGAGAATATATATGGTTGTTAACTTTCCCTCTCTGTTTGTAAGCTAGTGCATTAGGATTTCTCTTATTTCTCTTCTACTTACCAAGTCCCCTGGTAGAATTTAAGCTCCTTGAGGTCAGGAGCTTCTTCATTTTTATCTTTGTCTTTTCATACTTAACACAATTCATGACACAGACATGGCTCTTAATAAAGACTTGCTGATTGACAAATCTGTGCACGTAATTGTTGGACTCTCCCTCCCTTTTTTGCCTGGTGCAATACTGATAGCTGAAGGAAGCTTCTGAATTTCTAAGAATTCACTAGAAAAGAATTCACTCTAGAGCTCTAGTCAAAAAAACCTTCCTCATCTATTCAGTTTCTTCTGCTTGATTCCAAACAAATTCATCTCGAAGGATGAAAATATAGAAAAATCTTTGGGGTGGAGAATGTTTTTTTTTCCTTGCTGAGATATGATTTATTGACTATCAAGAACATATTATTTCTCTACTAAGTTTTGGCATGGTGTTAGGCAATGGGGTACAAATAAAATAAAGAAAACATTCCTTACTTTCACTGAATTCTGATGTATGAATGAGAATAGAAGGATGTAAAATTCTTGAAGGCATTAAATGAATTAATCTTTGTATATTTAACATCATACACAGAGTCCTGTGCATAAACACTTAATAATGCTTATTAGATTAAACTGTAAGTCAGCTACACTCATTCAAATATTATAATGATCTCCTGTCTCTGTGCATTCACTCAAGCCTCAAGTTCCACAACTCCATCATTTCCTCCTTTCAAAGTTCCTACCTTCCTTCAAGGCTTGGCTCAACAATTTTTCATCTGAAATCCCCAAATGTTAATATTCTCTCCTTCAAATCACACACCCACCCAGGCACACACACACACACACACACACATACACACACACATTCACACATAGATGTGTATACACATGTATGAATGTGCATATAAATTTGTGCTTACACACAAATCCCCATAGCAAAATATAAATACACGATGGCAGAAATTAATTTATTTTTATCTTTGTATCTCCATTTAAATTTTTCTGCTTGACAATATAGGCTCTTCTTATTTTAAAAGGCATTTTACACATCACTCCCTTCTATATACTCTACATCCCCAGTCCAATCAGCCCATCCTACTTGGTCCTCATGCAGGGCATTTTATATCTGATCTCCAAGCTTTTGCACTGGTTGTCCTTCAAATTTAGAATGTTCTTCCTCTTCACTTTCACCTCTAGAAATCCCTGATTTTGTTCAAGATTCAGGGTTTTTTTTTTTGGTTTTTAAATTTATTTGCTATTTTCCCCAGTTACATTTAAAACAATTTTTAACATTTGGTTTTAAAACTTTTCAGTTCCATTTTCTCTCCTTCATACTCACCCTCAACACCTATTTAGAAAGCATGTGTGAAGTTATACGTAACAATTTCTAAAAGCACGAGAGAGAGAGAGAGAAAGAGAGAGAGAGAAAGAGAGAGAGAGAGAGAGAGAGAGGAGAGAGAGAGAGAATGGTTCAATTTGTATTCAGAATCTGTTCTCGAGGTATGAATAGAATTTTTCATCATTAATTCTTCATCCTAATTATGTATCACTGTACTACTAAGAATAATAAAGTCATTCCTAGCTGATCATCCTAAAATATTGCTATTACATAGTATACATTTCACTTTGCTTGAGTTTGTAGAGGATTTCCCAGGTTTTTCTGAGAGCATTTTGCTCATCATTTCCCAAAGAACAATAATATTCCATCATAATCACATACCACAATTTATTCAGTCATTTGCCAATTGATCGGCATCCCCTCATTTTCCAATTTTTGTCCTGAGAAGAGAGGTGCTACAAATATTTTTGTACATATAGGTCTTTTTTCTTAAAAATAAAATTTGAAATTCATGTCTAGTAGTGGCATTGTAAGGGTAAAGGACACGTATGATTTTATAGCCCTTTTGGCGTAGTTTGTATTTTTGGTCATTTATCAATTGGGGCATGACTCTTATTTTTATAAATTTCACTCAGTTCCCTCTGTGTTTGAGAAATGAAGCTTTATCAAAGAAACTTGATTCAAAATTCTTTCACCACTTTTTCTATTCTCTCTGCCCTTTCACCCTGTTCTTCCTCAAAAGTATTTTGCTACTTACTACTCCCTCCCCTAAAATGTTCTCTCTTCTATTACCCTCCCCATCCTCCCATATTCCATTTCCTTCCTATTTTTCTGCAGGGCAAGATAGATTTCTATATCCATCTTGAGTATTTATGCTATTTCCTCTTTTAGCCAATTCTGTTGAGAGTAAGGTTCACCTATCCACCCCCTTCTTCCCCACCTCTTACTCTCCACTGTAAAAAGTTTTTTCCTACTTCTTTTTTAGGAAGAAAATTTACACCATTCTACTTTTTCCTTTTCTATTTCTCCCAAGACATTCCTCTCTCACTCTTTAATTTAATCCTTTAAAAGATAGTATCCCTTCATATTCAACTCACATCTATGCCTTCTATCTATACACACATTCCTTCAAACTTTTATAATGAGAAAGTTCTAATGAGTTACAAGTATCATCCTCCCATGTAGGAATGTAAACAGATAAACCTTATTAATTACCTTATGATATCACTTTTCTGATTACTTCCTTATGCTTCTCCAGAATCTTGTATTCGATTCTAGACTTTTCATCACAAGTGATTGAAAATCCTTTATTTCATTGAAGATTCCACCTTTTCCCCTGAAGGATTTTACTCAGTTTTACTGGGTAAGTGATTCTTGGTTGTAATGCTAGCTCCATTGCTCTCTCAATATTGTGTTATTCTGACTGTGGCTTCACTATATTTGAACTGTTTCTTTTTGCTGTTTTTCTCTTTGCCTGGGAATTCTGGAATTTGGCTACATTATTCCTGGCAATTTTCATTTGGACCTCTCTTTCACGAGGTGATTAGTGTATACTTTCAGCTTCTATTTTACCCTGTGATTCTAGAATATCAGATAATTTCTAGATTCTAGATTCTAGAATATCATCTAGAATATCATAATAATTTCTTACAAGGTGATGTCCAGGCTCTTTTTTTGATCATGACTTTAAGATAAAACAATAATTTTTTAATTATTTCTCCTGGATTTATTTTCCAGGTCAGTTGTTTTTTAATGAGATTTTCAACATTTTTTCCACCTTTTTTTTTCTTTTTGTTTTATTGTATCTTGATTTCTTTTAAAGTTACTATATTCTATTTGCTGAATTATAATCAATTTTTGTTTTGTTTTTTCAAATTTTATTAAAGATTTTTATTTATCAAAATATATGTGTGCACAACTCTTCAATATTAACCCTTGCAAAACCTTGTGTTTTTCAATTCCCCTCCTTTCCCCCAAGCCTTCCCCTAGATAGCAAGGAGTCCAATACATGTTAAACATGGTAGAAATATATGTTAAATCCAATATATGCATACATATTTATACAATTATTGTGTCACACAATAAAATCCAATCAAATCAGTTTAAAAAAAGGAGAAGCAAAATAAGATGCAAGCAAACAACAACAAAAAGAATGAAAATGTTATGTTGTAAGCCATACTCAGTTCCCACAGTTCTCTCTCTGATTGTAGATGGATCTCTTCAATTGGAATTGATTTGAATCATCTCATTGTTGAAGAGAGCCACATCCATCAGAATTAATTATCACATAATCTTTGTTGTTGCCATGTACAAGGATCTTCTGGTTTTGCTCATTTCACTTAGCATCACCTCATGTAAATCTCTCCAGAGCTCTCTGAAATCATCCTGCTGGTCATTTCTTATCGAACAATAATATTCTGTAACATTCTTATACCATCGTTTATTCAGCCATTCTCCAATTGATGGGTATCCACTCAGTTTCCAGTTTCTTGCCACTATGAAAAGGGTTGCCACAAACATTTTTGCATTTGGATACCTTTCCCTTCTTTAATATCTCTTTGGAATATAAGCCCAGTAGAAACACTGGATCAAAGGCTATGCACAGTTTGATAACTTTTTGAGCATAGCTCCAAATTGTTCTCCAGAATGGATGGATCTGTTCCCAACTCCACCAACAATGCATCAGTGTTCCAGTCTTCCCACATACCTTCCAACATTCCTCATTATCTTTTCCTGTCATCTTAGCCAATCTGACAGGTGTGTAGTGGTATCTCAGAGTTGTCTCTATTTGCATTTCTCTGATCAATAGTGATTTGGAACACCTTTTCATATGACTAGAAATAGTTTCAATTTCTTCATCTGAAAATTGTCTTCATATCCTTTGACCATTTATCAATTGGAGAATGACTTGAATTCTTATACATTTGGGTCAATTCTCTATATATTTTAGAAATGAGGCCTTTATCAGAACCTTTGAATGTAAAAATGTGTTCCCAGTTTGCTTCCCTTCTAATCTTATCTGCCTTAGTTTTGTAATTATAATCATTAAGGAATTATTTACTTTGGTGAGCTTTTGTACTTCCTTTCCCAATGAGCCATTTTACTTTTTAAGACATTCTTCTCCTTGTTAGCTTTTTATTTCCTTTTGCAACACTCTCAATTCTCTCCTAATTTTTCCTTTATTTCTATTATTTGATTTTCAGAATTCCTTTTGGGATCTTCCATAGCCTGAAGCCAATACTTACTTTTTTTGGAGACTTTGAATGTAGGAGCTTTGACTTTGTTATTTTCTCTTCTGTGTTTTGATCTTCCTTGCCACCCTAGTAGCTTTCTATGGTCAATTCTGGAGAGCAATTTGGAACTATGCTCAAAAAGTTATCAAACTGTGCATACCCTTTGATCCAGCAGTGTTACTACTGGGCTTATATCCCAAAGAGATGATAAAGAAGGGAAAGGGACCTGTATGTGCACGAATGTTTGTGGCAGCCCTTTTTGTAGTGGCCAGAAACTGGAAACTGAATAGATGGCTATCAATTGGAGAATGGCTGAATAAATTGTGGTATATGAATATTATGGAATATTATTGTTCTGTAAGAAATGACCAATAGGATGATTTCAGAAAGGCCTGGAGAGACTTACACAAACTGATGCTGAGTGAAACGAGCAGGACCAGGAGATCCTTATATACTTCAACAACAATACTATATGATGACCAATTCTGATGGACCTGGCCTCTTCAGCAATGAGATGAACCAAATCAGTTCCAACGGAGCAGTAATGAACTGAACCAGTTACACCCAGAGAAAGAATGCTGGGAGATGACTAAGAACCATTACATTGAACTCCCAATCCCTATATTTTTGCCCGCCTGCCTTTTGGATTTCCTTCACAGGCTAATTGTACAATATTTCAGAGTCCAGTTCTTTTTGTACAGCAAAATAACAGTTTGGTCATGTATACTTATTGTGTATCTGATTTATATTTTAATATATTTAACATCTACTGGTCATCCTGACATCTGGGGGAGGGGGTGGGGGGAAGGAGGGGAAAAATTGGAACAAAAGGTTTGGCAGTTGTCAATGCTGTAAAGTTACCCATACATATAACCTGTAAATAAAAAGGTATGGGGGAAAAAAAACTTTCTATGGTCAGAATCACTTTTCTGTCATCTGCTCATTTTTCTAGTTTATTTGTTGGTTTTTAACTCTTTGTTGAATAGGGCTTTGCTTCCAGGGTTAAAAAGTTCATTGTTCCAAGTTTCAGGAGCTTTGTGAAATTATTTTCAGAGATTCCTCTAGGGACCTGATCATAAGTCTCTAGGCTAGAGGTCTGAAAGCCATCAGTACAATCTCTGAATTAGAGATCCCTAGACCTGTTCCTGTTTTGTTGGATGTGAGGCTGGTACTGCACTTGGCGTTAAAGCTGAAACAGGGCCAAGGCTATGCTGGCATGGCCTGCACCAGAACTGTGTGTTGGACTCCCATCTTAGTGTCACAGACCTTTCCTACTGACCTTTTAAATTATCTTCAGCTGAAAAATGTTTTTCATCTTTTCGGGGTGTTCTAATGTTCTAAATTTGTTTAGAGCCATTATTTAAAGGAATTTGATTTGGGGTAGAGATTGGTAAGTTTCTGCCTTTACTCCATCTTAGCCCTTTTTACTCCAAGATTCAGTTCTAATACCAGTGCTTGCAGGAGGATTTTTATGGTCCTCCTCATTGTTCTGTTGGAATCCTTCCCTGGAAAGTTGCCTTCAATATACTCTCTCTGCATCTTAAATGAGCCTGTCTAAATTCATGTCACCTCTTCCATTTAAAGTCAAATTCTTGAGGGCAAGGATTGCTTTAGTTTCTCCAATGCCTAGGATAAAGAGTTTGAGTTTAGTAGATATTTAATAAATGTTTGTTGTCTTGAATTGATTAATAAACTCATGTGATCTTGCCTGATCTATAGTATAATCAAATACCTGACATTTGTCATATTGAGTAGATCCAGTACAAATTTTTCATTTATTTATTTAATTATCAAGTTCATTCAGAAGATAATTCAGAAGATCAATACTGTCAACATGGTGCTGAAGAAGCCAAAGATGGCCCAAAATAGTGTAGCCAGGTGCAAAATGAGGCATCATCACCAATATGGTGGGTCACAATCTTCATCATCAGTGTTCTAGAATCATAGTTGGTCATTTTATTGATTGAAATAGTTATCTTCTTCACAATATTATTATTGCATAAATTATTTTACTGGTTCTCCTTATTTTATTCTCCTTCAGTCCATACAAATCTTCTCAGTTTTCTTTAAAACCATCGCTTCCACCATTTTAGTGAGTTAGTTCTGTTCTGCTACATTCATCACATATTACATTCACATACCATGATTTATTTACTCATCTTTTACTCGATGGGCACTCCCTAAATTGTTAGTTCTTTGATATCACAAAATATCTGCTTTAAATATTTGAACATATTTGTACATTGTACATATGTACAAAAAAAATTTTACATATAAGTCTTTTTCCTCTTTCTTTGATCTCTTTGCTGTAAAGAAATAATAGAATAATTTAAGAGTCAACTTCTATATTTTACAAATAAGGAAACTAAAACCCAGAAAGACTATGACTTGACCAAAGTCACATATATAGTAAGCATAAAAGTAAGCATTTAAACCAATTTTTATTTAAAAATTTTTATTTAATATTTTATTTCCCCAGTTACCTGTAAAAATAAAATTTTAACATTTGTTTTTAAACCTTTGAGTTCCAAATTCTTTCCCTTTCTCTCTTCCTACTCTCTTCATTGAGAAGGTAAGCAGTTTATATGAGACATCATGCAAAACATGTTACAATATTATTCATATTTTGAAAGACAAATGAAACAAACAACACTAGAAAAATAAAGAAAATTGAATACAATTATGCTTCAAACTGTATTCAGGCATCATTAATTCTTTCTCTGGGAATGAATAGCATTTTTCATTATAAGTCCTTTCAAAGTTGTTCTGAATCTCCGTGTTGCTGAGATTAGCTAAATCATTCACAACAAATTATCTTATAATATTGCTGTTACTTTATACATAGTATATTTCACTTTGTTTGAGATCATGAAGGTTTTCTCCAGGTTTTTCTGAGAGAATCATGTTCACCATTTCTTAGAACACAATAGTATTCCACCACAACAACATAGCAAAATCTGTGTAGCCATTCCCCTTAATGATCATCCCTTCAATTTCCAGTTCTTTGCCATAAGAAAAAAAATTGCTATAAATATATGTACTCTACATATAAGTCTTATATCTTTTTCGATACAGACTTAGTACTGATATTTCTATATCAAAAGATATGAAAATTGAGGGAGGATTCTGAGGAGGAGTATGTTGATAAATTTCATGCTCTCCCGATTTCCCCCACAAATAGAACAAATTTATGTCTAAGGGCAAAGATAGATTGGTGAAAAAACAAGAAGACTTGGGGCAGAACGGGGCTCTTTCTGGTACAACCCTAGAAGATTTGAAGAAAGGCCCCTGACAGGGGATTAACCCAAATGAAATGCAAATAGTAAACTCTTCAGAAACCTGGTGGGGATTCCCTTAGGCTATCTGGTTATGGCAGGAGCCTCAACCCAAACCACAGATACTTTCACCTCCTGGACTGTTTGTGGAATCTCTGATTAGGGATGGTGGGCCCAGCTGTGCTTCTGAGACATGGCCCTGGGTGAGAAGGAACTAGCATCTGATGAGTGAAAAACCAGTGGGGCAGGAACAATGCCGGCTGTGGGGACTTGCAGGAGGATGTAGCTTTTGGGTTGAGGTTCCAGATAAGAGTGGAGAACTAAAGGGAAGCCTGAGGCACCATCCCCTCACTCCAGGATTAGAAGTGCTTACACTAATATCTCTTATTTAAAAAAAAAAAAAAGATGAAGTGGCAAAGGAAAAAGAACCCTACCAATGAAACATAGTATGGAAACAGGGAAGGCTGGAATTCATCTTCAGAGGAGGACACTTTAGTTAAAAAAAAAAGTTTCTACCCCAAAGAGTAACATGAAATGACTTCATGCCCAGAGACAATTTAGAGAAGAACTCAAAAAAGAATTCAAAAATTGAGGAATTGAGGAAAAAGTAAAGAAAAAAATTAAAACCATCCAAACATGAAGATTATGAAAAAATATTAACCAATTAGAAAAAAAGGTACAGAATCTCAAAAATGAAAATAACTCTTTGAAAATTAGAATCAGGAAAGGGGAAGCCAGTAAAGCCAAGAGAGACCAAGAAATAACAAAATAGATTATAAAGAATGAGAAAATAGAACAGAATGTGAAACACCTCATAAGGAAAAACAACAGATCTGGAGAACAGATCAAGAAGAGAAAATATAAGAATAATTGGAGAGCTAGAAAGTTGTGACCAAAAAAAAAAATCTGGATATACTGATGCAGAAAATAATCTGAGAAAATTGTCCTGGAATGATAAAACATGAGAAGAAAGTACAAACAAAAAAATCCACCCATCACCACCCCAAAGATATTATTTGTGGAAAATATATAAGAATATTATTGCCAAATTTGGAACCCCCATAACAAATTTTTTTTTTGCAAGAAACAAGAAAAAAAGAATTCAGATATGCTAGAGCTGCAATTAGAATTGTACAAAACCTATCAACAGCTACAATAAAAGACCTCAGATCTTGGAATCATATCTATAAATAAGAAAAAGAACTAAGCCTATAGACAAATATATCACATCCAGCAAAATTATCTATAATCTTGAATGACAAAAAATGCAGATATTTAATGAACTTGCAAATTTGCAGGACTTTTTATCAACCAAACCTGAACTTAACATAAAATTTAACTTATAAAAATCAATATCAAAGAGCAATGTTAAGGAACTCAACATAGACAAACTGTTTTAACTTGAACAAAATGTTTTTTTAATATGTAAAATGTATACTTTATATTTAAGATTTAAATCAATGATAGGGTAAGTTCAAAAGAAACATTGAGAAAGTAAAGGTAATAATTGTAATCATCTTATACAAATGAAGTGCAGAGATAGAATAGACACAGAGGCCTTAGAAGGAAGAAGAGAGTTCATAGTTCTGAAAATCTACTCTCATCTGGAATGGATTCAATAGACAACACTACATATGTACCTTTAAGAGTATAGCATTTTCCAAAATCTACAAAAAAAATTAAGGGGGAGGGATGGACAGATAGGGAAGCAAAGGGTGAGAGAAGAAGACAAGGAAGGGATGCCTGGGTGAGGAGAAGCTAAGTAGTAGTAAACCAAGTTATGAAACAGAATTTAATGAAAGAGCAGGGATAGGAATGACATGTGTGTATGTGCAATATGTATGAGTATGTATGAGTATGTGTATATGTATGTATATATCTACATACATATACATAAATATATCTTTTCTTAACTATAGCTTGCTTGGGGGTGAGGAGGATAAAAGAAAAGTATGTGTTTATATATATATATGTATGTGTATGCATATATTTACTATGTGTATATATAAAAATATCCTTTTAAAACCATAATCTACTTGGGTATGGTAGAGGAATGAAAGGGGGGAAAAGAATATAATAAAAAAAAGGTGTGCAGCAGAGATGAAAGGAACAATTTACAAGTAAAGACAGCCACTCATGACTATAATTACTTCTACTAATATATATACTTTCTTGAATTGGTATTTGTTGTTATATAACCTCCCTGATGTTCTGCTGGGCACATGAGAATATTTTCTTTTGTTTAATTTTGTTTTGTACTAATTTTCTGTTTTTCTTTTCTCTTATTCTGTTTTTTCAACTAAAATAAATTGGAATTTTTAAAAAAATAAAAACAAAAAAAAAGTTATGCAGCTAAACCAAGCATATATATACACACACACACACACACACACACACACACACACACACACACACATAGATTTGAACTATTCCTTATAATGCAAAGCCTCTCCAAAGCATCCAGAAGTGAAATAGAAAATAAAAGACAAGTTTTGAGTCTATGTCATCCATAAACTCAACCTGGACAGAAAGAAATGAGTAAGAGCAAAATTTAAATATATAGGATAAATTTGAAATCCAAACTTCAAATAATCAGGAAGGAATAAGCCAAGAATAGAGAAGAGATAAGAACATAGTGAATAATATTGCCTCCAAGTCTGATATAGGTGAAAGGTAACCATGTAATGAATATGTGACAAGTCAAAAACTTCCTTCCCTTCTGGTTTTAAACACTGTTCTCAAGTACACACAATTAAGTGTTGGCAGAGAGATGTTGTTCCCCAGAATGAAGCAGAAGGTTGACTCCATAGGAATAAGTCACCATTGATGACAGTTAGTTAAAGGGCTAGGTCTTCTGAGATTCCTCATGTATTCCTTGAACTTATTTCATATAGTTTAAGAAAATCAGAGAACAAGTGCCCTTGGATTTTGAAATTAAGATATTTCATAGCCAAGTAAATATTAAGAAAAATCAACATGATCAAGTAGAAAGCAAGGAAGTACAATATGTTACAATGAGTTTAATTTAGATAATCAAATGAGAGGACAGAATCTTTGTTTCATTATGCAATCAAGTGAAAATAACTCTTTAGGGAGATGAAGTTACAGTTAGCTTTTAAAAAAAAGTTAAATCTGTGACTTGAAAACTTTAGCTTTAGAAAAAGGGTAAAATCAGGAGAGAGAAGTATATAAACAAGACAAATACATACACACACACACACACACATACACAACTTAATTTATAATCTCATCAGCACAGGAATCTACTGCTGTGGAAGCTTAGAAAATAGATGCCCATCACAACATGATTTATGAACTTAGAAAGTTGCATGGGGCACTGAAAGTAAATGCTTTCCCTCTGTCCACATAGACAGCATAGGTGAGAGGCAAGACTTAGTCCCATTTCTTCCAGTCCTTTACCATGATTTTTATCAAAAATCTAATAGAATTTTGTCAGCAAATGTGGTAGAAGGATTTGCTACTCCTTTTTAAGATAACATCACTTTGAATTGAGGTTTAAACTTGTCAGCAACAAAAAGCTATTCCTTCTGTCTAGTCATATGACCCATGACTGTCCCTTTTCCTAAAATGAATAATTCTATTAGGAGGCAAGTGAATAAGTCTTTTTTTTTTTTATCCTTTTCCCCAAATAACCAGAAATCAATAATGTATTTATCATAGTTATTCTATTGCTAAGTACAACTAAGCAGATAGCCTCATAATGCTGGACTTTGAAGAAATAACTAAACTTTTCTCCTATTACAATGAATCAGGAAAAAGAAGAAAAAGTAAAATTTTCCTGGAGAAAAATCTTGTCTCATCTTGGGGAGTACTAGATTTTTCTTTTGCTTAATAGATGGATAGGAAAAGTAACAAAAGTTTTAGGAGTGTGAGATTTTGTTCATGATGGAACCAGCTTTCTACAGAACATTTTTGGAAAAGAGTGATAGAAAATGTCTTGAGAAAGGGCTAGCGTACTATGAGATGAGGGATATTTTGATAAGAATATATGTTTAGATAGAGAAAGCAGGGGAATCTGAACTAGAAATACATTTTTATTCTCATAAACGTTTCCTACTCTAAAATCAAAACAACATAAAGGCTTAAAAATTCACATATGTTGTGCTTGCTTAGATGGCACATATATTCTAAGTTGGAATGCTATAGAGATTAACATGGTCCCTGAATAAGGATAAAATATAAATTTAAGAAGTTCTCTATATTTTTAAAAAATAAATATAAATCCATATTACGTTTCAAAAAAAGACAAATTTCTCATACTCAATATTGTCATTGAATTAATTTAAATATGTTAATATAGTATAACACAAAACATAATGTTATCTACTGTTCTAAGATAAGATTTTACTATTTGTATAAAGGCTCAGGATACTATGAATTTTTTTCTCAATTAAATACATAGCAGTTCAAAATTAATAGTATGACAATTCACACTAAAAATGAAGTGGATAAAAAACACATATTGATCAAATTGCTACAAGCAAGTGGACATTACTGGTTTTCTGACACTAAGTAAATTATTTGCAAAAACCTTAAGCTCCTACTTAACATCATTAAAAAGCACATTAAAATATGGTGAAAGATATTGACATAGTAGTAATTATGGTAGATCTATCTCTTATAGATTAGGGACAATTTATAAAGAAAGTTATAAAGACAGGAAGTTTAGTCCCATTCTTACTAGTAACTAATGATGTCTTATGCTAGTCATTAACTAATCTGAGATAGAATTTCATTATATGCAAGATAAGAGATTTGAATTCTATGATTTTTAAAAGTCAATGACAAAAACATAAATTTATGATGTCCTTGAGCAAACTTTATCTCTCATACTCAGTTTTATCATACATAAAATGAAGTCCTTTCTTATCATTCTGAGGATCCTCTAGTGGATAGGCAAAATGTATTTGCATTTGAAATAACAAAATAGCAACACTAAATACTACAATCTCAATGCTTTCAATGATCCCAAATAGTTCTTGCTGCAGAGCCCATCTCTTTAATAATGATATTCTCCCAGTTATGCCATATGGCTTATAAATTATGTAATTCTCCAATTTTGGAAGAACTAAAATTACAAATAACCTTCAAAGGTACATGGTGAACAGAAGTTAACTTCATATTACCAATGTGGAGATACATATCTCAAGCAGGAAAAGATAGAATTATGTATTAATAGGGGAAAAAAAGGTAGACATTAGCATGTAGCAAGAATGAAAGGCAAAAGATGGATGCCTCAAATGGTACACTGATTATAGTCCTAAAAGAATAAGAGATAAATATCTAATCTTGGTAAAATATGATAGATTTAAGGAGGTATACAGAGTATGTAATACAAATTAATATAATACAAATGAAGTATTTAAACAAATTAAACCTCAGATCCACCAAAGTATCCACATAAAGCAGGAAAAAAAAATAGTGGATAAAAAATAGAACTAGTCCTAATCTTGTCTCTACACTAGTTGTGTTACTTTGGACAAATCACTTAATATCTCTGAAATTCAGTGCATTTATATGTACTTCAATGGAAATAATATTTTCCTGATCTAAAGACAGACGACTGGATCAAATAATATAATGAAATTTTCTGCTAGCTTTAAAAATCTATTATTCCTTCTTAAACTGAGTCAACTACTTTTTTTTAAAATTGGGAAGGGGTTAGAATAGAAAAGTCAAATGCTTATGGAGCATTTTTGCTGTATCTACTATTCCAACAAAAATTGTTTGAATAATATAATGATATTCAGCAAAGTAGCTATTTTGATTGCCCTATATAATGCAAAAGAATTTTTAAGGTGAGTCAAGTAGAGGCTGCTAAACTGTTGTTCATAGTGCTGATGTTGTGATATTTCGTCTTTTTATGTTATGTTCTCATAAAAACCCAGCTAAATCTGAAATTTCTCTCATTCTTCACAAAATTTAAAGAGACATTCAATTAGGAGCACATCTGTTTCCTTTTTCTTTATAGAAATAGTACAATGAAGGCAACCTTGATGGAATCAGCACCAGGTACTTTGCTACATGAGAGCAACATATGACATTCAATACCTCTTTTTCAGTTGGAAGTTTGGCTATAGAAGGATTGACTTTAATCTAAGGTATATGATCAATGACTTTAGCATTGGTTAATGATGATCTGTTGAAAACACTATGGAAGTGTTCAGCCCAACTTTCCAGGATAATGATATCATCATTGAATCAATGTGATCCCAACAGTACTGAATAGTTGAGATGTACCAAAAGTCTCTGATCCATAAATAGTATTTAGAGCAACATAGAAGTATTTTGTATTGTTGCTATCAGCATAAAACTGAATCTCATCTGTCTTCTTATTGAGTCAAGAATCCTTCATCTCTCTAACCTTTAATTGCACTTTGCCTTGATGGAGTAAAACACTGCTTTCTTAGAGAGATGAACTGATTTGCTGGTAAATCCTAATAAGTTCCCTTCTTTTTTGTTTAGAAGGTTCTGATTTTCCCCATCCTTTTCATCAAACCAATCCAGACTTCTGTTAATGTTCAAGCTCAGATAAACAAATGTAGTGCTGTACACCAAGTCAATGAGAGCTGTCTACTCCTTTTTTGCTCCTCTATTGCTATGTGCTGACTCAGCTTTCCCTACAGGTCAACAATAAATTATTCAGGCATGGAGAAGCATTCCAATCTGTTAACTTTGAATCTCCTGTCAGTCATTTTGCTTTGGGGCCACCACTTTTGTTGAATGAAAATGTTTAACTTGGAGAAGATATGTCTATTATTAGTCTACTAGTTTGGGGCATCCATCACCTTTGTCACTCTCACATTCATACCATTTTTTCTCCTCACAATGACATAGTCTGTTAAGTGCCAGAGCTTGCTGCAAGGTTGCATCCATAACATTTTGTTTTATTAAGTTAAATGGAAAGACAAGAGAGTCTCTCTCTTAGTCCTTGCTAGCAAGATTTTTGTGAGTTCATCTTAATCTGTTTATCCTTCACCTGAAAAATGGTCATCAACTGAGACTCAGTATGATTTCAGAAAGAACAGATGATGTTTGCTGAGAAAGAACTCCAGGAGAAATACTAAAAGCAGAAGAGTCTGTACACAACAATCGTCTACTTGACCAAGGGCTTTGATACTCTCCATTGTATGAGCTTATGAAAAATCAAGATGAAATTTGGCTGCTCAGAGAAGTTCATCAGTATTATTTTCGAATTTTGTGATGACATGCTTGCATGAGTTCTGAATAAAGCACCATGCCTATTATATTTTCCCAATCATCAATGGAGTAAAACAAGACTATGTGCTTGATCTTATGCTTTTTAACATGGTCAAAAATGAGAAAAAGAAGCACAAATGCTGATAAATAATCAAATGTTGAACTTTAATAGAAATTTTCTCTTCTTTACCACTTCTAAATTTGTTAACATAATAAATATACAACTGTGAAGCACTAGAAAAGTGCCTAATACAAAAAGTTTGAAACCAAAGTTTTAGCACTTTTTTTGTGTTACTAATTCTGTAACTTTTGAAAAAAACCATTTAACCTCTCTATGTTTCAATTTTCTTTTCTGTACAATGCAAATATTTAGTGGAAGGACAAGTAAGGCAGTTTTGTTTCTTTTGTATTAAATTTAATATATGCTTCAATATATAAGATAAAAGTTTTCTATTTCAGATAAAGTCTTTGCACATAGAAATTTTCATCTTTATTGATATTTATTAGCTTTATAATAAAAATAAAATTTATGTTAAAAGCAAATACATACATAGAATTCAATGATATGTGAATTTCCAATTGATTATCAGAAATTATTATTAAATACCAATTATATTTAGAGTTTCTTTACATAAAATCTATAGTTATATAAATATATGTACAAAGTCTATAATATTTAAACAAAATTTTAAAAATGCTCTTCATGCATAAATATGGTAGGATTTTTTATTTGAGAAAATGAAGTCAATTTATATGTCCCAATGAAGATGGATTTCTAATAAATTATGCTAGGCAAACTACAGATGTATGCACCAACTAAACTGACAAACTAGTAAGAGGGAACCATTGTATAGAAGTTCCTATATAAAGGATAGTTTTTATTTCTTGATTTATCATAGGTAATTAAGAGAAATAATGTGTACTTGCTTTATATGACCACTTAAGTATATGTTACCTTCAACTTCTGAGGACAAAAGTTGACATATAAAAACAGGAAAAAGGAAGATCCAGGTTCAGTTCTATTTCTGCCACTAAATAGCTCCGTTACTCTGAGTAAGTTATTTAAGTTTGGGGATCCATGTTTGGATCTCATTGGGTCTAAATTTCTTTCTATCTAAAATTTCTAGAAGATTTATTTAAGATGACTGACTGAATGAAGGTAGATCACCCATTTCCCATAAACTTACTTTGGCAAAACCAAAGATTGCACCAGAATGAATAGTGATCAAGATATTTAATAGTAATTTAAAATAAGTTGCTTCTTTCTGCACAAATTCAGCCAAAATTCTAAAGACAATTGGAAAGGGGGTCACCACTACTACAGATCAACCACAGGATGGTCCTACCATAATGAGATATCAAAAAAGAGGGGTAGTCTTCATCACTATGGTAGTAAATAAATTTTATTGGGGGGGAGAGCTTATTTATGAGGCCAGTCCTGATCAGTAGCATGACACTGAAAGGTGTATGCACCACATTTAGTCCATGAAAAATATTATATAAAAACAAAACAAAGAATGCTTACTGCCAAAAAATAATTCATGGTGACATGCAAGTTTTCTCATTGGAACTGTTTTACTACTTACAATAATCATGATGCCATAGATCACATAGCTTGTGCATACATTCTTTCCAGTAGTTCTTTCACAGAGTTACATGAGTGGTACACAAGTGGCTCACAATCATGGAGGAAGTAGAGGAGTTGAATAATGTTATACTAGAAATACAATCCACAACAGCAATTCAATCACAAACAGGGGAACAACATAACCAGGAACAGAATTACCACAGTGGTTGCAATATTCTTCCAATCTACTCCAAAGAAGATGAAAAAAAGTCGATGATATCTGGTGATTAATAGGAGAACTGGATTTCTAAATTAGTTAGCTAAATTTATGAACTTAATTTAGAGACAATATATTGGTGATATAAAGTAGAATTAATTACAAGATGGAATGAGAAGCATGTAAGACCCTTGACTTGCTCCTTTTGTCAATGGAAGATATGTGACAATTTTCCCTGATCAGTTAATGTAAGAGCAAGAGTGATTAATTATAGCACAAGCCTTAACCATGGACTAATTTTATAGGGGAGATTTACTTGCCATCAAGGTAACTAAAGAAATTTAACAAACTTAGATAATGTGAAAAAAAAAGAGTCTAAACAATACAATAATTATCACTAACATCATCTAATATCAAATCTCTGCATTTTAGTGAACCACTCATAATTTCCATTTAATCAACATGTATCATCTTTGACCCCTGATGTTTCATATATTCACTTGGTCTCTGCAAGTAAATTCTCTTATACATTCTGAAATAAGTCTAATTCTCAGGGCAGCTCCAAAGTGGTCTCTTCCTCAATAGATTTGCTCCTCTGGTTCCAAATTATTTGCAGAGTTCCTTAGATGTTTCTGCTAAAATCTTTTACAAAACACATTTTAATAAAATTTAGTACATCCTCCTAAATTTTACTTTTACAATAACTAGTTCGTGTAGTGATAACCAGTTCAAACTTTGTGGTTCTGATTTTATCAACAACAAAATTATAAGAGGAATATAAAATTTGGAACCTATAATTCACACAAAATTTCAGAGAATTTAGGTTTAAACATAACCCATTAAAATAATTTTGACATATATGAACATATTATCTTGTTTCCTCAAAATTTTCCATTCCATTTTAAATTTCCCTCTCCCCTTATAAGGACCTTATATTGATAAGGATGTAATCCTGTACATGAAAACATTTTTCATCAGCACTTTTTGCAGAAAAATGTTTTCCATTCTTAGAGTCAATGGTTACATACATGATTATACTTGAAAAATGATAATTTTACTCCAGTTATAACAAAAGATCTGGGATGGGATATGTAAATACGTTATGTAATTAATTCCCAATTGTACATAGAGAATAGTATATGCCAAATGAATTATCTGCAGTGAAATGTTCAATTTTTAACCATTTTTTAATGGAATAGATTTATTGTCTACTACTCTCTCAGAAGCCCTCTAAATAATTAGAATAAATTTAAGGCAGTCTTCAAATGATTTGTATACATTCAGGACACTTCCCTACATACAGGTATTAATCCCAAATTAAATAACAAGCCTGAGTAAAACTGGATTTCACTGACCACTTGCCCTGATTATAGAAATTTTCTATAAAAGGAAAAAAGTAACTATGTGATTATAACAGTATCAAAATTGATCCCCCAGTTCCAACCTGAAGGTCACAAAGTGACTTAAAAAATGTAATCCAGAATAAAACATACTTATCTCTATTTGGTTTCAGGTAAGAGTCTCAATTAACAGCCAAACAAGAGCAAAATTCCACATCATTTTAACATGTAAAAGCCAGATTTGGGATTAAGTAGGTGGGAAACATTCCTGTTCAAAAGAAAATAACAATGGGGAAACTGAGTCAAGAGAATCTTACCTTCTTCAGTCATACCAAGTTGATTTTTTTGACTGTTCTTAGATACTGACATCTACCTGTAGCAGTTCAGGATCACACTCCCTTTGGGCAGCTTAAGACATTTCCCTACACTGGTGAATTACTGACATAATGATCACTCAGACAATCATAATTAAAATTTAATTGAAAATTTCAGAAAATTAAAAATTGAAAATTTAGAACATTATCAATTACAATCCCATAGGATTTTTACCACAAATATCAATTTTCACTAATTGCAACTTAGGGATCAATATAGTAATTATTACTCTCATATTATTGGAATAGGCAGTAAAAGTATACTAGACCACACGTACACATACACACACACACACACACACACACACACACATTAATTTAACATTTTTCTCTTGAATTTCTTTTCTTCCCCTTCTCCTTGAGTTTTGAAATCACTATATTATAAACAAATTTGTAAACCAATTTATTGCTTAGGAATTTTATGTCACTAGCAAAGAGTTTCACAGGGCTGTTTAGCACCTATGACCTGTTAAACAGATGGTCTCAAGATACTCTGCAAGTCTACAAACAAGAAGATTTTTTTCAAGGTGTTTTCTTTTAACTTTATCCCACGAAGTAATGATCAGTTCTTCCCATTTTTTTCACATTGTACACAAACAGCATTCTAACCAAACATACATAAGCAAAAAGCTGCAATTATGCTAGATGTCTAGCATAATAGTGTAATACCACACTATTAGATACACAATTACATAAATCTCCTAAAAAATTGGTACTCCTTTTCCCCCATCCCCAACATAAGCCAGGGATTCTCTTTAAAGAATTAAAACCTTCCCCTGGAATAATATAGCATCTCTACTTGGAGAATGAATATTCATTCTCCAAGGCTTTGTAAAGAAAACTTTTGGCCTTCCAACAGGGATCTCTTAGGAAAAACAAAATATTCTCCAAAACTTTAAAATAAGGTTTAACTCTTCAAGCTTTAAAGAAATTCTAAGATCTAGGTAGACGTAGGGAATCTTCATGGGAATACAAAAATAAATTCTCTATGGAACTACCTAAAATGATTTTTCAGGTAATTTATCAGCCATTTCCAAACAATCTTCAGTTCGCTGAGTTTTTCTTTCTCCATCTTTCTCTGATATCCCCTCTGATTGAGCTGCAGTCAGAAAGGGAAAGTTCACACTATTATGGAAGTAACAGGTTTTATTTGTAGGAGCTTACTTATAAAGCTAGCCCTGGGCATGGTAGGACAATGTTAATATAGTAAATTGTTGAAGAGAATGAAAACAAGTCACTATAACTCAACACACACAGAATAGCAAGTGAAATTGTGCCTGTGTTTCTCAAGTGGCCGAACTTTTATAATTCATGCTATTTTTTACTATTGCCTTCGTTTAAAATCTAACAGAATAATGCTCTATAAAAATTATGTGCTTTGTTTTGTAAATATATTATTTTGGAAGATACAGATGAAGGGATTGTGTTTTTATAAATAATAATTACATCTTATATTTTCATATTTTCAAAGTGCCTAGATAGCATAGGAATCAATGTCACATAAATATACACCTTTCAAAGGAAATTTATTGTTACATGCCTGAGTGATGTCTGACATTACTACTCTCTTCTCTAGAAATGGGGAATTAAAAATAACCTCTACTCCTAGAATTTCACTTTCAATTGAATGTGGCAATGGCTTATCATCACCAACTCCTCCAATTCAATTATATAAACTCAGAGAAGCTTAACAGCAAGATTTAGATTTTGTGAAGGGATATTATCTAATCTAGCCTCATTAATTTACAAGTGGAATGTGGGTTTCAGAGAATTTAAGTATCTTGTTCAAAGTCATACAGATAGTATACAAGTAGTAAGCTGCTTTTAAGTAGTAAGTAGTAGAATTGGGATTTGAACTTAAATGCTCATTTTTCAAATGTAGCATGTTTACTACTTATGTGATCATATGCTTATATCCCTGATATTAGTTAATTAGAATGTCCAGTTTCCCTAATGTATTGTGACATCTAATATCTGGCTAATGTATAAAATTGATAAGCATTTGAAAGTCTGCAACAAATAAAGTCTTTTTCAATGTGTTCAACTTTCACTATTTTGGTTTACAATTCATCTTGAATATAGCATCTCAAGAAAAATGATATGTAAAAATTCCTGGTAAACTGTCAAGTGCTATTGAAATGTAAGGTGCTATTGCCTTGTTATTACATTAAATATCATTGCTAACACTTTATCAAGAAGTTATTTTTCTTTTAAATATGTGATTTTAAAAGGCTTGACAAGTTGCTAAATGTAATTGTATTGTATCACAGGTCAAAATATTTACCAGTGAAATGAATCTCATTTTATAAAGGATCAATTTTGAAAAGATGGTTTTCTTGACTAAAATTCCTGCCAAACTTTGCTAGAACACATGTATTTTGTTAAGTGAATCTACATCTTTTTAGTAAATTATAGCTATTCTCTGGTTACAAAAACTCTCATTAAATATTAAATGGCCAGTTGTCCACTGTTTCATGCTACTCCCATCTCCATTTAGAGCATATGAAACAGCGATCAACACCTTTTATACAGCTACTACTGACTGATGACTTATATAGGAAGCTACCAGACTGGACTTTCTTCCTTTTATATAAGCAGATTCTGTTTGTATGACTATTCCCTTCATCATTGCAATTCAAAACTTCTCCATGCCGTTTTTATCTTTTAGGAATGCTGTGCATCTATGTCCATAAGTCATTCATATGGTATCAATCCAAACATACTGGTGACCTTTTAAATGTTTCAGGGAGGTCAATACTGTATTCTGACTCCATATATTTATGGTTTGTTATTTTTAATCCAAATAGTACCACTTCTTTTCCTGTAATAAATATCATCAATATTGTATTTTATTTCATTACTTATACCCAAATCATCACTGGTAACAAATTTGCAAACTGCTTGCACCTACCATGTACCTTTCCATGAAATGTCAGGTACTTGTAATATGTTTTCTCCCAAAAATAGTATTGTGTCATGGTTTGTAAGAGAATATTTATGATAAGGGGATAGTTTTTTGTGAAAGTTCACTTATTCAAAGCCTTAAACAATTGTCCTAAACCAATGCAATTTAATCAGATCTCTTCCTACTTTTGTCAACAATACCTATCTAAAATAGAGACATGCTTGTGTGTATGTGTACATATGTGCACACATACATGAATATGTAAATACACACTTAATAAATGCTTTTTGACTGTTAGAAAAAATAAGTTGAGAAAGAGATTCTGAACAAAGTTTTGGTGTGAGGTATAGAGTAATTTGACACAATTTACAACCTAAGTTTTATATGTTTATTTTATAAATATACCTAATTGTTAAAATTTCCTTGATGAGATTTTAAAGTGCCTCAGAAGTTAAACTGAAATAAGTATGATGTCATCTGTAAACAGGAGTTTTACTATCTGTAAATAAAAGCCTTACCATCTACGGGTATCTCATCTATTTGGACTTTGTTCAGAAACTATACGATACTTTGAAAAATTAGCTGAGAATATATTTTATACCTAATCTGACTCAGTGGATTGTTTAATAAGCCTATTAATATAGTTTCATCAGTCAGAGGATTCTAAGTAATTATAAAGTATTCATGGGAAGATTCCTTGTTTTAGGAAAATCTTTAATACATTTCATTCCACTAACCAAATTGCTTCCTTCAAATCAATAAATAAGACATTAAGATAAATTAACTTCTTATATTCTCTAAGCCTCTCAGTCACTGGTATGGCTTGGAAATTTGTAGTCAGCTTTAAAAAATCACTTTTAAAAGTTCTCTGGTTCCTTGTTATGTTTTCTTCTAGGATATTCTGAATACAGCACAGACTATAAAGACTTTATAAAGATGGAAAAAATAAGCAAATTACTACTATCAATAGTAATTCATTTGTATTACTATGGGATGGTTAGGTAGAAGTATCTTTTGCCTTTCCATTCTTTTAGAATCTTTCTCTGAGATTCATTGAAAACTGATCCCGTGTTGCCTTGAGTGATAAATATGTTTGAGCACAGATTTCTTCTGTCTCTAATTACTCAGATTCAGCTTAATTTTAAAATAATTTTCTTACTTGTCATTGAAACTTTCTTATATATAGGATGTGGAATACTCAGGTGGTAGACTCTATCTCTTCTTTACCATATGTCATTTTCAGTTCATTTCTATTGTTGTCAAGTAAATAAATGAGCAAAAAAAACTCTAACAGGTCTATTTGATTTTCTATCTGTTGCTTCTGTTGTTTCATCTAAAAATGCTAGCAGGATTACCTATCTTATGTTCAACACTTTGTAAGAACTTTCTAAACGTATTTTTTATAATTTTGAGAGGAGATGATTCTCATAACCTTCCACTTTTCATCTCTCTATATAACAAACTACAAAGGAGATCACATAAATTTATATTGTCCTTGGCTTCCATGTGTCATTGCTTAGACAAAACATTAAATGTCTCATGACTTAAGCTTTCACTGAGACACATGTTGTAGCAACAGTTTTGTATCAGTTCTCTTTATGCAATTTTTCCTTGGGCAATCTCACTCTCTCTTACAGATTCAGCTACCACTTGTATGCAGAAATTTCCAAACCTATATCTTTAACTTTGAATGCTCTTTGCATCACCAGAAAACCTTTTCTAATCATCTATGTATTCCCCACTACATCAAACTCAACATGTTCCAAATTGAGACTATTATAATTCCACACATCTGTTACTTTCTGAAATCACTATTTCTATTGCCATCATTTCCCCAGAAATCCATAAAATATAAGCTCCTTTAGGAGACTTGTCTCAGTTTTTATCATTGTATCTCTAGTGCCTTTCATAGTACCAGGTTCAATGGACACTTAAATGCCTGTGGAATTAAATTAAATAAAGTATGTGTAATGTCCAAAAAACATCTACTGTTAAGTCCACTTCCACAATGTCTTTCCATCTGTTCCTTCTATTACAAATGCCCTTATCACTGTCTAGAATATAGTGTAACCTTGATATGGATTTTCTTCTTCCATTATTTCTTCACTTGAATTCATTCTTCATACCCCATGCCCCATGGCTCTTTGGGTAGGTGTCTTATTAAACCATTAGACTTTAACAATCTAGTTTGCAGGAGGAATCTTGTCATATCTAAACTTTATCTTGCTCCCAGCAAATAGCTGAGCTCCCTGCACAGTGCTTAATAATAATTGTTAAGATGTTTAGATTTCTCTGAATTATGATGGTACTGATAATGTTTTAACATGTATTCATCTTTTCTACTTTCAGGGTTAACAGTTTATTGTAATTTATCAACAGCAGTTACTAGAACTATATGTAGTTCTATTTTCCCAGCACTAGAGTATTTATTCTGATCAGCCAATGATCCACTTGCACAGAGATAGCAGATTCCAAAATTATTGTTATATATGCAATCAGTTTGTTATTTTAGACAATATAATTTTAGAGAATTGTTTGATGATTTCCATATCCATTGTCTTCCACCTGGTAAATTAGTCAACAGGTGATAAATATTTAACCTGTGGCAACCAATGAGATATCTAGATGTATTTTCTTCACTTATCTCAGACAAATTCTCTCGCTATATTTAACTGTGTCCTCACTGTCTCTGTCTTTTTTATTTTTCTCCTTCCCCCTCCATGTGTATATGCATACAGAAGGTATATTTTAACTCATTTCTGAGCCCAACAGAAAGCTTTAATTATATGCTATATCAAAGAAACTGAATGGTGAGAATCATGAAATTAAATTGGATATATGTAAAAGTCATTGCTGTCCATCTTGAAGCCTCTGAAAGTGACTAGAGGAAATCTTTTCAAATACCAGCATTCAACAGAAACTATTTTGATTATCCATGCAACCTTATTTTTTCATTGTTACTATTGTCAAGAGAAAAGGTGTCGGTGTAGTAGTGTATAGAAAGCCATCCTCAAAGTCAGGAAGACCTTGATTCATGCCTTTACTCTGAAACACACCAGTTGTGTCCACTTGAATAAATTACATAATTTCTCAATATTTTTGGCATCTTTCTAACTTTGAGTTTTATATAAGAAATTGATCTATATGGCAAGAAACTAGAAACTGAGTGGATGCTCATCAGTTGGAGAATGTTTGAATAAGTTATGGTATATGAATGTTATGGAATATTATTGTTCTATAAGAAATGACCAACAGGATGATTTCAGAGAGGCCTGGAGAGACTGACATGAACTGATGCTGAGTGAAATGAGTAGAACCAGAAGATCATTGTACATGGCAACAGCAATATTACATGATGATCAATTCTCATAAATGTGGCTCTTCTCAACAATGAGATGATTCAGGCCAGTTCCAGTGGTTTTGTGATGAAGAGAGCCATCTTCACCCAGATAGAGAACCATGGGAACTGAGTGTGGTTCACAATATAGCATTCCAACTCTTTTTGTTGTTGTTTGCTTGCATTTTATTTTATTCACCATTTCCTTTTCTGGTTTGATTTGATTTTTCTTGTACAGCAAGATAATTGTATGGTTATGTGTGCATGTGTTGAATTTAACATATATTTCTACCATGTTTAGCATATGTTAGACTACTTGCCATCTAAAAGAGGAGGGTGGGAGAAGGGGGGAATGGAACACAGGGTTTTACAGGGGCTAATGTTGCAGAATTATCTATGCATATGTTTTGAAAATAAAAAGCTTTAATTAAAAAAATAAAATAAGATAAAGAAACTGATCTACATTGATAGAGAGAATTCCTTAAACTAATGAAGTAATATCCATATCTTTCTAGTGCAGCTAAAATTTTCTTGATATTAGTCACCAGAAATGTATGATTTTTCAATTGTATTTTGACTTAAGAAAGCACACTTAGATTAACTTAAGAAATTTATTATCTATTTCTATGGGAAAATGTCTTCCAGGTTCCAAAAAACAACTTAAATTTCTGAAAACCAAAAAGTTTTCTATTTAGGAACTCATACTTTCCAGAGCACTGACTAATCCTCACATAATCAAGAAGAGTGAATGTGTCTTCCTCCTTAAATTTTAGCATATACTCACAAAATAATCTAATTGTGTGCATCATCTAACCAGTCATTAGAGGTTTCTTTCCACTTGGTTCTGTTTGGTGCTTATATTTTGCTTTTCTAAGAACCCCACTTAAAATTAATATTTTTCAAAACTATCAAATAAAAGAAGAAATTTGTAATCAACTTAACATATTGACTATATTTAGACAATAACAATTGTTATTCCTTATTAAGTATTTCACAAAATCATTGATACATATCTAAAAGGAACCTTAGTCTTCATATAACTCAGTCCCCTCGTTTAATTTAATAGATGAGGAAATTAAGATACAGACAGATCAAATAACTTGCTCAAGGTCATAAAGTTATTTGATGATAGGGATAGAATATGGAATAAGGTCCCCTTTCTCTAAATCTGGAATCCTTTTTATTCTACCATGCTGCCTCTCTCATTTATAGGCCTTTAGTAAAATTATCATTCTTTCATCTCTTCATCTTATGTTGGTCTTTAAAGTTCCTCTGATTTGATAATGATAATATATTTATTCTTCATAAGTGGCCTTCTATCTCCTATCCTGACTTAGAGGTGATCCTTATTTCTCAACTTCTATAGCTTTGAAATAAACAATTTAGCCAATTACCCAAGTCCAATTGTACTCACAAACTCTGGAATCTAAAGCCCTTCACAGCTTATTTCCAAACTATCTTTTCTGTTCTCACATATATTAGATTTTTTTCCTGTTCTTCATACATTTATCTCCCATCTCTATGTTTTTTGAACAGACTGTCTCCCAATGTTGGGATGCATTCCTTCCTCACCTCTGCCTCTTAGAATCCTTAGTTTCCTTTT
This sequence comes from Sarcophilus harrisii, assembly GCF_902635505.1. NCBI lineage: Eukaryota > Metazoa > Chordata > Mammalia > Dasyuromorphia > Dasyuridae > Sarcophilus > Sarcophilus harrisii. The sequence continues at coordinate 274,228,672 of NC_045427.1, read as the reverse complement.
AAGTCCATCTCAAGCACCACCTTCTATATGGGGCCTTTCTCAATTCGTATTCATTCACCAGCTACCAGTGCTTTTCTCCAAAAATTTACCCCATATGAGTACATTTTGTCGGAATAGAATATAAGGGTCCAAACCTACTTGGTTTTTGTTTTTATATTTGTATGCCTAGCATAGTAGTGAATACATTATAGGTGCTTAACAAATATTGTTGTCGCTGTTATTATTGTGTTGATTAGTTGGAAGTGGTCAATGTGATTGTCTCCTTTAACCTACATTAGGATTGTGATTAAGATGGCTCCTGCTTTTGCCTAACCTTCCTTGAGTTTAAAGCAACAAAGAAAGTAATATAGTTGAACCATGGAATTGACAAGTCACCAGCTATAATCAGTAGCTGGAGAAGGAAGGAGAGCACTGACTTTTCTTCCATATAGGAGTTGCCATTGACCAGTCTGCAAAAGAAGGGAAACAAACTTTTGGGAAACTGGTCTTTATATACTATCAAAATAAAAAATTATAGAGATAATGAGAAATAGATTGCCCATAAGTTACTTCTCTTTTATAGATAGATAGATAGATAGATAGATGGATGGATAGACAGATATAAATTTATTTTTATTGGGAGTGTTTACTGGGAGAAAGTACTCTTCTTGTGCATCACACTGTGCTACTTAAGTACCCAAAAATCTACATAGGGACATGACAAATGAGATGTCATAAGATCAAGAAAGACTTTAGGCTGTCAGGGTAAGAGTTTATGGAGTCCTGATGCATAATTTCACTAGGACTATTATTAAACTTAAAAATTCTCTTGAATAGAAAGACAATTCTATCTTTATTAAGTAATGATCATCTAAAATGTGCAAGGTACTCTAAAGGTCAGACAGACAGCTTCATCACTGCGCACGAGAAGTGCACAATGTAAAGACAAAGTTATTACAAATTATGAAGGAAAATCATTCACTATCAAAATCTTCTTTGAAATTCTGTTCTTATTTATGCATTTTTCCAATGCTCCCTTCTCATTGGTATTATTAATTTATATAAAGAATGAAAGGGCAGAATATCTTACAATCACAATATAAAGAGAATTGTTCTGAACTTTGGTAAGTGCTCTGATTTCTTTCATCTGAGATTGTTATTTTAATGAAGAGACATCTACAACTCCTATTTTTTTTTTCCTGGAATGCAGATTCCACTTCTCTGCTGTCACTATGTTGTGTTTTTAAAAGTCACACATTGATCTCATTTTCAGGTACTATAGATTTCCATAGGGGTAGAGCTCTTCATTCCCCCTCCATTTTTATATTAATACACTTACATCTATAGAAAATTGAACTGTGGCACCAGTAATGATACCTGCCTCTGCATTATCTCAGAAATATTCTTGTATAACTGAGCACAAAAAAAGACACATTCAGATTATTGACATTTAAGCATAAAGAATGCAAGACTGCCATTATTTACGAGTGGTTTATTACCTCCTTTTATGAATAGATGTAAAGAAGTTTGTTAATTATATACTGCAGAGGCGGAGAAAGGATTCTTATACCTTTTGAATGGCCCCTTTTCTATATAATTACCGCTAAAGACAAGCATCTTTGCACCATCATAGCTACAATAAATGTATATTCTTGAGCAAGTTTCATGAATATGAGTTATGTACCATGGCTATTTTTTTAAACTTTGATAATCTGAAATATAAAAAATATAAGTTAGCCAAAAGAGTTCCAAGTGTGTAAAAATTCTGTATTGTGGATACTTACAAGGTCACAGAATTGTTATAACCTGTCAATCAGTCAACAAGCTTTTATCAAAACATTACTAAGTCAGGCGCTGATCTACATGCTGGAGATACAAAGAAATATAAACAATCCCTGACCTAAAGTCACATATGTTCTAATGCATGGAAGGGGAAAATATGTAAACAATTATGTGCATATATATATATGTTTATATATACATATATACATGCATGTGTATATATTCATATGCATGTAATATGCATGAGATTTTGGTGTATTCCCAGGGGAAAGGACCAGGCAAGGTCTCTTGCAGGAGGTGAAACTTGAAATGAATATTGAAGGAAGGAAATTAGATAAAGGTGAAGATTATATTATCCTAACTATTAAAAATATCAAAATTAACTACAAGGAATGTGTGAAGGATATATATATATAGATATATAGATATATATATATATATTCAGTAAAAGAACTGATAAATAGAAATACATATAAAATAATTTTACACATACATAGATACACACACACACACACACACACACACACACATATATATATATATATATATATATATATATATACGCACATACATATTTGTGTCTGATTGGTAGCCATCTCAAAGGTAGGGAGTAGGAAATAATAAAAAAGTGAAAAAAAAGAAATGTACATGATAACTTTATTAGATATTTTAAAGAAATAACAAGTTGTATACAATAGATTTGCAGTTTCACATACAATCATTTTTTGAAAAACTTCTATTAATTTATTGAAATATTTGCTTTGTTTCCTAAATTAAAAATAAAATAAATAAAAAGAAAGATGAGGGACAGAGCATTCCAGGCACTGAGATCAGCTATGAGTGCAAAGGCATGGGCAAAGAGATAGAGTCTTCTCTGGGGAACTCAAAGTAATATGTAGTCAGTGCAGCACACTGATCAGGAAAATGATACTGTAGCTGTGTGACACTGGGCAAGTCACTTTACCCCACTTGTTTCAGTTAAAAAAAAAAAAAAAAAAAAAAAAGCCATACATTGGTTGCTGAATTGAGAATATTTTAGAATGAGGGAGAAACGTAAAGCAGGAAGATAAGAATGTTTATTCAATAGTCTAGATAGCGGGTGAAGAAACCTGCATTTTGGTTGTGGTTGTGGGAGTAGAGAGAAATATATACAGAGGTCAGAGATATTGAAAAGATAGAAACAAGATTTGGCAATGGATTAGATATGTGGAATGAGTGACTGTATGACTGGGCAGATGCTAGTGCTTTGGTATTACCAAAAAGTTTAGAAGAGGGGGAAGTATTTGGGGGAGAATTATGCAGAGAAACAAAATAATAAGTTTTGTTTGGGATATTTTGAGTTTGAGATTCTTAGAGGTCATATAATTCATATATGTCCATATAATTCAAGATGTCCAAAAGGTCCAAAAAAGCACATAAGGCACAATTGTAACTCCAGAAAGAGACTATGGATGGATATTTGTATTTCAGATTCATCTAATCAAAGATAAACAAATCCAGGGAATATGATCTAGAAAAGAAAGATCATGCAAGAGGAGAAATTGCATAACAGAACTAAAGGCTACAAAGAGGTAAAGAAGGCCTGGGGAAAAGCTATTAGATTTTGAAGTAAGAAGTCATTAGTATTCTCTTGAATGATAAGGTCAGAAGTGAGATTGCAAAGAGTTTAAAGAGAGTGAGAGAAGTGGAAGAGGGCCCACTGTAGTAATCAGGATGGGGAGGAAAAATATAGGATAGAGATAGAGAACAAGTGAAGATTTTTAGAGATGTGGGAAACACTGATATGTTTGCACACCAGGCTGAGATCTTTCTACTATTTCCTCCAACTAATAAAGCCTGTGGATATATTCCAAAACACATTCATCTTTGCCAAATTCTAAAGGAACAACAATATTAGTGTAAGGATCTAGCCTAAGATTTCAAAGTATCAAGGTTAGGTCTGAATTTCTTCAATGAAATTGATCCTTTTTATAAAACCCAATGTTCAATATTTATTTAAAAATAAAAATACCAAGATTATTTACAGTATAATTTCTATGGATGAATTATAAGATGTATACACAATAAAATGGTGTGAATGGATTTCAGAATAGCATCATAGAAACTCAAATAAGAAGATAGTATCCAGGAAGAGAGGCTTAATGTAGCAGAATTCAAGAAGAATGAAGGTTGTGAAAAGATCATCATATTTAGTGATTGAGATCACTTATAGGGGAAAAAAAAGCCTACACTATTAAGGAAAAGAATGAAAAAAAAAAAAAAAAGAAATGAGGGGGGAGTACTATTTTCAAACCTGTGTTCCCTCTCAGCTCTTCTCTCTCTCATCTGGTAGGAGGAGACACAGACAGACAATTTGCTTCTCTACTATTCAGAGAACTAGAAATCAGTACTTCCCTCCTTTTCCTTTCAGCTTTTCTTTCATCTCTAGTCACTATGTAAAAAGAAAAAAATAGTTCTTATCTTGTGGACAGAGAAAAAGTAATATATAACTTTTCTTCATTTCCCCCTTCTCTCCTCATCTCCTTTTGGAGCTGGCAAGCCTCTGTGGCTTCATAACAATGTGGAATGCCCAAATGAACCCAGGAGTATTCTCATTCTGTTTCATTCACTAGAATAATTGTATGACTCAATCTTCATTACTATTAAAAATTATATTTTTACTTTGATGTCTCTCTATTGGAGATATGACCAGAACCTTGACACTTTGCAGTCTTAGGTTGGATCCTCACTCTAATACTTACTCCATTAGAGTTATAGATATTTTTAATGATTTGCCATTTTCAACTGAATTAGAAATTTCCCTAGGTCCTTATTTTAAAATCTTAATTAAATATTTCTCCTGAAGTATCTCTCAACCAAATGTCATACCGGTCTATTCACTAGAGTTTGACTAGATGAGCACCCTGATTAAGATAAAAAACTACAGTGGAAAGAGAATTTGGAATCAAAGGGCCAAAGTTCAAATTTGAGATCTGCTACCTATTGCCTCTGGAACTTTTATCAAATCATTTAACCATACTGGGCCTTAATTTCCTAATCTCTACAATGAGTATTACGGACTTGCTGTCTTTTAAGGGCTATACATGAACCAATAAAGATGCTAAGAATAGTTTTCTGGTAAGAAAAGTGAGTTGTGTGCACAAATCTCATTCTGGATTAGTGTTAAAACTATTTTTTAAATTAACAAATATATCAGCATGAATTTACTTTTCAGGAGAAACCAAGGATACCATTAATACATTCATTCAACAAACATTTGCTACATACATATTATATGCCAAATACTAGGTCAGGCATGAAATAAAACCTGGAAATAATACCATAGTTTTGCAAATGCAAAAAATCTTTATTATTTTATTTTATTTATTATAGCTTTTTATTTGCAAGTTATATGCATGGGTAATTTTACAGCACTGACAATTGCCAAACCTTTTGTTCCAACTTTTCATCTCCTTCCCCTCACCTCCTCCCCAGGTGGCAGGTTGACCAATACATGTTAAATATGTTAAAGTATAAATTAAATACAATATAAGTATACATGTCCAAACAGTTATTTTGCTGTACAAAAAGAATCGGACTTTGAAATAGTGTACAATTAGCCTGAGAAGGAAATCAAAAATGCAGGCGGACAAAAATATATGGATTGGGAATTCTGTGTAGTGGTTCATAGTCATCTCCCAGAGATCTTTCACTGGGTGTAGCTGGTTCAATTCATTACTGCTCTATTGGAACTTATTTAGTTCATCTCATTGCTGAAGATGGTCATGTCCATCAGAATTGATCATCACATAGTATTGTTGTTGAAGTATATAATGATCTTATGGTCCTGCTCATTTCACTCAGCAAAAAATCTCTATTCTTTAAAAGGTTGCATTCTATTGTAGGAAAATGATATGTAGAAAGATACACAAATATAAATTCAAACAAGGAATTTCTGAAGGAAAGTGTTTTAAAAACTTAGAATCCTTTAGGAAATCCTACTTGAACTTATCCTAAGAGGAAACTAGAGGGTCAAAGGGATGGAAAAAAGGAGCAAAAACATCCTAGCATGGGGATAGCTTTTGCAAAGGTACAGAGACAGAAGATGGGATATTATAGATGAAGAGCAGTAAGTAAGCTAGTTTGAAGGCAACAGACTACGTGAAGGAAAATAGGGATTCAAATGTCAAAAAGAGATTGTCATTCAGTTGCGTTTAACTCTTTATGTATTCTTTTGAGATTTTCTTGGCAAAGCTACTGAAATAGTTTGCCATTTTTTTTCTCCAGTTCATCTTACAGATAAGGAAACTGAGTCAAAGAGTGTTAAGTGACATACCTAGAGTGCAAAAGTAGTGTCTGAGACTTACATTCAGCAAACTAAGTCTTCTGCATTCCAGGACCTATAATCTATTCACTGTGCCACCTACCTTCCCATCAAAGAGAGTAGCTTGTATCTTATCCTAGAAGCAGTAGGGAGCACTGGAGCTTTTAAAGCAAGAGAGAAGTATGATCTAGCAGTTTTGGATCATAAATTTGACAAATGTTTAGAGGACTGGAGAAAGGAGAACCAGGAGGAGAAAGAGTAGGAGATTATTGTAGAAAAGTGATGAGAGCATCAACTAAGGTAATGGAAATGTGAATTGAAAAAATAGAGTACAAGAAATATAAAAATAGTAAATAAAATACTTGGAAACTAATAAACTATGATAGATGAGGAAGAAAGAAGATTCAAGAATGACTCTAAGTTCAGCAATCTGTGTAACCAGAAACATGATGATACTATCAACAGAAAATATGGAAGTTGAAAAAAAAGGAAGGATTTGGGAGAAGAGGTTTTGGCTTATGTTTTCCAACTGTAGAGTTTAAGATGTTTGATATAGCACCTGTCCTGAAGTCAGGAGGACCTGAGTTCAATTCTGATCTCAGACACTTAACACTTACTAGCTGTGTGACCCTGGGAAAGTTACTTAATCCCAATTACCTCAGCAAAAAGCAAAAAAAAAATTTTTTTTAAGATGCATGTACTATTGCACATGCATAGTAGACAACCAGTAACAAAAAATTATAGCTTGAGAAACCCAAAGGCTGACTTTGTATATATGGGAGTGATGCATAAATAAGGCAGTTGATTCTATAGGGGTTGATGACATAACCAAGAGAGAGTAGAGACAGAGTTGAGAATATGATCCAAGATAGATCTCCATGATTCTTCCACACATTGGTGCAGTACAAAGTTTGTAATCCATCAAAAGAAACTGAGAAAAGACCAGATTAGTAACCACAATGAGCTACATTTTGACATTGAAGATTTGCTTTTGTTCCCTAGCACATAAGACCAAACATCTATATTCTAGATATTGTGAGTATTTATCATAATTCCATAATAAATCTAATTTATCATCAATTAGCAATAATAGTTGACATTTGTAGAGTGCTTTAAAATTTGCAATAAATTTAATATACTACCTGATTCAAGTCTTAACACAATTCTATGAAGAGAAAATAGTATTATTATTTTCATTTTATAAATAAGGAAATTGAGGGTTCAAGACAGTAAATAGTTTGTTCAATGTAACATAGTTAATAAAGAATTGGAGATATGATTAGAACCTGGATTTTCTTGACTTTAGGTTCAACATTCTTTCCACAATGCCATTCTGCTTCTAAAGCAATTTTCATTTCTGTACTTTAGAAAATACTCAAATTTTAATGAAGTTAATAAAAATATTAAAAGAATTGGGAGGAGAAAAATTCATAAATTACCCAGGGGATTAATTTTTAATTAATTAGTATTAATAATATTGTTAACATCAGTGTTGATACTAGGTACCCCTGGTCCTCATTGCCTTAAGGCCAGGGATGTTCCATTCCATCTCTTCTCAGGATTCTCCAGCATCCATAAAGAGTTTAGCAGTTGATTGCTCATCCCCTTGAACACTATATCCTCTCAGACTCTGAAGAGAACATCTCTGAATGCTTAGGTCCTGGCTCTCTGCCATTTCTAGAGCCATTTTTAATTATGCAATTTAGCTTAACTCATTTCTTACAGAATACAGTCCTATGTCCAATATAAAATCCCCATCAGGTTCAATTCCCAGTCACAAAATGTTTCAAGGCTTCTGGACTGAGTTGACTGACTTCACCATCCTGTCTAGAATGCTAGCTCCAAGCTCATCACAGCTCATACTTCCTGTTTTACCAGGATTGCTTCCTATACCTGAAAAACAGAAATATCCTCCAAACCATTTCCCCTTTCATGGTAAAGTCCTTCCCTTTTCAACAGTCCAGTTTATAGAACCCATGCAATAGGGGAAAGTGCAACAGGAAGTACATAGGAAGAAAGAATGGCTGAAAGGGAGCAGCAGAAAAAAAATGAAGGACAAAAGCAGTAAAAAAGAGCAATGACTAGCTCAGTGTCCTCAATTTTAGAGATGCAAATAATTAATTAAAGTAGGTTATCCCTATCCATTTGATAGGGCATTCAGAGGCCTTCATATTAACCAATCTAGATATTCTCCAAAGACCCCTTAAGGAAACCTCCATGTTGAAGGAACTGACCCAACCCAAACAAGCCAGGTCATCCTACGATAATATCATAGTTGTTTGTTCTTATTTTTCTTAGAGTGAATCAGATATTCCAAAGTATACTAAAAGTTTGGATATAATCTACTAATATTAACAATCAGAAGTGCAATTCATCCTGAAAAGGATAAATGCATATTTTAGAAGTGAATGAAGAGCTTTGTAAAGGTCAATCTCTTTCTGCCTCCCACACACACTAAGAATTTGTCATTTGATTGCAAAGCCTACTTAATGCTATCACTTTTTAAAACAAGAAGGGCACCAAATTTTATTGCACTGATGAGAGGAAATTGATTCATATTACAGTTTTTCTGTCAAATTATGGAACTAAGAGGATATGTTCTAATTGATTACATTTAATAATTCACTAGCAGTTCAATACAAGTGATAGGTTTGAAATATGGTGATTTTCAAAGATAGAAAAATTGAATGTCATCTAATGATTACAGTAGTTCCTGATGACAAATCAAAAGCTTTTACCAATTTCCTGAATATTAAGGTACTTTTTAATCTAAGTACAAGCTTATGGCTTTGGGATTGAAAAGGACCTTAAAGATCATCTGATCCAACTTCTTAATCACACAGAAGAAAAACTGATGCAAAAAAATGGTTAATTTACTTGTTCCATGTCACAAACCCATCCCTATCAATTGTCTATCAACTTGTCACACAAAGAGCAGGCAAGCCAGTCTAGGTGAAGCAGCAGAATACCTTGAGAGAGAGAATAAAGTTACTGTAACAGCTAAGTCAAACTATCACCATCAGTTTGACAACTGTATAGCAAGACTTTGATAGGAATATCTCTGGACCCTGACTCCAATAGACAAGCATTCCTGTGCTTCCAATCCATTGTCTTCAAACATCATCCTAGGGAGCAACTTTTTTGGAAGTGCAGCCTGGCATTTGCTCCTGCATGTGCTACAGCCACAGTTATTAAAGATCTACAAAACAAAAGTCTTGCTTTGGTCAAATGATTCAATATCAGAAATTGGTATAATTTTATCAGTATGTAACAACTAGCCCATTTTTAGCACTTCACTTCCATAAGTGACTCCATGTTTGATTACTGATTAACCTGCCTATGTATTACCTTGGTCAGTTATATTTAGGCTAAGGAATGCACAGTTAGCAAACCATTAGTTTAGCAAACTTAATTGAATAAAGGTTTATAAGATTAAGAAATTTTACTCTTCACAAATATTATTGATAGTTGATAATGTGGGGTAAGTATTCTCATCCTAGAGTCCTTGCTAACTAACTGTAAGGTCTTAGTTCCTATCCCACTAAATCCATGTGAATTTGCCAAGCAATAAAAATCGGATTTAAAATAAGAAGCCCAAAAGGGCTTCTTATCAAAAGATCTGGGCTCTCACTGACAGTAAACATCTCCCCCAAGTCACTGTTCTGTGCCTTTGGCCAAGTGCTGGCACACCTGTGAGTATAAAAGGGCTGTAGTTTTTTGAGAATCTAGTTGTTTCTTTATATCTCCTCATCCATAATCTCTTCACACAGTAGAAATGACATTAAATAAAAGACATTGGCATTTTCTTTGATACTATTCCCTAAGAACAATGTGGTTTTTCCATTTTATTTGCTGTTGAACCTGTTTTGTCTTCCCCATTAAAATATGAGTTCCTTGAGAATAAGGACTGACTTCCTTTGCAATTTATCCCCAAATGCTTAACATAGTGCTTCGTTCATAGTAAGCAATTAATAAATGCTTTATTATGTATTCATTCATTTTTCTATTCATTTGTAACAATAGCTTAAATATTCAAAAGTCTTAAGCTGAATGGGTTATGAATTAAAAAGCAACATTGTGTCTTTGGTGACCCAATTAATGATCCTAGTTACACATAGTAATATAATATAATCACTCAAAGAAACATAGTAAGACTTGTAAAAAACAAACAAAGTGGAACCAAAACAACAATATATATTTATCATAAATAGAAAAAAAGCCTAATTTTGAATTTGTAAACCTTCTGAAAGGATTTCAGAGACCCTCCAGGATTCACTGCACCATATTTTGAGAACCACTGTTCTAGAAGGTATATTTGGATTTCTCTTGCAAGCTGCATGTGATACTTCCAAACTCCTCCCCCACCAATAACACACCAATCTAAGACTGCAGACAAACCATATAAATGAGATAATTTTCTGAACAGTAAGTGAGATTGTATTTTACTGGAGTATCTGCATGATAAAAACTACATCATGACTGTGGCCTAATTACCTGGATTAGTTTTCTAATCTTTAGCTTTAGCTAGAGAAAACTGACCTCATGCTTACTTTATTTAACAGAAATTGTTAATAAGTATGTCATATAATCAATCAAAGAGAAAGACAAATTTAGTTAACTTGTTTCATAGAATCACTCCAGCCTAATATTAACATATTTTCCTCGTGGTAACAAAAATTCTCAGGATTATTCCAGCAGGGCTGAAGGAAATTTTATTTCTCTCTTACATTTAAAGGCATAGTTCTAAGTATTATGTTTGTCTACGCTTTTAAAGTGAAAATATGTTTTTTTAGCACAGATTATTCTCTCATTCTACCTTGAAGCCCTGCCTTACATTTCTAGCAGGAGGATCAGTTTGGCAATTAGCAAAAACCAATATGCAGCAGACAATAGAAGCTAACAAAGTGATAGTTGAGATGCTATGTATACGTAGGCCATTGTTTTAGCTCAGGGAAGAACATAGGGAAATATTTCTGTTTTGCCTATCTTTTTGTGACTAGTAAAGATTAGGGAGGGTCAGAATAAGTGAGAGGTGACAGAATAAGGCCAAAAATTCAATTAAAATGAAGTAAGACCAGATGATATTAAAGGGTAAAATTACTTTGTTATATACAAACTAACTCTCATAGCTACCAGGCTAGAGTAGTAGCTTACTAAAAATGCTTAACTAAAAATAGGGATATGCTTAAAGAGAATTCAGACAATCTTCAGTTTTGAAACATTTTAGCAGATTATAAAACAATGATGATGAAATATAATACACTTATAAGTTAATTTATAGTTGGAATTTTAATGATATCATTTTTCAATAAATTCATGAGGCTAATTACACAAATATTATTATCCCCAATTAATTGAGAAGGAAACTGAGGCTCTGAGTAGTTGAGATTTTCCAGAGATCAAAAAACAATCAAGTGGCAAAGGTAGGAATCAATTATTTTATTGCATATTACTAATAAGCGAGACAATATGATATATGAATCAGAAGCTGAACTAAAAGCTAGGAAGACCTGATCAAGTCCCACTTCAGACACATACTGGATGTATCTCCTCAGAAAAATCACTTAACCTCTCAAAGCTTGAAGAACCTCTCTAAAGTTTTCGCAGAGGAGAGGTTAATCTGTTAAGATTCTTATAAGGTACTAAGATAGTGGAATTGATAGAGACAATAATTATCTAATTTATCATGGTTCAGTATGATTGATCTGATCCTTCAAGATGTTATGGGCCAGAATCTGAAACAAGTTACTAAGTGAAATTGAGGAGACAATGTTTAAATCTAGTTTAGAATTGATTTAATGCAGCAATGAGAAAACCAAACTGTCACTCTTTGCAGATGATATGATGGTTTGCTTAGAGAACCCCAGAGATTCTACTAAAAAACTATTAGAAATAATTCACAACTTTAGCAAAGTTGCAGGATACAAAATAAATCCCCATAAATCCTCAGCATTTTTATACATCACCAACAAAATCCAACAGCAAGAGATACAAAGAGAAATTCCATTCAAAAAAACTGTCAACAGCATAAAATATTTGGGAATCTATCTACCAAAGGAAAGTCAGGTATTATATGAGCAAAATTACAAAAAACTCTCCATACAAATAAAGTCAGACTTAAATAATTGGAAAAATATTAAGTGCTTTTGGATAGGCCGAGCGAATATAATAAAGATGACAATACTCCCTAAACTAATCTATTTATTTAGTGCTATACCAATTAGACTTCCAAGAAAATATTTTAATGATCTAGAAAAAATAACAACAAAATTCATATGGAAGAACAAAAAATCTCAAGGGAATCAATGGGAAAAAATCAAAAAGGTGGTTTGTAGGATCTAAAACTATATTTAAAAGCAAAGACAAAACCATTTGATTCAAGAACTAGATTAATTGATCATAGAATAGGTTAGGTTCAAACAAAAAGTCAACTATAGAATCTAGTCTTTTGACAAACCCAAAGATCCTAACTTTTGGGATAAAATCATTATTGCAAAACCCATAACTGGAAATTAGTATTAGAAATTAGATGGACCCCACTTAACACTATATACCAAATAAGATCAAAATGGGTCCAGATTTAGGGTAAGAGAAGAGATTATAAAAAATTAGAGGAAATAGATTTTCTTTCAGACCTGTGGAGGAGGAAGAAATTTTGACCAAAGATGAACTAGAGACCATTATTGATCACAAAATAAAAATTTTGATTTACACAAATTAAAAAGCCTTTTGTAAAATAAAACTAATGCAAACAAGATTAGGGGGAAGCAACAAACTGGGAAAAATTTTCAGTTAAAGGTTCTATAAAAGCCTTTATTTCCAAAATATATGGAGAAATTCTAATTTATAAGAAACGCCATTTTCCAATTGATAAATGGTCAAAGGATATAAGTTTCAAGTGAATTGAAACTATTTCCCCCATATGAAAGAATGTTCCAAATACATTGACGAGAAAGAAAAAAAATCGAGATACCACTACACACCTGTCAGATTGGCTAATGACAGGAAAAAAATGATGAATGTTGGAGGGGATGGGAAAACTGGGACACTGATGCATTGTTGGTGGAGTTGTGGAACGGATCCAACCATTCTGAGAGCAACTGAATTATGCCAAAAAGTTTAAACTTTCATACCTTTTGATCCACAGTGCTACCCTAGGCTTATACCCCCAAAGAGATACTTCAAAGAAGGAAAGGGACCTGTTTGTGCCAAAATGTTTGTGGAACCCTCTTTGTAGTGGCTAGAAGCTGGAAAATGAATGGATGCCCATCAATTGGAGAATGGTTGAGTAAATTGTGGTATATGAATGTTATGGAATATTATTTTTCTGTAAGAAATAACCAGCAGGATGAATACAGAGAGGCTTGGAGAGACTTATATGAACTGATGCTAAGTGAAATTGTTGAGGTGTAGACCATGTGTTGAGGTCTAGATTTGGGGTACCTAAATGAAATTAGGATTTAGTTAAGGTCTAGTGGCAGGTTTGGGGTTCAGGAAGTCAGAGTTCCCCTGCAACCCCCTCAGATTCAGTGCAAGGATACGGAGGTATAAGGTCTAGTAGTGGTTCCCAATAAAAGCATTTATTGGCCCAGAGAGCTAGATTAAAAAAGAGGTTTTTATGAGCTTAAAGGGAGATAGGTGAAGGTAGAGATAAGGAGGGCACCGGACAGAGGGTCCAGTGGACAGAGGGTCCTCACATGGCTGGCATGTTTGAAATCTCTACAAAGAGGGGTTCCCACTGTGGTTCTTTTAAGTCGGAGACTTAGCTCCAGGGGCTTTGGGGTGCAGCCCCAAAGTTGGCTCAGATCTGGGTGGGGCTGAGACAGGTCGGATCTTCTATTGGAATTCAAAGGGACCAGGATTTGTGAGTCAAAGGGTAATATACATTAACTGGGGGGGTTGGGAATCAAAGATTGGAATCTTTCCCACATCAAAATGAGCAGAACCAGGAGATCATTATATACTTCAACAACGATACTGTATGAGGATGTATTCTGATGGAAGTAGATTTCTTTGACAAAGAGAAGATCTAACTCAGTTCCAATTGATCAATGATGGACAGAAGCAGCTATTCCCAAAGAAAGAACACTGGGAAATGAATGTAAACTGTTTGCATTTTTGTTTTTCTTCCTGGGTTATTTATACCTTCTGAATCCAATTCTTGCTGTGGAACAAGAGAATTGTTCGGTTCTGCACACATATATTGTATCTAGGATATACTGCGACATATTTAACATGTATAGGACTGCTTGCCATGTAGGGGAAGGGGTGGAGGGAGGGAGGAGAAAAATCGGAACAGAAGTGAGTACAAGGGATAATGTTGTAAAAAATTACCCAGGCATGGATTCTGTCAATAAAAAATTATTTAAAAAAAAAAAAAAAAGAATTGATTTAATCCTACAACAAATAATGGTTTCCCAGTGATATAATAATGATTGGTGTGTACTCAGTGTACAGCATATAAGCAAGAAGCTCTCAGGGCCAGACACACAAGCCCACTCTCTGAGGCAGAGACAGATTCACTCCATCTTCTTTCTCCCTTTGTGCTGGCTGGAGGCTGAAGCTGGAAGAGGCAAAGGATTAGTGGCAAGAGCTCTTGGAACCAAAAAGAGAGATAGGCCTCTAAGAAAGCTAACTGGGCCCAAGGAAAAAAAAGTAAGATCCAATATATCCAACAACAAATAATGGTTTCCCAGTGATATTTTGGAAAGAGAAAATAAAGGATTTGGACTTTAACTCTTGGCTGCATTCAGGGTGATCACTTTGAACTAAAACTAAGGCTGCCTCCAGAAGCCCCCCCACCCCCCAAGAAACCTGCTCCCAGAGTATATTACAATTTAGAGAAGAATATTATATTAATCTGTTTTGGGTAAGAGAATTTTCTCTGCAAAAGATCATAAGTCCAATTATTATCCTTATCCCACCTACTAAGTCACAAGGATTAAACAAACAATTGGGTACAGAGGATTCTACATAAGAAAGACTGCAAGGAACTATAAATTAATATTAGAAGTCTCTCATTGCAAAGAAAAGAGAAGATATGCAGAGTGACAATGGCTGAATTCAGCTTTAAAGCCTTCTGAAAAAGATAGTCTTGCCATATACCCCTAAATAGGTCATAGACAAAAGGTAAGATCCAATATATAACAAAATATTCATAGCAGCATTTTTGTGGCAGAAAAAAAAAAACAAATAAAGTGTGGGCTTTTTTCTAGGGAAATAACTAGCTATATTAATGGATAACAATACTACAATGGAATCCTGATATGATGCCATAATAATTGTAATATAAAATGAATGTGTAAAATTTAAGAGAAACAAGGGGAGACTATAAAGTGACATAGAGTGGAAAAGAAAGAAGATCAGGGAAAGTAAAGGGCAAAATGACTCCATTGTTTTGTTTTGTTTGTTTTGTTTTTTTAAACTGTAATTTAATGTCATCAACAAAGGGGACTTTAGATGAGGTCCTTCTCCCAAAGCAGATTTTTTTTTTAAATTTAATAGCCTTTTATTTACAGGTTATATGCATGGGTAACTTTACAGCATTAACAATTGCCAAACCTCTTGTTCCAATTTTTCACCTCTTACCCCCCACCCCTCCCCCAGATGGCAGGATGACCAGTAGATGTTAAATACATTAAAATATAAATTAGATACACAATAAGTATACATGACCAAAACGGTATTTTGCTGTACAAAAAGAATCAGACTCTGAAATATTGTACAATTAGCTTGTGAAGGAAATCAAAAATGCAGGTGGGCATAAATATAGGGATTGGGAATTCAATGTAATGGTTTTTAGTCATCTCCCAGAGTTCTTTCTCTGGGCGTAGCTGGTTCAGTTCATTACTGCTCCATTGGAAATAATTTGGTTGATCTCATTGCTGAGGATGGCCAGGTCCATCAGAACTGGTCATCATATAATATTGTTGTTGAAGTATATAATGATCTCCTGGTCCTGCTCATTTCACTCAGCATCAGTTCGTGTAAGTCTCTCCAGGCCTTTCTGAAATCATCCTGTTGGTCATTTCTTACAGAACAATAATATTCCATAATATTCATATACCACAATTTATTCAGCCATTCTCCAACTGATGGACATCCATTCAGTTTCCAGTTTCTAGCCACTACAAAAAGGGCTGCCACAAACATTCATGTACATACAGGTCCCTTTCCCTTCTTTATAA
This sequence comes from Sarcophilus harrisii, assembly GCF_902635505.1. Lineage (NCBI taxonomy): Eukaryota > Metazoa > Chordata > Mammalia > Dasyuromorphia > Dasyuridae > Sarcophilus > Sarcophilus harrisii. Next base: position 274,212,421 of record NC_045427.1, on the reverse strand, counting down.
TCTCTTTGGGATATAAGCCCAGTAGTAACACTGCTGGATCAAAGGGTATGCACAGTTTGATAACTTTTTGAGCATAGAAATTGCTGGGAAAATTGGAAACTAATATGGCAGAAACTAGGCATTGATCCACACTTAACACCGTACACCAAGATAAGGTCAAAATGGGTTCATGACCAAGGCATAAAGAATGAAATTATTAATAAATTAGAGGAACACAGGATAGTTTACCTCTCAGACCTGTGGAAGGGGAAGGACTTTATGACCAAAGAAGAACTAGAGATCATTACTGATCACAAAATAGAAAATTTCGATTATACCAAACTGAAAAGTTTTTGTACAAACAAAACTAATGCAGACAAGATTAGAAGGGAAGCAATAAACTGGGAAAATATTTTTACAGTCGAAGGTTCTGATAAAGGCCTCATTTCCAAAATATATAGAGAATTAACTCTAATTTATAAAAAATCAAGCCATTCTCCAATTGAAAAATGGTCAAAGGATATGAACAGACAATTCTCAGATGAAGAAATTGAAACTATTTCTAGTCATATGAAAAGATGCTCCAAGTCATTATTAATCAGAGAAATGCAAATTAAGACAACTCTAAGATACCACTACACACCTGTCAGATTGGCTAAGATGACAGGAAAAAATAATGATGATTGTTGGAGGGGATGCGGGAAAACTGGGACATTGATGCATTGTTGGTGGAGTTGTGAACGAATCCAACCATTCTGGAGAGTAGTTTGGAACTATGCTCAAAAAGTTATCAAACTGTGCATACCAAAGCAGATTGATGCCTGCTGTGCAACATATAGACAAAGTGCTGCCCAGCACCCTGAAAGGTTAAATCACTCACTAGATTTCACATAGCCAAAATACATCAAAGGTAGAACAGCAACACAATAAATAAAATAAAACAGAAACACCAACTGAATTAATCTCAAAAGAAATGATTGATTTTGTCCTGCAAAAAAGAGATTGATAAGGGCATTCTTTTTATTTCTCCACATAAACATAAGACCTATGAGTAGTGAATATTGCAGAGTTTGACAGCATATAATTTTTGAATACTCCTTTTGCTTAACTGTTTTTCTTTGTTATTGGAGAGGAGCTTAGGAGTGAGGAATTTTTAAGAAAATTAATATGATGTAAAAATTTGCATCTTTACAACTTTATTTTAAAGATTTTGAGAATGCTTCTTTTGAGATTATCAGCATGACTAATGTGTTTCTGGACAGAATAGAAGAGATAATTCAAAGAGACAACAAAGAACATAAAGGTATGAAAAAGCAAAAAGGCAATCACAACCCATTTGAGGATTTAAGAAAGTAGAAGAATGTGATTGGAGCTATGTTAGTTCTTGTAGATGATGGATATGACTCTCTTCTTGTCCTAGAAAGAAGGATAAAGTGAATCCATAATTGTCTTTAATCTCATCTAAAAATAGTTAAAGGAAGAAAGAACAAGTTATACTTATAGGTTACTCTTTGCTGAGAAATATTAGAACAGCTATTTTTTTATTATTAATAATAGCTTTTTTTTTGTTTGCAAAATACATGCAAAAATAGTTTTCAACACTCACTCTTGCAAAACGTTGTGTTTCAAATTTCCCCCCTTCCTCCCCACTTCTTCCCTTTCCCTATAGAACAAGTAATACTGATTAGGTTTAGATTCGGAGTACCCAAATGAAATGAGGGTTTCTGGTGGTCAGGGAGTTAAATGAGGTCTAGTGGCAGGTTTGGGGTACAGGGTAGGTTTGGCTCCCCTTCATCCCTTCGGATTCGACGCAAGGGTTGGGAGTTCTGGGGAACTCCTTTCCAGCAGCGCAAGCAGTTCTCTGTAAAGGAATTTACAAACCTGAAAACCCAAATTGATAAAAGAGGTTTATTATGAGGATTGGAAGTAAGGAAATAGATGAGGCTAAAGAGAAGAGGGCACTGAAAACAGTATTCCACTGGGCAGAAACTCCGGTAGGTGCCAAGCATAGGCCTGGCATGTTTGGAACCTCTGCAAAGAGAGGGTTTTAGTTTGGCCCTTTTATAATAGGGAGCTTTGGCTACAAATTTAAGGGGGCCCGTGGGTGGAGTCCCAGGTTGGCTCCTAGCTGGATTTCAGCTAGGGCTGGAATTTGAATTGAATTCAATGGGTTTCAGGACTAAGCCGACCCCACCCAGATAACAAAGATGAAACCATTTGTGCTTGTAGTGGAGTCCCCTCACTGAGGCATAGTTGAAGGAGGTTTTCTCTTTTAAGGATTTTCAGAGTTTTGGGGTTACCTCTTCAATACAATATAGATTAAACATGTATAATTCTTCTAAACATATTTCTACATTTGTCATGCTTCACAAGAAAAGCCAGATCAAAAAGGAAAAAAAATGAGAAAGAAAAAAAGCAAGCACATAACAACAAAAAAGATAAAAAAAACAATTATGTTGCTATTCACATTCACCCATTAGTCCTTTGTCTGTATGCTGATGGCCCTCTCCACTACAAGTCTATTGGAATTGGTCTAAATCACCTCATTGTTGAAGAGGGCAAATCTATCACAGTTGACCACAAGTCTTCTTGTTGTAAAACAGTCATTTTTTTAAAAATCTGACATAATTGCTATTGAGATATGCCATCATCCCAGAACCTCCAAGTAGGAGGTAATATAATGTATTTCATATCTGACTATTACTCCACTCTACAGAATTTTTAATAAATTATTATACAGTTTTTAATAGAAAACTCAAGTGAGGCAAAATTATCTAAAATCCTTAGACAGTCCATTCCAGTATGTTGATATTTTGATTCCATAGTTTCATAAATTGAGAGATGGAAGTGACCAGAGAGGTTATCCAGTACATTTTATAGCTAAAGAAATTGACATTAAAGTAATTAAGTAATTTGCCTAAAGCTACATAGAATTAGAATTTGAAGTATCATCTGGTTTCAAACTCAGGCTTCATTTCCACTTTATTAAGTAGGAAATGTTCCTTAAATATTCTTGCCTCTTTGCAGCTTCTACCCATTGTTCCCAATTCTGTCTTCTCAAACAGAATAGTTTGGTCCCTTTATAACCTTTCAAATATTAAAGGACAGTTCAACTATCCCTTCCAAGGTTTCTCTTGTCCAGGCTAACTAGTCAGTTCCTCCAACTAATTCTCATATCTAATAATCTGAAGTTTTCTTCATCTTCTCAGTTGTTCTCCTCTGTATAGGTTTTGATTTATCTGTCATTTCCAAAATGTGATGTTCAAAATTTTGTATTGTATTCCAATTATAGTCTAATCAGTCACATGTTGAAAAATTGTCTCTTGCACATTTCTAACTGGATGGCTATTGTCAAATCAAACTCAGCATGTCTAAAACATCATCTTTCCCCTCCAAAATTAGTCTTCTCCCCAAAAATCCTATTTCTGTAGAAAGAAATTCCTTCCTTACAGTCACCAGATTTATAAACCTGAGTATCAACATTGACTCCTTACTCACTCACTTCCCTTTATTTGTAAATTCCTCAACCAAATTATCACTCTTTGCAGATATGATGATATATATAGAGAACCCTAGGGAATCAACTAAAAAAAAATTACAAGAAACAATTCACAACTTTAGCAAAGTTGCAGGATACCAAATAAATCCAGCTCAATCATCAGCATTTTTATATATTACCAACTAAGTCCAGCTGCAAGAGATACAAAAAGAAATTCCATTAAAAATAACTGTTGATATGGGGCAGCTAGGTGGCACAGTGGATAGAGTACCAGCCCTGATGTCAGGACACTTAACACTTCCTAGATGTTCACACAGCGCGAATTCTATGAGGATGAAGCATTTAATCCACATAAAGTAAAGCCCTAGTATCTTCAAGACTAATCTTGATTGGAAGTAAATCAGAGAATCTGAGTATTTATGTTAAGGGGAAAAAAGGAAGGAATAAATAAATACATTAAAGAAGAGAGAAGAAGTAAGATTTAACCTCTCATAATTAGGGTAAACAAGAAAAAGACTATACAAACATGGAATGATGAAAGCAGGCTACATATGAACTGTACTTTCATCTGAACCACACAGATGAGAAGTGAAAATACACACATTTCAGTATAGAAATACATTCATCTCAAGATGGAGGTTTTTTATAGATATTAAAAATAGAAAGTAGATTTTAGAGAGGATTTAGCCATAAAAGAAGTCAAAGTAGACCTCCAGAGGGTAAAACATAAAGGGAGAATAAAATGAAAGAAAAGATTAAAAAAGAAGTTGTATCAGGGATTGAGTGAGGGAAAGAAAAGAAAAACAATTGAAGTGAAAGCATATTATACTAAAAAGTGATCATTAATGCTACATAATCTTTTTTTTCACTTCCTTTTTAGTATAAGGGAATGGGTGAAGAGCATAGAGAAGAAAGAAAATAAGAACATGGATAGAGGGAAGTATGTAATCAAAAAATCATAACTGTGGATGTGAATGGACTGAACTTGAACATAAAATGCAGGAGGGCAGTGATATTGATAAAGGAAAATACAATGTCTGATGAGAGATGTAATGGATGCAAGGTACAAAATGAAAAATATATTTTATACATAGAAAAGCTGTGGCTTTGTCTTGCTACTTAACACAATTTATTCCTCTAATTTGGCCCTTGTAATCCTTAGATGAAAGGCATTATTGTCCTTGGCAAAGAGAAAGAGCAATTATTTTGGAACTGATTCAAAGGGAAATTAATAAAAATTATGGAGAGGGAAAACAGTGAGTCAAATGTTAATGTCATTGCATAAATAAGAAATGTGACCTGGAGCTTGGTAGATAGCAAAAAAAAAAAAAAAAAAACATAAAAATGAATGACATGGACTTCAAAAAAGAAAGATTATGAAATTAGAGCAATGGTCTGGAAGTAGGATGGGATTAATGGGGATAATATGGAGCTACTGGATATATTGAGGCAAGTGTAACATGCTCAGGTATACACTTAAGAAAGATCACTCTGGTATGTGAGTGCAGGATGGACTTGAATAAGAAAAAAAATTAAGTCAGGGAGACTAAACTAAAAGTTATTGCAAAATTCCAGGCCTGAGATGATATACTAAGATAGTGGCAGTGTCATAGAATCTAAAGTGGCCTTTATAGAAGATATTATAAAAGAAAAATCAACAATATGGGCAACAGAATGGTTATTTTGAGGAAAAAATAAGTCCAGAACGATACCTTGGGTATAAATCTGGATGACTGAGAGAATGGTAAAGGATTTGACAAAAATAGGAAATTTTTAAAAAAGCAAAGAATAAGAGGACTGCTATGTAACAGGAAGGATTCATTGTGAGATCATGTAATACAAATCTGTTGTGGACCCAATCAGCCCAGTTATACGAGCAATATTATAATAGTATTTTCATTTTTTTCAGAATCAATTAAACTTCCCAGTATTATCTTTGACAAAGAAGAAGAAGGAGTTGTGGCAAGAATGGAGGGGGACAAAGAGGCAGAAGATTTTTAACTATAGGTATTCATTTAAATCAGATAGTTCTACTAACATTTATTTTATAATTGCTTTTGCTCTTAATCTCTATCATTCGTCCTTTACGTTTTTGGATGAGCTTATTTTGTGGAAGATTTAAAATTTAAAAGAATTGTGTACCTGAGCTATTATTTCCTCATGGTCCTTTATTATTTACAATCCTCATAAAGGCAGTATGGTTAGTGTGTTACAGTTATTAAGAAAATAGAAATAGAATCCCTCTATGTCTCAATATCTTTCCCTTTTTTTAAGGCTTAACTAAGATGTTATTTCCTTTATAAAGCCTTTCCTAACCCCAATTCAATTGGTTAGTGCTCACCTCTACTTCTTCTGTATTCTTTCTTTTTTTAATCTGAAAGCTAGTATAATGAAAGAAAAACACTTATCAAAAGATATATATTTACCTTATTTTTATGTAGTGGTAGTTTGTGTTATAGTATCTTCTATGGAGGACCCTTTCTGGTGAATTATCTACAGTTAAAAATCTTCAGCCTCTTTGTCCCACTTCATTCTGATTAGTGATTGAGTCAGGATGATACATCTTCTCAGTTGTCTAAAAAAGGAATCAAAGTTTAAAAAAAAAAATCTATCTCTTTCAAGGTAGGATTTGGAACAGGTCAGGGGTACACTGGCAGGGGAGATCAGGAGAGACACAATCAATACCAATTCTTCTTTAGATTTTAAACAAAAGGAAAAAAAAAAAAAGGAATTCCTCTGCCTTTCCAGATTCTTTGTCTATCTTTCAGGAGCAACAATAGAGATTACATAGGAATAACAGCAAAAAAGGAAGCTTGCTTATATAAGCCTAATATTGTATGAACCTCAAATTCTTGAATCTCATTTTTTTCAGTGTGTATCTTTCCTTGAACACAGTTGTCTAAACAGTAACTTAGAGATGGATTTTTCTAGCCTTGGAAGATTTCTTGATTGCTTAAGAGGTCTGTAGTCATTGAATCTGTGCTGGTTGTCCAATGAAAAGTGTTTCATAATGATAATCTTTTTACAGTAGAAGATAACCATCAACAACAGCATGAGCCATGAAGCTGGCCAGGAGATACTGATTTTGAGTTGTTGCTGAAGACATGAAATGTATGTTTACATGAATGTAAACCTGTTCAGCAATTATATAAGCTTTCTCAAAGTCTTTTACAACAACAGTAACAAAAACAATAACTTAAAAACCACCACCACTATCATCATGTTGACTCGCATTTACACAATGCTTACTATGTGCTAGGCACTATTCCAAGCACTCTACAAACAAAAATGCAAACAGTTTACATTCATTTCCCAGTGTTTTTTCTTTGGGTGTAGCTGCTTCTGTCCATCATTGATCAATTGAAACTGAGTTAGGTCTCCTTGTCAAAGAAGTCCACTTCCATCAGAATATATCTTCATACCTGTTGTTGAAGAATAAAATGATGTCCTGGTTCTGCTCATTTCACTTAGCATCAGTTCATGCAAGTCTCTCCAAGCCTTTCTGTATTCATCCTGCTGGTCTTACAGAACAATAATATTCTGATTGATTTAATCTTACAACAAATAATGGTTTCCTAATGACATGATGATTAATTCATACTCAAAATAGGGCATAGAAAGCTGCGACAAACTCAGCCAGAGTAAGAGCCAGAGACAGACTCAGAAGGGCCAGACACAGACTCAAAAGGGACGCAGAGATAGATTCATTCCATTGTCCACCTTTGTGGTGGCTGGAGGCTGAAGCACAAGTCCGGAGACTCAGAACCAGATTCCTTCACTTCATCTCACAGCACCGTGGTGGCTGGCCTCCTGCACTTCCCCCACTGAGACCAAGGCCAGCCTGACAGGCTCTCTAAAAAGCTGGCCTGGGCTCCAGGCAAAGAAACTAGATTGTGAAGGAGATAATAAAGGATTTGGACTTAAACATCTGACTATTTTTGTGGTGATTACTCTACTGAAAGGAAGGCTGCTCAGAGACTGCCAGAAAAACCACCAAGAACATTACACAAATACTTTACCATTCCTTCCACAAATACAAAGATCCTAATTCAGACACCAAGTTCCAATTCAGAAAAAAATTTGAAAAAAAAGAATAAACAGAAGAAAACATAAACAATATAGAAACTGCAAGACACTTTGGATGCTTCTCTCAGAAACTTAGAAGAAGGGGAAAAGTTCACATCCACAAGCAAGATCCATTAAAAAGTCACAATTTCCCAAAAGGCCTATTAGAATCAAGAAAAGAAATAAATCAAGTATTTAAACATTATCATATAAATTAATAAGACTTCTGTTAAAAAGAATGAGAAGAATAAACAGCTTAATACAGGAAGCACAAAACTTATTCAACTCAGTAATTTAATAAATTCAGAATTTTAGAATAAACTCGAAAATTTAGATTGGATTAAATAGAAATCAAAGACTCCATGAGACAAAGTAACATGTCAGAATAAAATCAAAAGGCTAGGAAAATATCAGAAAATATAAAGTAGCTCCTATTAAGAAACAACTGATCTGGAAACAAGCCAAGAAGAAATAACCCAAAAATTATTGGATTGAGGAAGAATCCCAACCAAAAAAAAAAAAAAAAAAAAAAGTCCAGAAACAGCTAAGTTCTGAGTGGTGTGAATAATGAATCCTCTAAAGTGGACACATTATTTGCATTCATACTGCTTATTTCCATTAGACTGGAACCAATTACTATATTTTACATAAGTGTAACTTTAAATAGTAAAAATTTGAATACATATAACCATGTCATAGAATTCATTATTCATACTAATCAGACCTAACTAGCACATTTCAAGAACGGATGAATGAAAATTGTCCAGATCTATTAGAACTAGTAGACAAAATAAAAATAGAAAGAATCCACTGATGATCTTGTAAAATTACCAAATGAAAATACACAAGACTCTCAAATTATAGAGCTTCCAGGTTAAAGGGGGAAAAATTACAGTCAACACTTTCAGAAAAAAAGAGCTCAAATATCAAGGAGGCATAAACAAGATCACACATATAACCATTTGCACCATCAGGAAGAGAGGAGCAAGGAATATAATATTCCAGATAGCAAAATATACAGTCTTAGAACTAAGAATAATATATTCTACAAAGCTGAGTACAATCTTATAAAGGAAAAGATGTATCTTTGAGTAAATATAAAACATTCAATTATTCCTAATAAATTGACCCAAATATAGTAGATACTTTGAAATGTAAATTCAAGGCATTATGCATAGAAAAGTAAATATATTTTCAAACAATTAAATGGAACTATATGATGAAAGGGATTAAAATAAACATTTAATAAGTATTTTCTAAATTCCAGACACAATGCCTTAGAAATATTTTATTAGATCTTAACAACAATTTTGGATGATAAATTCAATTTTCATCCCATTTTTCAGTTAAGGAAATTAAAGATGATAGAGATTTAATGACTGGACTATAGTTACTCAAAACTGGATTTTCTGCCAAATCTTCCTTCCTCCATGCCAACCACTATACCTACTCCATCACAGAGCTGGCTATGAAGTGGATGTGTTTTTCTTGACTGATTGTTTGCTACATGGATTATATTTACCTTATATTTGGGGAGAAAGGTCGAAGAGAGAAGCTAACCATAGGGTCACTAAAAAAAAGATATTCCCTTTTCTCAATTTATCCAATCTGAGGGAATTTTATTTTTAAATAGATGCTTCTCATTTTAAGTAAAGCTTATTTATTTTTATGCATTCTAGTGTTTTATTTTCAACATGACTTTTTTTTATATTCTGAGTTATAGAGACTTTCCCAACTGCTGAGAAGCGAAGCAACATGAGATCAATTTACGTGTAAAATTTTTAAAAACATATTACCATATTAGCAGTATTTCAAAAAATAACAAAAATGAGGAAATTATATATCAATTTGCACTATTAGTTAGTTTTCTCTAAATGGATAGCATTTTTTATCAAATTTTTCAGAACTGTATTTGAGCATTTTATTGATCAAAGTTGCTAAGTCACTAATTCACAGGAAACTGCCATTACAATATTGTTGTGTACATTGATCTGGTTGTATTCATATCATTTTGTATCACTTCAAAGAGATCTTTCCATATTTTTTTTCTGAAATTAGCCCCCTTTTCATTTCTTATTCCTCCATAGCATTCAATTATAATCATATACCAAAAGTTGTTCAGCCATTCCTTGAGATTCATCTCAATTTCCAGTTCTTTTCCTCCACAAAGGAGCTGTTGTAAATATTTTTGTACAAATAGGTCCTTTTCCCTTGATATGTTTCAGACACAGATCTTGTAGTAATAATATAGGGTCAGTGAGAATGTACATAGCATTGGAGTTAATTATTCTTTAAATATTTGGTAGAATTCACACGTAAATACATCTGGCCCTGGAGATTTTTTCTTACGGAGTTGATTAATACCTTGTTATACTTCTTTTTCTGAAATGGGACTATTTAAATAATTTCTTCCCTCTTCTGTTAATCTGGACAATCTATATTCTTGTAAGTATTCCTTCATTTTACTTAATTTATCAGATTTATTGGAATATGCTTGGGCAAAATAACTCCTAATTATTACTCTAACTTCCTCTTCATTGGTGGAAAGTTCTCCCTTTTCATTTTTGATAATAACAATTTATTTTCTTCTTTCCTTTTTCTAATCAAATTAATGAAAGGTGTATCTATTTTGTTGGACTTTTCATAAAACTAACTTTTAGTTTTATTTATTAATTCAATAGTTTCCTTACTTCAGTTTTATTAATCTCTGTTTTTATTTTCAGAATTTCAAATTTGGTATTTAATTGGGGATTTTTAATTTGTTCTTTTTCTAACTGTTTTTAGTTGCAAGCCCAATTTATTGATCTTCTCTTCCTCTATTTTATACAAGCAAGTGTCTAGAGATATAAAATTTCCCCTAATAACTACTTTGGCTGCATCCCACAATTTTATTGTGATTGTCATCATTCTCATGGATGAAATTATTGATTATGTCTATGATTTGTTGATGCACCCATTTATTCTTTAGGATTAAATTATTTAGTTTCCAATTATTTTGATCTATTTTCCCCTGACCTTTTATTGCATAATGATCTGAAATCATTGCATTCACTGTTTCTGCCTTTCTGCATTTGATTTTGAGAATTTTATACCCTAATACATGGTCAATTTTTGTATCATTTTCCATTTACTGTTAGGGAAAAAGTATATTACTTTCCATCTTCATTCAATTTTCTTCAAAGGTCTATCATACCTAAAGTTTCTAGACTTCTGTTTATCTCTTTAACTTCTTATTTATTTATTTTGTGGTTTAATTTTTTAGTTCTAAGAGAGCAAAGTTGAGATCCCCCACTAGCATAGTTTTGCTGTCTAATTCTTCTTCCAATTCTCTTAAATTCTCCTCTAGAAATTTGGATGCCAAACCATTTGGTGCATATATGTTTAGTACTGATATTACTTCCTTATCTATGGTGTTTTTTAGTAGGATGTAATTTCTTTCCTTATTACTTTTAATTAGATCTATTTTACTTTTGCTTGATCTGAGATCAGGATTGCTACCCTCCTTTTTTTTTTTTTTTTTTTTTTTAAACTTCAGCTAAAGCATCATAGATTCTGCTCCAGCCTTTTACTTTTATTCTGTATGTATCACTCTGCCTTAAATATATTTCTTGTAAACAACAAATTATAAGATTCTGGCTTTTCATCCAGTCTGCTATCCACTTTCATTGTATGGGAGAGTTCATCTCAATCACATTCAGAATTAAAATTACTAACTGTATTTCCTGCCATCTTGTTTTCCCCAGTTATAATTTTCTCTTTTCTTTCCCCCTTACCTTCCTTCTCAGTATTTTGCTTCTGACCAGTATCTCCCTGAAAAAGCTTTGCCCTTTCACAGTTTTATACCTTTCCCCTTCCACTTCTGTTCTCCTTTCTATTAGCCTCCCCTTTTCCTTTCCTTTTTCCCCTCCTACTTCCCTATAGGGCGATACAAGCTTCTCTGTGAAGCTAAATGTGTCTGATATTCTCTCTTTGAGCCATATCTGATGAGAGTGAGATTCACACAATTCTCATCTCCTCCTTTCTTTCCCTCAATTGTAATAGGTCTTTTTTGCCTCTTCATAAAATGTAATTTACCCCATTTTAATTACATTTTCCTCTTCTTCCAATAGAATTATGTTTCCTCCTTTAGTTTCTTTTTTATATCATAACAATACAATCAAATTATACCTGCATTCTCTATACCCATAAGAGAGATACAGATCTCAAGAATTAAACATATCATCTTTCCATATAGGGATATAAGCTTTTTAACTTTTAAAAGAAAGTTAATTTTTTTTCTTTCCTTTTTATCTTTTTATGCTTCTATTGAGTTCTGTATTTGAAGATCACATTTTCGATTCAGCTCTGGTCTTTTCATCACAAATAAATGAATTTCACCTGCTTCACAGATTGTCTATCTTTTTCCCTAAAAAATGATGCTCAGTTTTGCTAGATAATTTATTCTTGGCTGCAATCCAAGTTCCTTTGCCTTTGGGGATATCAGATTCCAGCCCCTTCGATCCTTTAAGGTGGAAGCTGCTAAGTCCTGGGTAATCCTGATTGTAGCTCCTTAATATTTGAATTGTTTCCTTGTGGCTGATTGCAAAATTTTCTCCTTGATTTGATAATTCTGAAATTAAGCTTCAATGTTCCTTGGAGTTTTCATTTTGAGGTCTCTTTCAGGAGGTGATTGGTGAATTCTTTCAGTATTTTACCTTCTGATTCTAGGATATCAGGGAAGTTTTCATTGATGATTCCCCGAAAGATGATACCTAGGATCTTTTCTTATCACAGTATTCAGGAACTCCAATACTTTCTAGATTGTCTTTCCTAGATCTATTTTCCAGGTCAGTTGTTTTCCCAGTGAAATATTTTAAATTTTCTTCTATTTTTTCTTTCTTTCTTTCTTTCTTTTTTTTTTTTTTTTGGTTTTGTTTGACTGATTCTTGAAGTCTCATTGAGTAAAAAGTTGTTTCATTTCTTCAATTCTAATTTTTACTGTTAGATGTTTCATCTTCCATTTAATGTTTTATCTCCTTTTGCATTTGGCCAGTTGAACTTTTAAATGAGGTGTTTTGTTCATTGTGGGTTTTTTTCCATTTTATAAATTCTGTTTTTCATCAAATTGGTTTCTTTTTCATATATATTTTGTAAGGAATTTTATGCTTTTTCCATTTCATCAAATCTATTTGTAAGGAGTTTTCTTCAGATAATTTGTTTTTCCTTTTCCAAACCCTCTTGCAAACTTCTCATTTCCTTTTGCCATTTTTCTTTCAATTCCTTTTTTAAAGATCCTTTATGAATTCTTCCAAGAGAGCCTTGTAAAAATGGGGATGAACTCATATCACCCTTTGGGCCTTCATCTGGAGATGATTTGCCATTAAGATTCTCAAAGTTTGAGGTCTGTTCTTTTTCTCCACAAAGCTATCTATCATCAGAGGGTTTTTTTTTTTTTTGCTCATTTTGCTCATTTTTTTAAAGTTGAAGTCTGCTCTTAAGGCAAAGGGGAGACAGTAGTTTTAGACTGCCCTGGGGTCAGTGCTGCTGACTGATTTCTGGTGTTGAGGCATGATCAGGATCTTTGTTTTTCTGATTCAGAGATTCACTATTTGCCATTTGTATTTGTTTTGGATGTCTCACAGTTAAACTGCTGATCCACTGCCTTATAACCAGGACAGAGTAGCCTAAAAGCCTCCCAGTAGATTTCCTGATGAAGGACCCTGAAATGCCCTGGCTCCTTGTCCCAGCTCCCTGGGCTTCACCTTGATTCAGCTGCTTCCCTACTGCCCGACTGAAATAGACCTTTTCTGAAATTCTTCCTATCTATTTTTTGGAAATTTGTTAAACTCTAAATATTTATGGGTTCTGTCATTCCAAAACCAGTTCAGAGGCTTGATCTGGTGTTGATCTAAGGCACACTAGGAGGATCTCAGACAAAGACATGTCTACTCTCTACCATCAGAGCACCCAGTCAACATTTTTGTTGTTGTTGTTGTTTGCTTTTTTCCAGTCTATTTTTTAGCATTGAACTTTATGTTAAAATTGGGCTCTGCTTAATGTGAATTGGAAGTAGAGTTGGATAGATGGGTGGATAGGTGTAGTAATCACTGTCCCAAGATTTAGGCTTTTTTGCGCTATTTTTTTTTTTGGCTGAGGTAATTGGGGTTAAGTGACTTGCTCAGGGTCACACAGCTAGGAAGTAGTAAGTGTCTGAGATGATTTGAACTCAGATCCTCCTGACTTCAGGGTTGGTGCTCTATCCACTGCACCACCTAGCTGCCCCTTGTGCTGCTATTTTTAAAGCTAATTTTTTTGTGGGGTGGGGAGGAGGCTTGCAAAATTTCAGTGCTTCCAAGGTGTTGTGATCATAAAAAGTGTGGTCATTGGTCTGGTCTTTATCTAGGAAGGGCCCTTGCTTTCTTATCATCATGAGCATTAGTGCTCTTTAGGGCCCTGGAATTGGAAATATGGCCCTTGCTCCCTTGTGACTGACTAAAAGAAATCTTTTTTGCTCAATACAGCAGGGTCCTATATATAATGTCACCTCAGGATTCCCTGTAATCCCTTTCTTAATAGTTGTCTGACTGTTCTCATAGCTAACAGCTTCAAAGCTGTTGTAGCTTTTGGAGGAACTTTTAAGGCCCACCTCAGGTGAGTTCCATCCTAAAGTTAACAAATCTCTAAAGTTAACAAATCTCTAAAGTCAACCTTTTAAATTGCCATAGGTTAGAAAAATGTTTCATTGTGACCTTTTGATGGCTCTGCAACTCCAAAATTCAATTTGAAGTGTTATTTTGAATTTGTTTGAAGAAGAATATTAGGAGGAGTCAGTTGAATTGCTACCTCTAATCAACCATTTTGAATCTAACCCACTTTTCTAGACATATATCATATCTAACTTTTCTAAAATGATGTTCATCTCTTTAACTTCCTTGTTATTTATTTTATGAATAATTTACCCAAGTCTAAGGAGGAATAAATAAAAGTTGTCTCATCATGACATTTTGATTTTTTCCTCTTTTAACTCATTTAACTTTCCTTTTAAGAATGTAGATATAGATGTAGATGTATATATTAGATCACTTGCCAACTGTGAGAAGGGGAAAAGGGAGGGGAAAAAAATTAGAACACAGGGTTTTGTAGGGGTGAATGCCAAAAAAAATTATCCTTGTATATATTTTGAAAATAAAAAGTTATAATTTAAAAAAGAATGTATATGTTATCATATTTGGTTTATATATGTTTAGTGTTGATATTAGCTCATTGTGTATAATACCTTTTAGAAAAATGTTGTTTCCCTGCTACCTAAACCAGGTAGGGTCAAAACAGAGAAAGAAAATTATAGAACAATTTCCCTAATGAACATTGATGAAAAACTCAAATAAAATTTTAGCAAAGAATTATTACTAGGATTATACACTATGATCAAGTAGGATTTATACCAGGAATGCAGGGTTAATTTAATATTAAGAAAATAATTAGCATAAGTGACTATATTAATAAACCAAACTAACAGAAATCATATGATTATCTCAATAGATACACAAAAAGCATTTGCCAAAATTCAATATCAATGCCTCTTAAAAATACTAGAGAGCATAGGGATAAATTGAGTTTTTCTTAAAATTATGAGTTGTACCTGTTTAAAACCCATTAACAAGCATCATATGTAATAGAGATAAACTATAACCATTCCCGATAAGATCACGCATGAAGCAAGGTTGCCCCCATCATCATTACTGGATTATACTGTTCAATATTGTATTAGAAATGTTAGCTGTAGCAATAAAAGAAAAAGAAATTAAAGGAACTAGAGTAGGTAATGAAGAAAACAAATTATTACTCTTTGAAAATGATGGTACACTTAGAGAATCCTAGAGAATCCATTAAACTATTAGAAACAATTCACAACTTTAGCAAAGCTGCAGATAAAGAACAAATCCACATAAGTCATCAGCATTTTTACATGTTACCAACAATGTCCAGCAGCCAGAGATACAAAGTGAAATTTCATTTTAAATAACTATTGATAATATAAAATATTTGGGAGTCTACTTACCAAGGCAAAGTCAGAAACTATATGATCACAATTACAAAACACTTTCCATACAAATAAAATCAGATCTAATTAATTGAAAAAATATCACATGCTCATGGGTAGACAGAGCTAATATAATAAAAATGACAATGCCACTTAAATTAATCTACTTATTCAAGTACCATACCAATCAAACTCCCAAGAAATTATTTTACAGAGTTAGAAAAAATAACAAAGTTCATCTGGAAGAACAAAAAGAACAAGAAGTTATTGGTTTCCCTGTTCTGATAGCTCTTCTAATAACTCCTAATATCTTTTCTTGTTTACTCATTCTTTCAGCCTAATTCAGATTTTATTTTGGTACTCGATTCTGTATACTTCTGATGGAGTTGGGGAATAGTATCTAACCTGGACTTTTGTCTTATGTCTTTCAATTCTGGCCACAGATACTTGACACTTATTTGTTGTGTGACCCTGAGTGAGTCATTTAACACCAATTGCCTCACAATAACAACATCCTTAAAACAAATTCTCTCTCTGACCAGGCAGTGGTTAGGCATCTCACTCTGAGGTGGTGAATGGGGATACTTGAATCTTGAAGTATTTAGGGGTCAGTTTTCATGGTCATAGTGAAACATTGATGACTGAGTCTTTCACGGGTGGGTTTTTTTTGTTTTGTTTTGTTTTTTGTTATTTTATTTTATTTTTTTTTTTTGGTTCTGGTTAAGAATTACATCCAAGTTGCATCTAATTTCTATTTGGTGATTCATCACCCAAGCTTACAATGAAAAGGAACTATCTCTCAAATCTTTAGTTTTTAAATGTTATTAGTTAGTATTTATCAATTACCAGATTGGTCACACATACCCACACAACCATACTTCATTACAAAGTGTTTACCAAATTTTGAGGACATGTGTGCATGTCCTTAGTTGTTTTAGTAGTTGTTTATCAGATATGTAGTTTTTTAGTAGTCGTTTATCAGATATGAGACACACAAATCATTATGTTTACAATATTTGGGGGACACTATCTGCAAATTATATTCAAGTATTTATCTTATTGTGTAAAATCAGCTTATATAACAACTGCTGTTCTTCAACTGTTAAGTTGTGTCCAACTCTTTGTGACCTTGTGGACCACAGTCTGCCAAGAATGTCCAAGAATGTTTTCTTGACAAAGATACTACAATAATTTGCCATTTCCTTCTCCAGTGTATTAAAACAAATCGAGACTGTGATTTACCCAGTCATATTGCTAGTGAGTGTCTAAGGCAATATTTTAATGCTTTGCAACACTATGCTGCATCTTTCTTCTTTCCTCTCTCCTCCTTCTATCTATTTATGTAGAATTTTTAAAAAACCAACAAATATATCCTCTTTTGCCAATCACCACTGTTGGTAGCATTTTGCCAACCTGATTATCCTTTTGTATATTTGTTCATTCCTATTGTCAAAGCATACATGAAGGGAGAACTCTGAAGGCTTCCCTCCTCCAAGTTTCATAAACTGTATTAGGACGCTAAAATTTTAGGGAAAAAGATTAGGATCTCTGAAGGGTCAATCAAAACAAATTTCAAAGTATGAATGATTACATAGCTTGCTTAAAGAAAACTTAAAACCTTGAACATGGGCCTTATTTAAATTTTTCTTGTAAAAAGAAAGCTTTGCAACATTGTGTCATTGAGGTTATGAGTGGATGTATAGCAGGCCAAACTCTTCCCAAAGGGAAGAGAAACTGAGGAGAACACAGGCCCTGAGGTTCCACAATGGCATCTGATATTTCACTGGATTTCAAAATGCTATTAATCAGAATTACATTATATATCAACTGTTATTAATTATAATAAATATAGGCAGACTCACATCATTCAGCTGAACCTGAATCATTATGATATTCATAAGGTCTATAGAATATAAATGAAAGTAAATATTGTAATTCATGGAGTAAAATAGAGAGAAATTTTTATGTGAAATTTATGCTCAAGGAAAATAATATATTTTAAGCTTTTTTTAATCTGTTTTTCTACTGAGAACTATCTTTTCCACAAATGGAATTCTGGGAAAGATTCTTACCATCAGTTTATAAGAAGCAATATATTATATTTTTAAAAATTGGACCCTCAAATATCCTGACTTTTATGAGAGAAATTGTCCTTAAAAGGCTTAAGAATGGTTGGGTTCTATTTCAAGCAAGTAGTTCCTTACCTAACTAAAAACAGCTGATATTGTATATGGTTTGATTATTGCCTCCCTTTCTTCTCCTTTTTGAAAAAAATAGTCTCTTTTTATTTTCTTATTTTTGTTTTACTTACAATTTTCGTTACATTTTATACCATAAGACACATCACTATAATTGCCAGACCCTTCTTATAGTTTTGAAAAATAGAGTAGATGGATTTTTAAGGTACCTGAATGATAAATGAAATAATATTAATGTATGATTGAATGTCACTTGGTCGAGTAAAACATTTGATTCAATCATTTCTAAATGGAACACATTCAGTTCTGAGATAATGCTAACAGAACTAAATAAAGCTTCCTGAAAAAAATGAAAAGAGAGCCTCTATTGGATACTTTCAACTTACATACAGTATATTGTACTTTTCAGTACATGGTAATTTATCAAAATTGGTTCCCTACACATTAAAAAGCATAGAAAGATAAAATCATCAATATATTCCAGCAGATAAGCTAGCAAGTGCAATGAATGAGTTGCAGTCTAAGGGGAAAAACATTAAAAAGAGTTTCTATTAGGGTGCTTTGATTTTATAAAAGATAGAAAAATAGAAATGGCAATTGTGTGGGAGACAAAAAAGATTCATTCTTTTGAGAATATAGCAAAGGAAAATTCATTCTTTATTGAGTTGTTTTTTTTTAAGGAGAGTAAACTAATGTGTTTCAGAGAGCTTAGTGTCATGAATTAAGTAATGTGATAAAACATCACTGATATTACAGACATATGTTGGACAGTTTCCAGTTAAAATAACCCTTGAGGAAGGGAATAAGCATTTATTAATCATCAATTATATCATAGACACAGTGCTAAGCATTTTACAAATATCTCATTTAATTCTCAGAACAACCTGGTATAGTAGATATTATTATTATTATCATTATTATTATTATTATTATTATTATTATTCTAGTTTTGTAGCTGAGGAACCTAAGATAATCAAAGTAAGTGATCCCAGGATCACATAATCTTAATCTGGATTTGAACTCAGATCTTCCAGACTCCAGGTCCAGCATTCTACACCTTGTGCCATTACATTGCTTAGAAAGGGTCAGCAAGGTGATACCCATATATACTTTTAATTAGTTTGAAGCTGCTGAAATACAAAAAGAAAGTGCAGTGAATATAGTGCTGTCCTTCGAGTCTGAAGGACCTGAATTCAAATTTGATGGCATTCACTTACTAGTTGTGTGACCCTGACCAAGTCACTTAACCCTATTTGCCTCAGTTTTTCATCTATAGAATGAGCTGGAGAAGGAAATGCCAAACCAGTCCAGTATCTTTATTAAGAAAACCATAAATGAGGTCATGAAGATTGTGTACTTTTGGCCTTTCTAAGAGCAGCTGATAATTTATACTATTTGATCATTGTCCCCCTTTCTTCTTTTTTTCCCTTTTTTACTCTTACTGTCTTCTTTATTTTCTTTTTTTTTTTTTTTTTGCAATTTCTCATGGTTTTGAAGGATGCTGAATAGATGGACTTTTTTGAAGCACATAAATAGAAAATTTTATAGTTTATTTCTTCAAATATAGTGAAAAAGTTCACTACAGTTGTGTCTCAGTAACTTAAAAGCAACTTGACTGTCAGAAAGATGAAAAATTGATTCAATTTTCAAAGGACTAGGGTACAGTCATTTCAAAAGTGCAAAATAAATTTTATCTACTCTCTTTAAAAATTGCTAAAGAACAAGATTATTTATCTCTCAAACACTGGCTGAACCTTCACCAATCTTTCTGTTCAACAATGTATAGCAATGTATACTGCTACATGTACTAAGCAACATAGAATTTCTGAAATTTGAGATAGAAACATTAGAGATGACATGTATTTCAAATGTCTCTTTTAACGGATATGGACAAACCAAAGGGAAGAGAGGTAAAGTGGTCAGTAATAAAAACAGGCAGGGGAAGGGTCAGAATCAAAGCCTCTGTAGTTTATATAGGAAGATGGCAAGGTTTATTTTTTTTTTTATGTTTGGTTTTTTACATTGTTTGCTTTTTGTCGTTCAAAGCTAAAGGATTTGCTACTTTGTTGTTGATAGATATAAATATTTATGTATATGTATATAATATACATACACTTGTGTATATACAAATAGCTATATATATGTGTGTATATACATATAGTTACATATTGTTTTGTTTACATGCATGCATGCAAATGTACATATGCATGCATGCATGTATATGTGTTAATATATATAAATACACATACATAATCAGCTAAGTGCAGTTGATAGAGTTCAGGGTCTGCCATTAGGAAGAGTTATCTTCCTGGACACTTACTAGCTATGTGATCCTGGATAAGTCACTTAACTCTGTCTCAGTTCCTCAGCAGTAAAAATGAACTGGAGAAGAAAATAGAAAACCAGTCCAGTATCTTTGCTAAGAAAATCCAAATTTTGCCACAAAAAGTTAGACATGACTGAAATAATTGAAAACAATATAATAAAAGCCAGTCCATGTGGGAAGAATATAATGTTTTTATCCCATTAGTTTAGCTCTTATTCTAAGTAAAATTTATTCACATCTTTAGCCATAGAGGATCTTGAAAATGTCTAATTTTAAGTCAAATAGTTGTCAAGGACAAAGGATTGTCATTCAGTCCCTACCCAATTCATAATGAGTTGAAAAAAATTATATTCATATCTGCAAGGTACTTTTCTTGAATTGTGTTCAGATGGCCCTTTATGTGGCTACTAGCAAATGGTTGTGAATAAATGGTGTTGGCCTGCAATTATTATGGTGAGTTCTTGCACTATATAATTAATGCACTATAGTAAAGAGAAGATGAAATGGTCAACTGGCAGCCCTAAAGACATCAAAGATTCATAGATTTAGAACCAGGGGGACCTTAGAAAGTATTAGGTTTATTTCTCCCAATTTACAAATGGCTAACAGTCTGAGAGGATTTAAATGGCTTATCTGAGATCATACAGAAGCTGGTAGCTGGTAGCAAGAAGTTTTGACTACCAAAAAAATTTAAAAGACCACCAGACCTAAAGAGATTACAAAGAGAGCTGAGACATTCAATAAAGAAAAAAACAAAGTCATATGATTACATCACTAGAATAAAGAGTCACCCTTGCTACTTCACTGGTATGAATTGCTCTGGTCCCATGTATTCCCTACATGAATACCTACATCTATGTTGTGTCCATACATATTAGCATTGCCTACCTTTTCATGCATGTTCCCTGACCAAACATATTCTCTACCTATGTCCATATGTTGTTCACATTCACATGTGCCCATTGTGCATGCATAGTGCTGTACTGGTTATTAACTACATAATAGATTATTAACCTGTATGAAAGTACACTTCATTCTCATAAAGAGAAAAATTTTCTTTTATCACTGTTTATTTTGCTTGTTCTTTTATTTGAGCTAATATGTCCTTAAAGGTAAAAATAAACACATCAGTAGGAGCTCTTGAGCTATTATCTATAATATATTATAACTTGATCCTGGGGTAGCTTTTCTAAGAGACCTGCAAAATGGTTAATATTGTACAGAATTGTTATGACCTTTAAGCAAGTTTATCTGAGCTCTACCAGATACATAACTATTAATAGACAAAAAGAAATCTGATATCCACAGCTCTATCAAAAGTTTGTGATAGAATCATTATGTTAACCTGATTAAAGAAATTGCTCTCCTTTGGTCAAACTACCCTACCTATTATCTAAAAACATAATAAAAAAGATCTGAATAAATGTTCTAGCAAGAATATATATCATTTCAAGTTATTTGAACATGTTGATTGATCCATTATTTATAGTGAAAAACAAACTTCAACAAAAGACTCCTGAAATGTCTGGAATACTGGCAGTTCTAATCATTTTTATCCATCGAAATGTTCTGTTATTTATTTTGCTTTTTACTGAGCAAATACAAAAAAGTAAACTTATAATATATATCATCTCATTATGAGACTAATGAAGACCAAAGTCAATGAATATTGTTAACACTGATGTCAGTTCTCAATAGCAGTTTGAGGATCTAGTTAGTGTGATTAACTGCTTCGGTTGTTAGAAAAAAAAAAAAAAACAAGAAAAAGTATCATAAATGAATATTTGAATGTTATCCTTTTCAAATGTGCATATTCTTGTGTACATTAGCTTAAATCTGTATAACTGTGTACTTTACATGCATATTATTTTATCCCAACAATAATGCTAATATTGGTTTTATTTTTAAAAAGGGAAACTGAAATTCAGACAGTTTTAGGTGTTTGGAACAGAGTTTTAATCCCTATCATTAAAAAAAAAAAGCATAGCTAACATTTACATATCACTACTGGGTTCTAAAGACTGTGCTATATATAATTTACAATTATCTTATTTAATCCTCTCAACACTGGGAAGTGTGCAAATTTTACCCCCATTTTACAGATGAAGAAACTGAGGCAAAGAGAGGTTAAGTGACTTGCTCAGAATCACAAAACTAGCAAATATGTGAGGCTAGATTTGAACTCAGCTTTTCCTAAATCCATTCATAATCAATGCTCTAATAATAAGTAGAAACAATAATAATAATAATGCTCTATCCACTGTGCTAATAAATATCTGTATTTTATTAAAAAAGAAGAAAATGCAAAGTTAATGATAAATAATGTTAAGTTCATCACCTGAGAACTGGAAGGAACTTTTGAATTTATCTACGCTAAACTCTTCATTTTAGAAATGAGAAAATTGTGATCTAAACAGGATAAGCAAATTCCCTTTCGTGTTGCATCAATAGTAAGTAGCAAAACCTTAACCACAACTTAAAGTACTGCATAAAATTAAAGTTATCTTCATCTGCCATCAGCTACAATGCTTAGTTTCAACTCCACCATCATCTTCACCATGCCCTCCCCACACAGGTTTATCATCCAGGGATGTTTTATTATCAACTTTTTTATCATAGTTTTCAAACTTCATCAGTATCTTCATTTGCTTCAGCTCCACTGATTGAAAGGCTAGAATGAAGAGTCAAATAATTATCTTATAGACTCCCTATGTAGAAGGTTAAAAATGCTTTTTTGTTGTTGTCTAATCATTTTCTTGGCAGAGATACAAAGCAAATACAAACTTATTTAAGGAAAAAGGATAGAACACTAATTACAGAGGAGACAAGGAATGCCTTCTTGTAGGTGATGGTAGTCATACTAAATTAGACAAACTTCACATTCAAAAATCTGTTTTCTAAGCTATTGAAAACAGCTCAAGTGACATAAAAGTTGCAGTCTGCATCAATGAAAGAATTAACATCAACAAAATCATGTGTTGGAAGTGGAATAAAGAAGAATTTAATTCAAATCTGGCCTCAGATGTTTATTCCATGTGCTAAGTCACTTAGCCTCTATTTCCCTCAGTTTCCTCATCTATATAATTGTGATAAGAACACCCATCTTCTTGGGTTGTTGTGAAGATCTAATGAGATCACAAATTTACATAGCTTTGCAGATCTTAAATCGCTATATCAATGTTAATTACTATTATTGTTATTATTACTAATGTCCTTATCTTTAAAACTATTTGACTGGATTTTTTACTTTGCAAGTGTTTAGATGAAACAATGGCCTAAACCATTTGTGCGTATAGAAGGACAATGGTAATATCTTCTCTGTTTAAGACATTTGACTGTTAAAGGATCCTGTCAATACTAGCATGTATCATATAAATCAATAAACAATCTTAACCAAAATCCAGATCTTAGTATATAAGGGTATTTTTTTTTCTTCCTTCATTTCTTTCAGGGAAAAAGAAAATCCTTCCATTCTCACTAAAGTAACATCAACCATATAAGAATATAAATCTTCTCATTAGAGCCCAGAAGTTTATTTGAAGATTTTAAATTATTCTAACACTTCTCTGACATTGTGATATCTACTCAGGAAGACCCTGACTTTCCTGACACTTAATTGTCTTATATAAGCTGACCCACAGACCTTTATACAGTTTTTGTGCTGAATAAAAAACAGAGTTGCAGCTGTTGATTTTCTTTTTTCTAAAGTCAACTAATTAGAAATGTCTGTGCCAAAATATCCTTCTTCTCTGGATGCTATTACATTGCAAACACTTGCACGTAAATTACAAATATGTCTCATTTTACGCAATTAGTTTTTGGAGACATTGATGAATCTGTGATCTCATTCATATAGATACTATCGCCAAAGCTGGTACATTATAATAAATCCTTCCCTCTCTTTCATCCAGAACTATTCTTATTCATATAGTCCTATGAATATGATCAATGGGCTAGACACCATCATTTGACCACATCATTTGACCACCATCATTAGATCACAAATGGAGGGATAAAAACAATTTTATGTGCTCTCAGAAGAGTAAAATGCAGTTGGAATTTTTATGAGTTGAGTGATGACCTAGCAATTGATCAATCAATAAGCATTTATTAAGTGCTGTTATGTGCTAGGCATTGTTCTAAATGCTGAGGACATGTAAAAGACAGTCCTTGGCCTCCAGGAGCTTGCAACATTCAAACAAATATTTACAATATAAACTATATAGAGGATAATAGGGAGAAAATAATAGAAGAATGACATTAGAATTGAGAAAGATTGTCAAAAACTTCCAGCAAAATGTGGGATTTTTAGTAGGGATATAAAGGATGCTAAAGGGGTCCATAGTCAGTGCACGGCAGGAATAGCATATCTAGTCAGATAAAATGCCTAGACCTGTGAAATGGGATGATTTGTTCACAGAGGAGCCAAAATATTGGTGTCACTGGATCAGAGAGTACATGTGTAATGAATGTAATATAATGTAATTCAGAAACAATGTGTAAGAAGACTGGAAAGGTAGGGGGAAGAAAGGTTTTGAAGGGTTTTGAATGCCAAAAAGAGCATTTAATATTTGATCCTAGAGGTGATAGAAAGCCAATGTACTTATTGAGGTGGGGCAGGGGAGGTTATGTGATTGGATTTGTGCTTTAGGAAAATCACTTTAGTTACTGAATGGAGAACAGATTAGAGTGTAGAGAGACTTGAGGAAGGCAGACTGACCAGGACAAAATTGCAATAATACAGATATGAGGTAATGAAGGCCTGAAATAGAGTGACAGCAGTGATACTGTTAAGCCTTGGTAAAATATTGGAAGTAGACTTCCAAGGGCAGAGAGCAGACACAACTCTAACCTTTTCTCACACCAAGGACAGATTAAGCCTTTAAATTAGTTTTGAAGTCAAAAAATCCACAAATCTTTGGAGTACAACACATTTCTAGAAGAAGATGCCTTGGAAGAACTTCAGAACAGATGTGTTTTATTTGGGCAGAGGGACAATCTGCAGAGCTCAGACTGCAGCATAGAAAGACCAGAGCAAGAAGCTGGGGAAGGAAATCAGAGCATTGCATTTCCATAGACCTGGGAATCTTCTGTGAGCTTCTTAGACTACTCTGTCCTGGTTGCAATCAGATGGTTTGGTAGATTTGCTATTAAAGGTAAATTATAAACCACTGAGCACCCAAAAAATCGCCAGACCTAGCCACCATTATCCAGCACTGAAAATCAATCAGCAGAACTGCCCCAGGACAAATTAAAGCAGCTGTCACTCCTTTGCATTGAACAGACCTCAAGCTTTTAAACTATGAATAAAAAACAAAAATGAACTCTCATCATAGACAGTTTTTATTGGAGAGAGAGAAAAACAGACCTCAAATACTGAGGTTCCTAAAGGCAAAACAACTCCAGAAGAAGCCACAAAGAGAGGCATGAGATGGTCCCCATTTCACAAGGCTTTATTCGAAGATTACATAAAGGATCTTAAAAGAGAGTTAAAAGAAAATGGAGAAATGAAATGAGATCATAGCAAGAAGGAGTGGAAAAAATGGAAGAAGAATACAATGAACAAAAAATTTAATTAGCCAATTGCAAAAGGAGCTAAAAAAGATAACAAGAAAATAATACACTAAAAATTAGAATTGAACAAATGGAAGTGAATGATTCAATAAGACATCAAGAATCAGTCAAACAAAAAAAAAAAAAAATAAAAGATAATATGAAATATCTCCTAGGAAAAAAACAACTGACCTGAAAAATCGATCTACAAGAGACAGTTTAAGGAATATTGGGCTTCCTGAAAGCCACGATGAAAAAAAGAATCTAGGCATTATCTTACAGGAAATCATAAAAGAAAACTGCCCTGATATTTTAGAATCAGAATTTTAGCCATCAAAAGAATCCACCAATCACCTCCTGTAAAGAAACCCCAAAATTAAATCTCCAAAAAATATCATGACTAAATTTCAGAACTATCAGAACAAGGAAAAAAATATTTCAAGCAGCCAGAAAAAAAAACAATTTAAATATCAAGGACCCACAATTAGGATTACCCAGGACCTACCAACTTCCATCTTAAAGGATCAAAGAGCCTGGAATCTAATATTCTGAAAAGCAAAGGAATTGGGATTACAGCCAAAAATAAACTATCCAGCTAAAATAAGATTATCTTTCAAGGAAGAAGATAGATATTCAATGATATAGGTGAATTTCACCTACTTCTAACAAAAAGACCAGAATTAAACAAAAAATTTGATCTCCAAACACAGAACTTAAGAGAAGCATAAAAAAGTAAAAAGGAAAGAACTCTTGAGAACTATATTTCTGTTAGGAATATACTTAGAAAATGGGGGTTTACTTTGATTTTATTATGATAACATGAAAATGAAACTAGAGATGGAAAGGGATCATACTGTAAGAAGAGGAAAAAGGAGGTAAAATAAGGGAAATTACATCTCACAAAGAGGCAAAGAAAACCTATTATAATTGAGAGAAATTATAAAGAATTGAGAGAAATTCAGGGAGGGTGATGAGCATTGTGTGAATCTTACTCTCATCAGATTTAGCTCTAAGAGAGAATATCAGACATTTTTAGTATCATAAAGAAATTTATTTCACCTTATAGAGAAATAGGAGGGAAAGGGGGGAAAGAAAGGGAAAGACTAATAAAAGGGAAAACAGAAGAATTAGAAGAAAGGTGTAAAAGGGGGGGAAGGCCTCTAAAGGGAGGACTGTTTGAGGGAGGTGGTCATCAAAAGCAAAATACTGGGGAGGAGAGAAGAGGTATAGGAGAGAGAAAAGCATAACCTAGGGTAAATAAGATGGAAGGAAATAGAGAATTAGTTATTTTAACTGTGAATGTGAATGGGATGAACTCCCCCATAAAACGGAAGCAGATAGCAGACTGGATTAAAAGCCAGAATCCTACAATACGTTGTTTACAAGAAACACACTTAAAGCATAGCAATATATACAGAGTGAAGGTAAAGGGCTTGAGCAGAATATACTATGCTTCAGGTGAAGAAAAAAAGCAGAAGTAGCAATCCTGATTTCAGGTCAAGTAAAAGCAAAAATAGAATTCAAAGAGATAAGGAAGGAAACTATATTTTACCAAATACCATAGATAATGAAGCAATATCAATACTAAACATATATACACCAAGTGGTATAGCATGCAAATTCCTAGAGGAAAAATTAAGAGAGATGCAAGAAGAAAGAGACAGCAAAAATATAGTAGTGGAGGATCTCAACCTTGCTCTCTCAGAACTAGATAAATCAACCCACAAAATAAATAAGAAAGAAATTAAGGAGGTAAACAATATCAGAAAAGTGTGATAGATCTTTGGAGAAAAATGAATGGAGACTGAAAGGAGTTACTTTTTTTCTCAGTGGTTCAGGGAATCTATACAAAAATTGACCATATATTAGGGCATAAAAATCTCAAAATGAAATGCAGGAAGACCGAAATAGTAAATGCATTTTTTTTCCAGATCATGATACAATAAAAATCCCATGCAATATAAAGCCAAGAGAAAATAAACAAAAAATTAATTGGAAACTAAATAATCATATCCTAAAAAATGAAGAAGTGAAACAGCAAATCATAGAAACAATTAATAATTTCATCCAAGGGAATGATAATAATGAGACAACATACCAAAATTCGTGGGATATATAATAAGAGAAATTGTAGAGTTCTAGATGCCTACTTGCAGAAAATAGAGAAAGAAAATCAATGAATTGGGCTTGCAACTAAAAAAGCTAGAAAAAGAACAAATTTAAAACCCCTAATCAAATACCATACTTGAAATTCTAAAAATAAAAGGAGAGATTAATAAAATTGAAAGTAAAAAAAAAACTATTGAATTAATAAAACTAAAAGTTGGTTTTATGAAAAAACAAAAAAATAGGTAAACCTTTAAGTAAATTTTATGAAAAAAAAAGAAAAAGAAAAATAAAATTGTTAATCTCAAAAATGAAAAGGGAGAACTTTCCACCAATGAAGAAGAAATGAGAGCAATAATTAGGAGCTACTTTGCCCAACTTTATGCTGATAAATTTGATAATTTAAGTGAAATGGAGGAATACCTACAAAAATATAGATTGCCCAGATTAACAAAAGAGGAAATAAATTACTTAAATAGTCCAATTTTAGAAAAAGAAATAGAACAACCTATTAATCAATTCCCTAAGAAAAATTCCCAGGACCTGATGGATTTACAAGTGAATTCTACCAAACATTTAAAGAACAATGAACTCCAATACTATATAAACTATTTGAAAAAATAGGGAATGAAGGAGTCCTACCAAATTCCTTTTATGACACATATATAGAACTGATACCTAGGTAGGACAATAACAGAGGAAGAAAATTATATACTAATGTCCTTAATGAATATTGATGCAAAAATCTTAAATAAAATATCAGCAAAGAGATTACAGAAAATCATCCCCAGGATAATGCACTATGACCAAGTAGGATTTATACCAGGAATGCAGGACTGGTTCAATATTAGGAAAAGTATTACCGTAATTGACTATATCAATAAACTAAAAACATATGATTATCTCAATAGTTGCAGAAAAAGCATTTGATAAAATCCAACATCCATTCCTATTAAAAACACTAGAGAGTATAGGAATAAATGGACTTTTCCTTAAAATAGTCAGTAGCATCTATTTAGAACTATCAGAAAGTATTATATTTAATAGTTCTAAACTGGAAACATTCCCAGCAAGATCAGGGGTGAAACAAGGTTGCCCACTAAGATCATTACTATTCAATATTGTATTAGAAATGCTAGCTTTGGCAATAAGAAAAGAAAAAGAGATTAAAGAAATTAGAGTAGGTAATGAGGAAACCAAATTATCACTCTTTGCAGATGATATGATGGTATACTTAGAAAACCCTAGAGAATCAACTAAAAATATATTAGAAATAATCCACAACTTTAGTAATCTTGCAGGATACAAAATAAATCCACAAAAATCATCAGCATTTTTATATATCACTAAAAGAAACCCAACAGCAAGAGATACAAAGAGAAATTCCATTTAAAATAACTATACATAATATGAAATATTTGGGAATCTATCTGCCAAGGGAAAATCAGGAAATAAGCAAAACTACAAAACACTTTCCACACAAATAAAGTCAGATCTAAATAACTGGAAAAACATCAAGTGCTCTTGGATAGGTCAAATGAATATAATAAAGATGATGATACTACCAAAACTAATCTATTTATTTAGTACTATACCAATCAAACTCCCAAGAAACTTACTGACCTAGAAAAACAAAAACAAAAACAAAATTCATCTGGAAGAACAAAAGGTCAAGAATTTCAAGAGAATTAATGGGGAAAAAATCAAATGAAGGTGGCCTAGCTGTATCAGATCTAAAACTATATTATAAAGCAGCAGTAATCAAAACCATTTAGTGCTGGCTAAGAAACAGACTAGTTAATCAGTGGAATAGGTTAGGTTCACAGGACAAAATAGTCAAGAACTTTAGTAATCTAGTACTTGACAAACCCAAAGACCCAGCTTTTGGGATAAGAACTCACTATTTGACAAAAACTGCTGGGAAAATTGGAAACTAGTGTGGCAGAAACTAGGCATTGGCCCACACCTAACATCATACAACAAGATAAGGTCAAAATGCGTTCCTGATCTAGACATAAAGAAAGATATTATAAACAAATTACAACATAGGATAATTTACCTCTCAGATCTGTGGAGGAGGAAAGAATTTATGATCAAAGAACTGGAGATCATTATTGGTCACAAAATAGATAATTTTGATTATATTAAGTTAAAAAGTTTTTGTACAACCAAAACTAATGCAGACAAGATTACAAAGGAAGCAATAAATTGGGAAAACATTTTTACATTAAAAGTTTCTGATAAAGGCCTCATTTCTAAAATATGTAGAGAATTAACTCATATTTTTAAGAATTCAAGCCATTCAACAATTGATAAATTGTCAAAGGATATGAACAGATAATTTTCAGATGAAGAAATTGAAACTATTTCTAGTCATATGAAAAGGTGCTCCAAATCACTATGCAAATTAAAACAACTCTGAGATACCACTACACACCTGTCTGATTGGCTAAGATGATATGAAAAGATAATGA
This sequence comes from Sarcophilus harrisii, assembly GCF_902635505.1. Classification (NCBI taxonomy): domain Eukaryota; kingdom Metazoa; phylum Chordata; class Mammalia; order Dasyuromorphia; family Dasyuridae; genus Sarcophilus; species Sarcophilus harrisii. Next base: position 274,182,201 of record NC_045427.1, on the reverse strand, counting down.
CCAATGTTGGAAGGGATGTGGGAAAACTGGGACACTGATACATTGTTGTTGGAACTGTGAATGGATCCAACCATTCTGGAGAGCAATTTGGAACTATGCTCAAAAAGTTATCAAACTATGTATACCCTTTGACCCAGCAGTGATTCTACTGGGCTTATTTCAAAGGAGGGAAAGGGAGCCATATATGCAAAAATGTTTGTGCAGCCCTTTTTGTAGTGGCTAAAAACTGGAAAGTGAATGAGATGCCTATCAATTTGAGAATGGCTGAATAATTATTGTATATGAATGTTATGGAATATTATTGTTCTGTAAGAATGACCAGCAGAAAGATTTCAGAGAAGACTAAAGAGACTTACATGAACTGATGCTGAGTGAAATGAGCAGAACCAGGAGATCGTTATACATGGCAACAACAAGATTATATGATGATCAATTCTGATGGACATGGCTCTCTTCAACAATGAGATGATTCAAACTAGTTCCAATTGTTCAGTGATGAAGAAAGTCATATACAACCAGAGAGAGACCTGTGGGAACTGAATGTAGACCACAACCACAGCATTTTCATGCTTTCTGTTGATGTTTGCTTGCATTTTGTTTTCCTTCTCAGTTTTTTTTTCTTCTAGATTCTATTTTTCTTAGGCAGCAAGATAACTGTATAAATACGTATACATATATTGTATTTAACATATATTTTAACATATTTAACATGTATTGGACTACTTGCCATCTAGGGGAGGAGATGGGGATAAGCAGGGAAAAATTTGGAACAGAAAGTTTTTCAAGGGTCAATGTTAAAAAAATTACCCATGCATAGGTTTTGTAAATAAAAAGCTTTAATAATAATAATAATAAAAAGCTTGGAAGTAGTCAATGAGAGATAGTGAGGAATCCAAGATGACTCCTAGATTGTAAGCCTGAGAACCTGGAAAGATGCTGTTGCTCTAAAATTGTAAGGAAGATAGGAGAGGAAAAAAGTTTAGGGGAAGAGAAAATGAGTTTCATTTTGAACATTGAATTTCAGATGTTTAATGGACATTCACTTTGAAATGTGTGAAAGACTGTTAAAGATATGTGATTGGAATTCAGCAGAGTTTGGAACATGATAGAATTGGAAATCATTATCATGGCTATGGTAATTAAATCCATGGGAGTTGATAAAATCACCAAGTGAAGTAATAGAGTGAAGAGAGATCAAGTGAAGAGACAGGTCAGTACAGAACCCTAAGGGACACCTACAGTCAGAAGGTATGATTTGAATGAATATTTACCCAAAGAATAAAGAAAATGAAATAAGATAGGTAGGAGAACCAGGAAAGAGCATCCCAAAAATGTGGAAAGAAGAGACTATCAAAGAGAGACTGATTACATTATCAAAGTCTGTGGAGAGATCAAGGAAATTGAGGGTTAAGAAATGGCTATTGGATTTGGCAACTAGGATAACATAGTAGCTCTGTCTTAGATGAAGTGGTTCTTAAAGATAATTTATAAAAGAATTATTTTGTGATGTGAATTTCTTTGGTAAAGTCCTTGTTGTACACTTTGTTCAGGAAGCACGGTATGATTAGATAGTTTCAGATGCATTAAGGGAAGCCTGGATTCAAATCTGATGTTTGCTAGCTCTGGAATCAGTCATAAGCAAAACACTTCCTCTCTTAGGATCCCAGGAAACTCTCTAAGACTATATATTTCACAGTCTTCATGCTAATGTGCATAAGAGAAATAAATTTCCACACAAAGAAATTATCCATACAGCAGTGAAATCATCATTATCATAACTCTTTTTCTCTTTCTTTGTCTTTGAATGTAATATATGGGATTAAAATATGTAATCTTACGTAGTATGCATTTACATATTTAATCTAGATATTTAAATATACACATGTGCATTTTGTATAAATATACATTATATACATAAATATGTATATATCTGTGTGTATGATCACCTTACTGGGTTATAATGAAAATGAAATTATTATAAAAACATTTTGAATAATAATATACAATTGAAGATATAATTGTAATATAAAAGAGATATCTCAGTGACACAAATAAAACCTGGGGTTTTGGACAGGTTAAAAGACAAAAATATTAAAATATGAAGATGAATAATACAAAATATTATTTTAATACAAAATACAAAATATTTTTTGTAATACAGAAATAGACATTCCTTTCATTATAGACTGAGGCTTTAATAGTTTACTTACATATAAAGAGACTTACTAGATGATAATCTTGTTTCAAGAGCCTAAGACCACATTCATAATTTTGAAACTTGGTACTCTGCATAAGATTCCACAAAGAATATGGGACTTAGAGCTGAATGAATTGGGACTGATCACCCTAAAGCAGGGCTCCTCAAATTTTTTAAATAGGGGCCCATACTGATCCCTTTCCCTTCTTTAGTATCTCCTTGGGGTATAAGCCCAGTAGAAACACTGCTGGATCAAAGGGCATGCACAGTTTGATAACTTTTTGGGCATAATTCCAGATTGCTCTCCAGAATGGTTGGATTCGTTCACAGCTCCACCAACAATGTATCAGTGTCCCAGTTTTCCCACATCCCCTCCAACACTCATCATTATTTTTTCCTGTCATCTTAGCCAATCTGACAGGTGTGTAGTGGATTCAGAGTTGTCTTAATTTGCATTTCTCTGATTAATAATGATTTGGAACACTTTCATATGAGTGGTAATGATTTCAATTTCATCATCTGAAAATTGTCTGTTCATATCCTTTGACCATTTATCAATTGGAGAATGGCTTGGTTTCTTATAAATTAGAGTCAGCTCTCTATATATTTTGGAAATGAAGCCTTTATCAGAACCTTTAACTGTGAAGATGTTTTCCCAGTTTGTTGCTTCCCTTCTAATCTTGTTTACATTAGTTTTGTTTGTACAGAAGCTTTTTAATTTGATGTAATCAAAATTTTCTATTTTGTGATCAATAATGGTCTCTAGTTCGTCTTTAGTCACAAATTTCTTCCTTTTCCACAAGTCTGAGAGATAAACTATCCTATGTTCCTCCAATTTGTTTATAATCTCGTTCTTTATGTCTAAATCATGGACCCATTTTGATCTTATCTTGGTATACGGTGTTAAGTATGGGTCCATGCCTAATTTCTGCCATACTAATTTCCAGTTATCCCAACAGTTTTTATCAAATAATGAATTCTTATCCCAAAAGTGAGGATCTTTGGGTTTGTCAAACACTAAATTGCTATAGTTGACTATTCTGTCTTGTGAACCTAACCTGTTCCACTGATCAACTAATCTATTTCTTAGCCAATACCAAATGGTTTTGGTGACTGCTGCTTTATAATATAGTTTTAGATCAGGTACAGCTAGGCCACCTTCATTTGATTTTTTTTCATTAATTCTTTTGAGATTCTTGACCTTTTATTATTCCATATGAATTTTGCTGTTATTTTTTCTAGATCATTAAAATATTTTCTTGGAAGTCTGATTGGTATAGCACTAAATAAATAGATTAGTTTAGGGAGTATTGTCATCTTTATTATATTTGCTCAACCTATCCAGGAGCACTTGATATTTTTCCAATTGTTTAAGTCTGACTTTATTTGTGTGGAAAGTTTTTTGTAATTTAGCTCATATAATTCCTGACTTTCCTTTGGTAGATAGATTCCCAAATATTTTATGCTGTCAACAGTTATTCTGAATGGAATTTCTCTTTGTATCTCTTGCTGTTGGATTTTGTTGGTGATGTATAAAAATGCTGAGGATTTATGGGGATTTATTTTATAACCTGCAACTTTGCTAAAGTTATGGATTATTTCTAATAGCTTTTTCGTAGAATCTCTAGGGTTCTCTAAGTATACCATCATATCATCTGCAAAGTTGTTTGTGGCAGCCCTGTTTGTAGTGGCTAGAAGCTGGAAACTGAGCGGATGCCCATCAATTGGAGAATGGTTGGGTAAATTGTGGTATATGAATGTTATGGAATATTATTGTTCTGTAAGAAACGACCAGCAAGATGAATACAGAGAAGCTTGGAGAGAATTACATGAACTGATGCTAAGTGAAATGAGCAGAACCAAGAGATCATTATATACGTCAACAATGATACTGTATGAAGATGTAATCTGATGGAAGTGGATTGCTTTGACAAAGAGACCTAATTCAGTTTCATTTGATCAATGATGGACAGAAGCAGCTGCACCCAAAATAAAAAACACTGGGAAATGAATGTAAACTGTTTGCATTTTTGTTTTTCTTCCCGGGTTATTTCTACTTTCTGAATCCAATTCTCCCTGTGCAACAAGAAAACTGTTTGGATCTGCACACATACATTGTATCTAGGATATACTAGGACATATTCAACATATATAGTACTTCCCCCCCTTGAAACAAATCTTTCCTTGAAATCTGGAATTTTACCTATACCCTCAAATCTAGTAACCAATGCAAATAAATTACCAGTCTACTATCGTCATCATGAAAAAATCTTGCCACCCATTTTTCATTATCTCAGTAGTTGCCTTTACAATTCTGAAGTCTATGGTCCCAAGGTTTTGTCTATGATTATCTAATGAAATTCAGTCAAAATGAATTTATTAAGTACCTACAATGTGCGAGGAACTGTACTAAGCATACAGGATGCAAATAAACCACTAAAAAAAGGCCCTCCTAAAAAAAAAAAACTTACATTTTTCTGGGGAGTGAGAACTAATATGTGCAACCTTTTCTTAGATAAAACTAAAACTTTTTAAATCATATCATAAATACTACAGATATCAAATTCATATATAAAATGAACAAATAAGAATAATTTTGACCACAAAGACACTCTCTTATTAAAGAGACGTCATCAGATGGCAGTAAAATAGAAGTTATTTAAAATACTAACTGAACTGTTAACTGATGAAGATGTGTAATTTTTCACAAAGACTAATGAAATATGCAATTTTTTCAGTTACAGATAGTGGGAAAAAATTGGTTTTCCATAAAGATCAAATCATTTAATTTAAATATATCACTTATTCATATATGGGGGATTCTCTTCTTTTCCCACTTATTTGATTCTCTCAATTCCATCAAGTATTTTGGAGAGTGGTTCTACCTTTATCTAGGTGGCAAAATGGATAGAGTGTCAGGTCTGGAATGAGGAGCAATCTAAGACAGATCAAACCTACTTCACAAGATGTTTGTGAGAAAACTCTTTGTAAACTACAAAGCATTTATTTCTATATATTCTGCAGGGGCTTAAGTTGCATTATTTTGTTAACTTTATGCTGTTTTGTTAATATATTTCATTGCTATTAAGAATAATAATGATAAAAATAAATGTATTATATAATCTTTAACAAATATTGACCACAAGTATAAAAATAATAATGGAAGGAAAGTTTCTTCATGTGATAGGTTTTGTTGTTGTGAGATGTGAACATTATTGATATCCCATTCTCTTCTCTCCTCCCTCCCCATAAAAGATTATCTTATTTTACCTTCCAAAAGAAAACAACTGTAGTAGTAAAATGATTGGACATCTTGGTTAGATTTTTTTCCTGCATTCTTCTTTATTCCTACCCCTAGGAAGGAACATTACAAAATATTTATTTTAATATAAGATTTCATTTCTCAAAACAAGAGATAAGGAGAGATAATTACTGAGTTTGATTATTTTATTTTGCTTTCCTTTTCTGTTCTGACTCATCTACTAATCTAAAGGATTCTCTTCTTCACAAGAGTAAGAGAAAAATACTTTTTTTCTCTTAGTAAAGCAAAAATAATATCAGCACATGCTCAAGTTCATGTAGGATTTTGGCAATCAAGCATACTTCATGTTTAAGGTACTTGGCTCATTGGCTAGTTCCCCCAACTCTATTATATTTATTACAAGGAAATTTTTAAAAGAAAGAACAAGGAGAAGAAAGGAGCTCAAAAGAATGAAGAGAGGAAGGACAAGGAAAAAGACAAAGAGGAAAAGGAAGGACAAAGAAGAGAAGGAAGATGAGGAGAAAAAATATTAAAACCAATCAATACTTTTAAAATCTGATGTTATAAGCAATGTACCATATCTAATGTATGGTATGGATAGTAAGTTCTGTTAAGTAACAGAGAAAGGTGTCTTCTCATATATCTTCTTTAAGCCCAAACTTATTGTTTATAATTAAGAAGCAACAAAAAAAATAGCATAATAGTAATAATAATATCAATAGCTATCATTAATTTAGTACTTTAAAGTTTGCAAAGCATTTTTTAAAATACTCTCATTTCAGCCTCACTATCCATGAAGGTGGATACCACTATTAACCCCATTTTACATAAAATGTACAGAGGTTAAATGATTTGCTCATTCAGTTCTGGTCATTTTGTTTTGAGTGTGTTTTTAACACACATTGTTTCCTGGCCCTGTTTAAATTTGCACTTGTTCATATAAATATTTCCATGTCCCATGCTTCTCTATATCCATCATCCTTTTCATTTCTTATAGCACAATAACATTTCTTATATTCTTGTATATATGTTGTACATGTTATATATAATATATATGTATGTACACATATATATGTATGTGTTATATATATATATATATATATATGTATGTATAAAACTGTTTTCTTAGTCCAATACAAATATTTGGAACTGTATCTACTTGAATTTTAGCTTTCTTTTATATATAATGGGGGGAAAACATTTGTTGCTCTCATTTCCCATAAGATGGACCAAGTCATGCCTCCATTATTTTATAATATCTTATTATTTGATTCATTAGTACAACTCCTCCTTCCTGAAATTCACTGGCCTTTGAGTAATTCTGGGCTTCACAAGAATCTATTTTAGCATGGAAGTTTCTGGCTAGAAGTCAAGAAACTTGAGTTCTAGCTCCAACTTTGTCATCAACCAATCATGTGACTTTAAGCATATTATTCAATCTTTCTTGGCTTCATTTTCCTTATCCAGAACACTGGATTGCATAATTTTCAAGCATCTTTCCATTTCTAAAATTCTGTGATTCCAAGTTCAATATGAAAAGGGTCATATGTTATTACAATTTTATTTCTCTATAGTATTCCTCAACTTTTTGCCTTTGCTTGCTTCCTTGACAAAGAATATATTTTCTCTAGAATCTCAAAGATGCATTTTGCCTGTCACTGAAATGAAAGGAAGATGAACTTGTGTTTGACTTTTTTATACAAAATGTTATTTTGTATGTATAAATGTATAATGGATTTTATAGTGCCATGTACAATGCACTTGATAAAACTGGAAAGCTATTTAATTAAAAAAAAAAGAAGGGAGGGATTGTTTAAGAAAATTGATCAAGTAAAATGAAGATCAATGGAATATTTATTCTATTTTTAAAAAGGGTGTTGTTTTAGAAGAAATTTTAGAAATTGAGGACACAATGAAGGAGTAGTTCATTATTAGAATCCAGGATCAAATGTACAGTGGGTATTTTGTAAAATGAAATCCTCAAAAACTAGAAGAAAGTTCTGTACTACATTTCAAAACACAAAACTGCCAAAATGAAATGATTCCCAGAATTTTCTCAAAAAGCTCTTGGGAACTAACAAGTAGCTTGATCAGAGAAAATGAGTATATACTTGACCTAATTAGAGAAACTCAGAATAGAGCTGTTTGTAATAGAGCAAAAAGAAAGAAAAATAAATGCACATATTGTCTGTCTCAGATCATAATGCCAAATGCACTCATAAAAATTGTGTACAATATTATCTCTCATCTAGTACTTGAAGTTAGATTTTATTCTTGTAATTACTTCTCTCTTCCTCTGGGCAGAGAGATAAGGGACTATGATGGGGGAACTAATGTTATATTTACTCTTGATACATTATACCACTTGTTTTTACTTAACTTATTTTTAATAGTTTCTAGAGAGACTTTAGTAGGGGAGTCAGATATTAAAGAATTACTTTTGAGTAAAAAATTATAAAATATTTTTCTAAAAACTTTGTAAAAAGTGACAAAGAGGATAGTTTTAGAGAATCCTAGTATGACACATATGCACTGGTTTGGAATAAAGTGAGTAGAACTGGGATAACAATTTATATAGTATCAACAACATTGTAATGATAAACACTTGTAAAAGATTTAAATACTCTAATCAATGCAATGACTAACCATTATTTCAGAAGATTGATGATGAATCATGTTATCCATTTCCTGATAATTGTAATACACAGAGTTCAGAATTAGATATACATTTTGATAGGGAAAATATGTGAATTAGTTTTGACTATGATTATCTGTTCTTTTATATTTGAGAATAGGAAAAAATAGCTAGCTATAGAATTACCCCCCACATAAAAAAGAAGAATGCAGAAAAACAAGTCATTGAAGTGGAGGGCTGAAATTATTGGGATGCACTGAGGTCGGGACTGCTGAGCACTTGAGGCTAACTACTGATTGGAAGCTACTCTGTGGGAATATGCTTGGAAAATGGTCCTTTCCACTATCCATACTGGCTCAATGATTGGTGTATAGAGGATTGTAGGAGGGACTAGGGGGTGGAGTAAAGCTAGCTGGACACTTCCATCTCCTTCACTTTTACCCCTAAAGACCAAGAATAAAGACGGACTTTTGCTTATCCTGACTCCAGCTGATTCTGAGGTGTCCTGGGTGCTAGCGTGGTCATTACATTGAAGCACTTTTAATGCTCAGAAACACAGACAAGAAAGGAAAATAAAAATATAGATTGAATTTATTGTATTACATGTGTACATATAAGTGTGTATACATAATGCATATACGTGTACATAATGAGTGTGTTAAAAGTACATCTAAATAAAGAGGAATGGTTCACTAACAGCATAAAGAAATATGATCTGATACCCAATTTGATTTTCTTTTACGGAAAGTAGAATGGCTATGTCAGAATTACCATCAATCTAGCTTGGAGAAGGAACAAGCAAGATTCAAAACGAACAAACTTGAGCAAACTCTCATCCTATCTCAAAAAAGCGTTTGTATTACAATTAGATCTATCAAACAGACCTCAAATAACTCTTGTCTAAAAATATGAGTCTGGGTTCAGAAAAAAATATGTAGTCATAAACCCTGGCTTTACAAAATCTTACCCAAGAAATAGATTCCTTGAAAACTTGAATTTTCATTCAAATAATGAATTCCTTGAAAAATCCCTTGAACCAAATGAAAACAATGAGGTAGAAATATTAGACAAAGTCAAAAGACTGAGGAAAAAAAAGATATATGTTATTCAAAATAACTGACCTTGAAAGTAGGTCAAGGAGAAAAAATGTAATAATTTTCATCTCCTTGAAAACCATGATAAAACCATGATTTTTAAAAGCCTGAACACAATATTGGATGTAACCAAATCTAAGATCTTTGGTACATCTTGTATTTTAAGAAACTATCAAATTCAATTTGTTAAGATCTATTAGAAACAAGGAACACAGTTAAGATGGGAAAAGGAGGGGAATCTAACAATGAAAGAAAGTTTTAGGAATGATAGCCCAAATTCAAAGCTTTCCAGTTTTTTTAAAGCCTTTAAGCATCCACCAAAAAAAAAAAAATTTAGCTCAAGCACCAAAAGCTTACAGTCATACTCACACAAGATTTGGAAATTTCTACCAAAAAAGCAAGGAAATCTCGAAATATATTACAAAATTCAAAATATATAGAATTACAAAAAAGAATAATACCTTGCAAAGCTAGGTTATATATAATACAATAGATAAAAATGTACATATAATGGAATTGAGGACCTTTGGGTATTTATAATTAAAAGAATAAAAATAAAATTAAGAATTTGGAAAAAGAAACACAAGAGATAAGACAAGCATATAAGGGGAAATTATTGGAGTAATTGCAAAGGACTGTATGATGTAATGCTAACATGCTAATAAGTAAACCCAGTCATGGAGAGAAAGCTCAAGGAAAAAAGTAAAACACATGAGAAAAAATAACTATTTATTAATATTGTTTAAACCTAGCTTTATTTGGCTAGAAATTGTCCAACTCAAAGCTTATAATACTAGGTCAGACTGAGCTCTGAGACAAAGACAGAGATAGAGACAGAAAAGCCAGATGGCTTTTAGAAAATATTCATATCCCACCCAAATTTTGTTTTGAGTGTATCCAAAACTTGTTTTGGGGGTTCCACAAATTTTAATGTTTATATTTACTTGCTAATATATACCTCAAACTTCCTGCTGTCTGTGTTCAGCTCCTTACATATTTACTTGAATTCGCATTCTCTCTCTTTCTCTCTCTTCATACACACACATACACATACACACACATATACTTACAAATACTCAGGAGGAACCCATACTTCCTTCTGTTCCTCTCCACTGCCAAATAATCAAATAAATTCTTTCTAAACTTATTTCAAGTTTTGGGATTTGTTCTCTATTAATAATTACCAACCAGCATAACTAGAACTAGCCTGCTCTCATATACTATGATACTTGAGGGATTTACTAATTAGAACAGGGTGACTTCAAAGAAGGAGTTCCAAGGATTAAAAAAGGTAAGCCTCTGCATGGCTTGTGAGAACATTTTCAGGAAGTGATGAGTAAGTAATACTAGAAAGACAGACAGGAAGAATGGTTTGAGAGCTTGTAATGTAACTGGGGAGAATAGGACTTAGGGGCAAATGAGTGTAAAGGGTCTTTTGGAGAGCCAAGGAAACTAAAGGAGAGCATTGCCTATCAATTGAAAAAGACATAGGGAAAGAGAAGTGAGAAAAATAACTAAAGACTAGGTATGCGCATTTAACAATTTTGCTCTACTATAAAGTAAAAGATATTCTCTTATATGTGTAAAGTTATATATAAACATATATGTGTTCATATATGTACTATTATAAAGAGAGATAATATCCTGCTGAAGCTAAGAGTATTTATTTACATCAAAATATCCACTCTGTGGAAAACTGAGTCAATCCAGTATTGGACATCCTATAGATGTTCCAATCTTTTATCTTTTTTTTTTAATGAGTTTACTCAACATATCCTATGCACACAGATGAGATAGAGAAATGAGAATGAAGAAAATAAACAGAGAAAGGAAGATTGATCCTATAGTTGCCAGAAGATTCTGCTTTGATTGCAACTTTCTAAAACTCATAATATTTTTGCATGTATTGCCCAAGATTTTTTTTTTCAAAACTGCAATAGCTTTTATCTCTCTTGTGTTTCTGACAATTACCTTATTCATACCTCATATTTTTAAATGCCCTTTGATACCTGGGTAGAGCCATTTGTTGGAGGATATACCACAGGATCATTTATTAAAATTATGGATTACATACATCCAGCCCTCATCAGACTATGAAAAAGAACTCCAAGTATATGGACCAAAAAAAAGTAACAGTCTCCATTTGTCCTTTTGGAAGTTCTTTACCTGTCAGTCAAAGGTGTCTTGAAAAGGATAATCTGCAATGTGTTATTCTCTTTCACTCTCTCTCTGTCTCTCCTCCCTTATATACACACACACATGCACACACACACACACACACACACACACACAATCTTCTGAAGGGAATTTTAGCAATTCCATTCATTAGTAGAAATACATTTAGCGCTACTTTCAAACATAAAAAGCAGATCATATAAATCTAAAAATTACTGTAAAATCTCAAAGTTTTTGGTGTTTATCTCAAATATTCTTATTGCCAAGTACAATAATGAATCCAATGCAATTTATACTTAGAGGCTAACCCTGAGTGTATTTTAAAGTAATTTTTTATGATTGCAAAGACCTGAGCATTCAAATCATCTCACAAAAAGTAGGGTCTATTTTTTATTCACTGAAACACATAGTCCAATTAGGGGAAAAACCATTCTTTTATCAGGCAGCCATGTCATTTGTATTGTAGGAAGGTACTAGTGCTGACTAGAAAGCTAAGTAGTTCAGGGAATAGCAACAAATGATAATAGTCACATTTGATTTATTATCACATCTAAGCATCAGCAATAAAACCGCCATGGATCACTACCCTTACCAATCAGTGAATATTGATTGGTTCTATTTCTCCTATTATTTCTTGATAATGACTTGCTATTGTCACTTTCACACATTATCAGCAAAATGCCCCAGATAGAAAATCAATTTTTGATTAAATATTTTAGAGTACACCTAATGAAAATGTAAAGGTTGTGATAAGAATACACTAATTTGGTCAATTACAGTGTCTTTCTGGAAGGAGTATATCTATTGAGAAAAAATTGCAATAATTTTCTGGTTTGGAAGAAAAAAGTGACATGGACTAAAAAATACTGGAAAGGCTCATCACCATTTCATCAAACCAATGGATTTATTCAGTTTATTTAGAATGACAGAATTTCAGACATAGAAATTTGAGTCCACTTAGTACTAGAACATAATATATACACTTATATGTGCATAAACATACATTCATACACACATATATGTAATATACACATACACACTCTTTATATATATATATATATATATTTTCACATAATAAATCAGCAGATTGTTGTATAACTGCAGAGCACAGCTAAAAACAATAGGCATTTTTAATCTAATTCAGTTTTAGTGCTTGTATTATTAGACCAGTTTCTTGAATATAGATGGAGCTTTTTGAGGATAACCTATAATATTTTAGGATTTGATGTAATCAGCTTGTAATCATCAATAGGCAGATAATAATAACATAATAGTTATTATTATATAATATTATATAGTTATTATTTATATAATGTTTACTTTGTGTCAGACACTATTCTAAATTTAAAGCATGTCATTATATAATTTGTTCCTAACAACAACCCTAGATGATGGGTGTTATTCTTCAACACATTTTATAAGTGAAGAAACTGAGATAGTGATTAAATGACTTGGCCAAGATCTCATAGTCAGTGAGTATCTGAGACCAGATTTAAACTCAAGTCTTTCTGATTCCAGGTCTAATACTATATAAAGAATAATTCCATTTGGACTTTGGGTAACATAGACTTATGGTTGTGACAATTATCTTTAGCCTCTTTGGCAGTCTCCTCCATCTTTTTTATTATCATAATACCTTGAAAGCATCATATATTTCTTGCATGGTGTTCTGTAATATAATATGCATATTCTTTCTCTGAAATCTGAAATCTATTCTCCCAAAATTTATTTATTATGTTAGGAAATGTTCCACTCTGAAATGACACTTGAAAGATATTTAGTTCTTAAAAACTAGGCCAATTTAACAGGTTCAAATAAGATAGAGACATTTTGCATACAGATCTGGTGACAAACTGTGTCCTTTCTGTAAGGCTCAATCCAGAAAACAAATTATGAAATGTTTTGATTTTGTCTACTAAGAAAAAGTCAAAATGACAAACATCCACTGTGCCTTTGGTAACTGTCTTTCTTTTTCCTCATTCATAAGTGGATGTACTTACTTTAAAATATATAGAAGGTTATTACAATCATTTACTACCATGTTTGCTTATCTATTCTGTTCCACTGATCCACCTTTCTATTTCTCAGCCAGTACCAAATAGTTCTGATAATGACTGCCTTACAGCTTAAGATCTAGTTCAGTTAACCCTCCTTCCTTTACATTTTTTTTATTAATTCCTTTAACATTCTTGACCTTTTGTTCTTCCAAATGATTTTTTTCCCAGTTCAGCAATTTAATTGGAATGGCATTAAAGAAGTATATTAGTTTAGATATAATTGTGAGTTTTATTATATTGGTTTTACTAACCTATAAATAATTACTATTTCTCCAGTTATTTAAATCTGACTTTGTATAAAAAGTAACAGAAATACTTTAAAAGATCCAGTCACTTAAATGATAGTTGTACTTTCCTGGAAAGTAATTATTTAAATATTATCAGAATTTATAGCAGGGTTGTGGTTTTCTTTTTGTTTGTTTTTTTTTTTTTTTTTTTTTGGTCAAGGAGGGCAGCTAGGCTGATGGCTTGAATAGACATTGTTACATTACTCCTCAGTTATGAACTATTTAAACAAAGTCTGGCTCATGTCTTCTGTAATATGAGTTAGACTTGGACCCCTTCTCTTTCTGGATCTATTGTCTTCACCAAGTTTACTTGGTGAAGTCATCAGGCACTCTTCCCTGGGATGTCAATAAGTTCTAACTAACCTAAGTGCCTTAAATTCTCAAATTTGTAAGGTGGGTTTCTAAGCCAAGTTAGAAACTTATCCACCTAAACTCAAAAAGGAATAAACACAAAGAGAAGACCCAAAACTTAATCTCAGGCTTATCTAGATAAAATATGTGTTGTAGTTGTCATCCAATCATGGCTGCATAGTAATCCGTTTAGAGGATAAAGGAAGCTGTTTGTTCCTCTCCACTCTTAGAAAGATGACCCAAACGGTCGTAATAGGATGGGAATCCAGAAAGGAAGCGAGCAGCTAAGGGTAGGGTTAGTTTCTTTTAAATATCCACCTAGTCATCAACTCTTTGTGCTCAAAGATTAGTAAGGAAATAGCCTCATTATCCCAAAGCACTACATCCTTTTAGTTATGTACTATTACATGGTTAGGAGTGAACAGGAAGTTCTTCATCCCCATAAGAACCTAGTGCTGAGGCATCATATCCCTGGAATTCTCAGAAGTTTATAGGTATGCTCCTGGGGTTGAAGTATATAAAACAATTCAAACTCCATCAAATATGCAGTTATAGCTAAAGATTCTTAGGTTTAAGTCTAGCTAACTGAAGCATCTGTGACTTCAAGAAAACAATGTAAGATCTCCCCTTTGCAAAGTGATCTCTTTTATCTGTCAGTTATACTAAAGAATTAATGGCTAATGTAAAATGATTTCCTAAAAATAGACTTTGTAAAGGAGAAAAGCATTGGACACAAGAAATAGCAGAAAGGATAGGAGCCTCAAGAATAGGGGTACAGAAGGGAAAAGATTCTTTATATTCTTCCATGGCTTGGTCTTGCTACCTGTAGTATGCTAGGGGAACAAATACTTCAAAGTGTTTTTTGATTAAAAATTAAATTAAGTAGAATTATGCCCAAAGCGTTATAAAATAGCACATACCCTTTGATCCAATAATACCACTACTATCCAAAAAGACTTTTTCAGAAGGGAAAAAGACCTATTTATACAAAAATATTTATAGAAACTATTTTTTGCATAGTTAAGAATTGGAAATTGAGAGGAATTCCCAACAATTTGGTAATGGTTGAATGATCTGTGGTATATGATTGTAATGAAATATTATTGTACTATAAGAAATTACAGGCAAGATAATTTCAGAAAACCTGGAAAGACTTACATGACCTGCTACAAAGTCAAGTGAGCAGAATCAAACAATTATAAACAGTAACAGCGATATTGTATGATGAAGAAAGGTGACAGTTATTCTTAGCAATACAATGAACCAAGGCAACCTCATAAGACTCATGATGAAAAAATACCACTGTCTCTGGAGAAAGAACTGATATTGTCTAAATGCAGTCTGACACATACTATTTTTCACTTTCTTTTTTATGTTCAAGTCTTCTTGTGGAAAATTACTAATATGGAAATGTTTTACATTTTTGCATATATATATGCAAAAATTGATATATTCTATATCCAACAGTTTACTGTCTCAGGGAGGGGGGAAAAGGAAGGGATAGATACAATTCTGAACTCAAAACTTTAAAAGAAATGAATGTTTAAAAATCTTTTGTATATGTAATTGGGGGAAAATAAAATATTATTTTTTAAAAAGGTTAAATTAAGGCTTTGGACAAATGCAGGCAAATGATTATTGAAATTCAAACATTGATGTGCTTTTCATTGATAAGTTCAGAAATTGACCATAAGTACCTCTAATTTACGACTTTATTAAGGAATATGCTGAGATTTATCAAAGACCTCATTCAACCCAATTCAAATTACTAGGGAAAGTTTAAAAAAATCTGAATGGTTCTATTTCCTACAAAAATGTTTAATCTGATTTTGAATGATTATTCCCTAATTACCTGATCAGATAAATAATTTCTTGCTATTATTACCATTATTTTCATCAAACATTTCTTCCTATATGTGTTCATTCTATACCTTCCTCCTTTACTTCCTTTTTAAAAATAATTCTATCCACCTATTATATTATTAATCATTATATATTTATATGTATAGGTCACTCATATCAAGTGTAACAAAAAATTCATTCTTTAACAATTCATTAAATGAAAGAATAGGAATTAAACATCATTGAACTTCATAATATTGAAAAGAACTTCAGGAAGACAAACCATCTCCTGTTTCTAAACTATTTGTTCTATACTTTCTCAAGATAAATATAATATATTTGTCTAATTCTTTTAGGTATAATAGCTAGTGCAGCATCACAAAAAAAGTTCTTTTTATGTGTTTTGTGAGAATAGAGAACTTTTTTTTCTTTGATCAACATCCAATTATTTCTTCTTAAATATAAAGCAACAAATCAGACTGAAATTTAATATGTGCCTCATTTGCATAAGATGCAATTAAAAGAATATTTCAGGGTTCTTAGATTTTGCTTCCTCTCTCCTTACTGCCAAATAACTTTATGAATACTTAATCAGTTAATGGTTGCCCCTGTCTTTTTCCCTCCCTATCTCACAGTCCAGGTAATGAAGTAAATGCATCAAAAACAAAGAAAAGGATTCCCCTCAAACTTGACCAAATTATTATTTCTGTTAAGTTCCCTCTTTTTACTTTTATGTCCTTTATGTTTCCTTAGATAGACATTTGACTTTAAGTTTAATGGTTCTAGGTCTCAGGTCTCTTCATTTCTTAATTATGAAATTAGCTATTATAATTTTCAAGATCACTTCCAGATGCTATGAATCTATGATTCATTGAATGACCTCTGGTAAATTTATTACATCTAGTTTCCATTCTCCCATATCAGAATTCTGTTTCTCTTTACAACAATTTCATTACCTAATAGGTTTTCCTGGAGGATTTTCTAATATTTGTGTCTCTTTCATAATTTTGAATTATACCTTAACTTACCATGTAAAAATCACACAATTTTAGAGCTCAAAGGGAGCTTAAAGTTCACTTAATCTAACATTCCATGTGGAGTAATCATTTTGCAATAAATTAGACACCTGAGCAGAAAAAAGTGAGCAGACAAATCTTTAATGATGAACCTGTGTCATATTTGATCAAAAATTGCATCAATTAGCCAAAAGTAAGGAAAATTGAGAAAAACAATCTTTAGAATTGCATGTTATACGGTCTTATAGTGTAAAGATAATAACCTTTAATATAAGCAGGGAGACATCTCCCATTCTACTGTTATGCCACAGTTCCCTTTTATTGTCCTGACTCAGTTTCCCTTAATTGTTCTGCCTCACTTCCTTGAATTGTTCTGCCTTAATCCCCTTGCTTGCAACCCCCTTTTTCTGCTCATTAGAACTGAGATAATTAGGGCTGTGGAGATCTGACATTCCAAAAGATAAAACTCCAGATGTCCTATCTTATACCTAATTGGTATCCTCTTCTATCTCTAAGTCCCAGACTTTCTTGCTCTACTTGGACACCCCCTAAGTCCTCCCAATTAGTAATAATTTATGGTTCTACCCTCCAACCTGTCAGAACCAGATTGATGGTCCTTTCTTGGAGATTCCCAGTCACCAAAATTTGGACTCCACCCCCTCCCCCACCCCCCTGCCTTGGACTCTAACCTTTTAGCTTAAAAGCCATGAGTGTATATGTATATATATTTCATGGGAAACTCACATTCCCAGCTGTATGCTTTGAGATATCAGCCCTGGAGGCAACCTGCCCCCAGCACAATCTCTCCCTCTCAAATAAAATATTAAAAACCCTCTAAACTCTATCTTGCCTCAGTTTCTGCAGCATTATATTTGGAGGCTGCCGTGAGATGAGATCTGAGAGCAGGATTAGAGATTGGAGAACAGCAGGTCTTGACAGGAAGCCTTGAGCCGTCTGGTCTTGGAATCTTTTAGAGAATCCTACATCTGGTTTCTTCCCGAATTCCATGGAGAGACTAGTTCCACCCATAGCAAGAACTCACCACCAACACTTCTGTTGGTCAAAATGGAGAATCTGGTTTCTAACCCCTGCAAGGTAAGTTTTCTATCTGGTCTGATTGCTAGCAAATCTGGGTCCCCAGAAAAAGTTGGACTGACAAGCCATATAACTCTGGGAAATGTCGATGGGATGCCATGTGGCACTATCTGGTATGGGTGCCCTTTGGGCACATCTGGGTGCCATTAGATACAATTTGGTTCTGGAATTTTTTTTTTACATTTGGTTACTCTCTGCCTTTACAGAGAGTGGAGTTTGGAAGCCTATTTAAAAGGCTCAATTTGGATTTCTGAGAAGGAGAGATTGTCCATCTGAAAACTCCCCTCATGACACTCCTGAGATATCAGGAATTTGCCCTTAGTTTGTATTTGTTAAATGTTGTGTCTGTGTGGTCTGTGTTTGTGACTTTTCTGTTTGTTTTGTTGATTTAAGAGCTCTGTTAAGTTTTAAGAATTGTGATTGAGAAACTGGAAAAATTTGGGAATTGGTCATTTCAATGTTGCAAATATGTTTAGCATAAACTTGGCCTGGGCTGGGCAATTAAAGCCTTTGGAGGACAAAGGAGTTTATGTTAAATTGCTTTGAAAGCTCAGATGGGAAGAGATTTAAGTGAGAAAAAAAATTTGGGGGGGTGTTTTAAAATGGTACTAATTCTGAAATTGTGGGAAAAATTTTACTGTTATCTTGTGCGAGCTAGATTTATTTGGGGTATAAGATCTTGGAATTTGTTTGAATATTGAAACATTTGATACTGAAGGGAAAATCTTTTTTTTTAAGCTGTATTTGATTTGATTGATTTAACAATGGCTTGTTAAAGTGAAGTTCTGTTAACTTGCCTGGGGTGGTCACCTGCCTCTAATTAAGGTATATTACCTTCTGAAACAAATTAGGTAATTTGTAAATATTATAAGTTATGCTTTTCTGGACATGTGTAGGTTTTATGGAGTTATTTTGCTATTCACTGTACTGTAAATCTTAAGCTTTCAAAGGAGAGAAAAGAAGGAATTGGTTGGGAAAGGCAGTCACAGAGAGACAGAGATGGGATGTGTTTTCTGGGAGATTGAAGGTTTGGATGATTTCAGGAAGAAATCATTTGGAAAGAGAGAGAAGGGGAGAGAAAGTATTGGGAAGGTATTTGGGAAGAGAGAGTATTTAGAAGGAAGAAAATATGTAGCTAAGGGAAAGAGAAGAGTTAAGTAGGAAAAGAAAGAGGGAACTTTTTAATGGAAGAATGGAGGAATGTTGAATAGGGGTCGGAATTAGGAGAAATGCCATGTGGTGTGGGGGGTGGGGAAGGGTGGAAGGGCAGCTTTGGAGTCTTGTCAAAGTGATAATCTAATTCCTCTTCCCCCCATTAAGTGTGTTCCAGCAGTTTTTTGTTTTGTTTTGTTTTGCTTTGTTGTTTTTATCAAGTTGCAGCTGCTTGGCCCTCTGCTGAAAAGAGCAAATTGTCATTTAAAGAAACAGGCCTACTTTTAAGTCAATTGACTCAATATTTGTTTCTTTAGATACATTATGGTTTCCTTGTTTAAGGAATATGGTCATTAATGTGATCTATAATTTGGTAGGGTTATTTCTAAAAGTTAGTTGATACTTTTAGGAATCTTTCAGATTCTTTTATGTAGTTTTAGGATATTCTGTATAAATTTTAACTGATTGTATTGATTATACCCTGAGATTATGCCTATTATTTAAAGAGCCTCTGAAAATAAGAGGTTTTTTTTTTCCTTTGTTCTTTTGAAAATGTTTCTGTTATGGACAATATGCAACTTGGAATGTTTCTATGTATTGGGTATTTTAAAGCAACATGATCTGTATAATGTTCAACTTATGAAACTATTTACTTGGTTATGTAAGATAATTGTGTGAACTTACTGGGACAAATTTCTTACTGTTGTCATTATAAGGTCATGGTAAATACTAGTTTGGGATTTATCTGAAACTTTTGTTAATGGAATTTGTTATTGGAGGCAAACTTTCTTGGGCTTATAATTAATATTATTTGGGAGTTTTAAAGCTCTATTGGAACAATTAACTGAAATAAAACTGAGTTAAGGCTATTTTATCCTGCATGTGCTGACAGATCAGTTTCGACTGCTTATATTATGTTATAGTCATGTCCCTGCATTTTTTTTCCTCCTGTGACTGATTTCTATGATCAGAACAATAGTTAATAAGAATTGTTAATGCAATTCAATTACATCATATCTTGCTGTTTCCAATCTGGTTATATGTAATCATTATATCCTAACTATTTAGGCAAATGAGTATTTACCCTGATCATCTGTCTATTACTGGATATTTGTGTCTGTGGATATTCAGGTTTTTTAAATGTTTCTAAATAATGAGAGGACAATTAGCCCAGTGGTCTGTGAAATCTAATTGCTATTTATTGGGACTGTAGCCATCTGTCTGTCCTCTGAAACAAACTTGTTCCTTTACATAGGAACTGCTGGCCAATCTATATTGGCCTCCCCACATTTTGTAGCAGTTCCAGATTGTTCTAATCTTTACCTGTTAGATTTGTTTTTTGTTCCAGATTTTGGTCACTTTACAGCTATACTGACCTGCTTCTGGGACGTGGATCAGCCCATTGATCATTGTCAGCACACTACACCTACCCCTTGCTTGGACTGAGAGCCAGTTCTCCATCCCTTATCAGCATGAAGCAGTTTTTGAATGAGAGATCATCACCCCTGCCTCTGATGGACTGATATGGGGGACTTGGGAATGGCTGATGAATGACTGTTAAACCCTGACTGGGTCATCTATTGCTGTGTATTTAAGATTTGGGATGGAAATTGTTAAAATTGGTAACTGTTGCTATTAAGGAAGTTATAATATGTTTATAATATCTATGTTCACTTTAGAATATGTAATTGAGGGATTTCTTTTTTTTTAGGAAACTCCTCCTGTACTAGTCTGTTATGTATAGGAACTTTAATTCATCCTTGGGAATTATATGTGGGATGGGTATTTGACAATTTATTTACTTTTTTTTTTTTTGGATGATTCATTTTTATGAGAAAAAAAGGAGAGGAAGAGATGCATACACACACACATACACACACACATACACATTTCATGGGAACCTCACATTGTCTGTTGGATGCTTTTGAGACATCAGCCCTGGGGGCAACCTGCCCCCAGCACAATCTCTCCTTCTCAAATAAAATATTAAAAACTCTCTAATCTCTATCTTGCCTCAGTTTCTCCAACATTACAGTACAGAAACACACAAAGAGAAAAAGATGATCTAGATAGTAATATTTTGGAGACAAAGAATCCTTTTTATTGAAATTATATTATAATAATAATTGGATGGAGAAAGGATGGAACCTTTGATTTCATTAGTGTATAGAACCTCCAGTAAGAAGCTAAAATAAACTAAGCTTCTTTTCTGCAATTTTCATCTTAATGCATTGCTTGGTGGCACTGAGGAGTCAAGAATATCCCTTGGTTTACATAGTCAGTATGTTTGAGAAGTAGAATTGGAACCCTCACTCTTGTGTCATTTATTAACAGCTTAATATACATTTTTGAAGTTTCTGAAGTGTTTCTACACATCATCTCATTTTGCATTTAGAATGTGAGCTATCTGTAAGAAGGGATTAGTTCTTTGATTGTATGTTTATCACCAGCCATTAACACAGTATAGTAGGTATTTAGTAAATGCTAGTAGATCTTAAGAGCTCTTTCCACTATATTCCATTGCTCTCTATCAGTGTGGTATGCATATGGGTACTTTATCATAATGTAACAAGCCATGCTTAAATAGTACTTTTAGATTTAGAAAGTGTTTTTCTTACAATCATATAAGATAAATAGTATACAAACCATAACCCCCATTTTGTAGATAACATCATTGAGGCAACAAGAGATAATGTGACTTTTTGTCTCCTAGATTTCCCTGCTTCCTTCAGGTCTCATCTAAAGTGTTGTGTTCTATAAGAAGTCATTTCTTTATTCTTAGTGACTTTACTCTAATGATACCCTTAATTTGTCCTTTATCTTTTTTGTATATAGTTATTCACATGTTGTCTCCCTCATTAACCCCCCATTAAATTCCTTGAGATTAGAGATTACTTTTTGTCTTTCTTTGTATATTTATTGGTTGATTTGATATCCTTAGCACTTAGCTTAGCAAACAGCACATGGTAAGAATTTAATGAAACGTTAGTTAATTAATTTACTGACTGAATTCTCCCAGGGACACAGAATCATGCAACTAGTATTAGGATTAGGATTTGATTTGTTGTCACTTTCTGACCAAGTTCAGTACTGCTCCTAATAAATTGCCTGTAACACTATGTACATACTGCTATTTGAGAAAAAGAAATAATGTGATAAACTAAGATCATTACATGTGTAGTTATAAAGTGCCTATTTGATCAACATACTCAACATTCGGGCCTAAAAATAAAATAAAATTAAGAAAAAATATTTACTCCATACTTCAGTACTCCTGATGTAGGAATTTTCTTAGTGATTTGGCTAGTTTGTCCATTGGTATAAATCACAATCTACCTTATGAATTAAAAATCAGAAGGTCAGAGTACAAATCTTAGATTGGGTACTTTGTCCTTGTGTGACATATTTAGTCACACCGGATCCTGCTTTCCTTATTTGTAAAAGAAGAGATTGATCTGGGAGATATATCTAGTGTTTCACATAAACTTGTATCAATAAATCAATTTTTATCCACATTATTCTGGTCCATTTTTCCATAATTCTTTCACAAAGGATCTTTCTAATATCCTGATAGTCTTCATTTATGTATCCTTTGTATCTTCTTCAGTGTATATATAATATATATATATCAAGTAAAAATATATAAAATAACTATACCTATATATATTTATACATGTAACACACACATATACATGCACATACACATATACTTATAATATTATGTATGTGTAAATATATATATAATATATATACATATATGAAAATTTAGAATTCTAAAGTCAAGAAGATTTGAGTTCAAACTATCCACAAACACTTATTAGCTGTGTGAAGCAAGTCACTTAAGTTTTATCTGCCTCAGTTTTTCAACTGTAAAATGAAGCTCAAATGGAATATTTATAAAGCATTCAATGCTGTGCCTTGCAAATAATAGATACTTAATAAATGATTAATTTCCCCATTTTGCATGATACTAAAGCTTTTTCTCTAATGAATCTTCACATTCACTATAGCTTTTCCCCTATGACATTTTTGGTGGCTTATGATTTGGATTTATAGAGAAAGAAAGCAATAAAAAGTGGGTGAAGCTTAAGCCTCAGATACACGCCAACCTGACTTCAAGTCTTTTTTCTGACACATAAAAAGTCTGAAACTCTGAGTAAGTAACTTAATTTTTCAGATTCCCAGACAATTTTCCAAGAAAAGTTTTAGCAGGAAAATACATGCAGAATTGCATTAGTAAATGGAGCTTCATCATTGGAAACCCTTTTCAAAATCATCAAATTGTGTTGTAAAATCCTAATATAATTTAATACACAATCCATATTGCTTTTCAATAATGTTGCTGCTTAAGAAATTATAGAATTTTTAATCACAAATGCATTGCACCAATATGGTAAACCACTAACTCAAACTACTTCCATATGTAGTGAAATTATAATTACAGACCAAAGGTAGAAAAATGTGATTGCCTCACTTTTACACCTTTTCACTAATTGATTTGATTGATTCAAAGGTTTTATTTTTTTTTTCCCAATTGTAATTATTAGTTCATCTGGATAATAACTATAATGTTCCAAACCACCAGTTTTTCTCTTCTCAGTCAAAACAAGGCTGCTGGAAAAAAAAAGAAATATTAAAGATCTTTTCTAACTAGATTTTAAACCCAAATCCAAAGATGCTCATATGGTACAACAACTTCCATTCACCAGACGATAATAGTAATAGTAATAATACATTTTTTTTTAACTAACTCACAGCATGCCACTATTAATCTTCACTTGATATTAGTTCCCAGACAGGAATGTTGCAATTACAATTTAGTCCACATTGATCATCAAAAGTTAAAGGGCAAAATTAATTAATGGCAACATTAAAGGGCAAGAAATTAATTTGATGAAATTTGTACTGTGCAAGTGTACAAAGAGGCCCTGTTATTTTGAGATTAGTCATGTTGATTGCAAAAGAACAGAAGGAGAAATCTCTGAATAAAGCTGAATTTCAGCACATTAAAAATGTATGTCAACAACTTTAAAATCACTAAAAATGACTGTTATACAAGTGAATCTCATTAAAAGTAGAAACTTCTGAGTAATAGTCCTAACAATGACTAATGGTATCACAAATAAGCTGTGAAGGCAATATACAGCAGCTATATTACATCTCAACTTTCCAACTTGAGATGTGGATTTACACCAATCCCTAACGACAAAATAAAATCTAGACATTACAGGCACAATATCAAGTAGACTAAAATAAAAATATTAATGAGAGTGTTTAAATAAAGTGTTCTTTATGCATCACTCAATAACTTTAAAATGTTCGAATATCTTACTTTCCACAAGAGAAAACTCTGCTTCTAAAACCCTTTTGAGACAAACAGACCAGTTCCAATGATCTTATGATGAAAAGAGCAATCCATACCCAAAAGAGTGGACTGTGGGATTTCCTGTAGATCATAACATAGTATTTTAACCTTTTTTGTTGTTGTTGTTTGCTTGCATTATATTATTTCTCATTTTTTCCTTTTTAATTTGATTTTTCTTGTGCAGCATAATAATTGTAGAAATATGTATAGAACAATTGTACCTCTTTAACATATATTGGATTACTTGCAGTCTAGGGAGGGGGTGAGGGGAAGAGAGGGAAAAAGTTTGGAACACAAGGTTTTCATAAGGGTGAATGTTGAAAATTATCTTTGCATATATTTTGAAAATAAAAGGCTTTAATAATAATAATAAAAAGAAAACTCTATCATGTAGCCAATTTAGTAATTTGTCTTTTAAAAAGGGTAAGGTTATAAAAAAGAGATATGTGGTCTATCAAGGAGCCCAAACTATAAACCTTTCTAGCTAGATAGGACATATCAGTAGTTATACATCCTTATTAATGCAATGTTACTACAAAAACATCATGAAGTATCACAATGTAATTTTAATTATTATTGCCCAAAATGTATTGCATTTAAGGAGAATCTACAGAATTTAGTATCTTTTTCCCCTAAAAATTTATCACAGGGAACTTTGTTTCATTATTAGGATATGGTTGTTGAGCTCCAACTTATACCTTAAGGAGGGGAAAGTTATTACTATATTTGTTGCACTGATAACCAAAAAGCAATCCTATAGATATGAACTTTTTGAGCTCAGTATCTTTCTCAGGGATTTAAGAATTTCTGGGTCCCTAAAATAGTACTGGGAAATATTCTCAACAACTAATATTCTCCATTATTAGAATATTAGAAGAGGAAAAAAAAAAAAAAAGCACAACAAGCAAATTAGCTGTTAACTTCTGACTTACCTGAAGGAAAAAAAATCTTTTAAGGAATTGTAGAACAATGCAGAGCTGAGGTGAAGGTGAAATGACCTTTTAACAGTTCCAACAAATATGTCATATTTTTATGTTTTATGTATTCATCACTTGAGGGAATACATTAAGAGTTATAATTTACTATATCATGCTTTTGTATTTGTTGATAAATATTTCTGAGTAGTATGTGTACACAAGAAATGAATGCAAGATAAAGATACGTGCAATAGAAGCCAAGGAGTATTAGGAAAGTTTCATGTAAACAGAGACATAAAACACACATAGAAATGGGCATCATTAAACTGTAATAAAGACCCTGGTATGCCACATATTGACTTAGAAAGCTACATAGACCTGTATATTCCCTTTCTTAATAACATATCAATACATTGATATTAGATAGGAATTAGATATTACTAATTTATAAAAAAGCATACTGTTATTATGAACTTGACAATTTGTTTTGATATTTATGTGTAAATTATATATATTTATCTTACATATTGTACACATATTGATTATAGAAAGCAACATAATTTATTTAATAGTGAGTGAATAAATTCAAAATAATCACTAAATACATGACTACAAGAAGACCCAAAATTAAATTAATATTATCTGTTAAAGACTTGTTATCCTTTAGAAACTATCCTATTAATAAGGGTATAAACTTTTGTGATGATACAGTTTTCAGAATGGATGATACATATGTTAATCTTATCCTAGGTGAAGTTTTAATGGTATTCAGAAGTTAAAATAACTACTCACATAGGTATATATTACAAAATATTGCTAAGATTCTTGCAGCAAATGCACATTTCAAAAAAATGTCTTGACAACTAAGAATAAAAATCTGGAACACTAACTTCATCGTATTTTTCTTTTAGCACTGTTTTACATTGAATTTCAACAAGTTAGCCTGAATGTTACTTTTCACTCTCTCAATATCAAAAGAAAGTAGAGTGCTGAATAGCTTTAAAAATTGTTTTCACACATTTTGAACCCTTCAAATAGTCTTTCAAATTCAAGTAGTAATTCCTGAATATTTGAAGCACATTTACTGAAATTACAAGAACCAAATGATTTTTGATAACTTCTGCATGTAGGAAAATGAGCCAAATCACAATTTATAGTCTTCTTTTCCAAAAACCAAGTTTTATTTTAAATGCAGTTATATATATATATTAAATGATTTCACCCTTCAAGTTTAAAATTAAATTCTTTTAAATGTCTCACAATATCTACAAAGGAAACCAAATCCTGAAACCAGTCATTAATAATATTAAATTGTTCTGGTTACTCTCTTTTCATTTCTAGAAACATTTTGATTTCATGGCATATTTGCCAAAAAATCTTCAAATTCTGAAACTTCTATGTGATAAAGTAAACATTATTGGTTATTTTCAATTTCCGAGAATAGTCATTTGTAAAGAATATTCTATTTCAATTTCAATTCAGTAAACATTTATTAAGAGCCTACTATAGAAAATAGAATATTCTGTTGTCTTAAAATTTTCAGCATAAGTTCCACTGTAACTACTTTGAGGCACAGCTATCCAGCTTTTCTTTGCTTCCTTGTAGGTTTTCTTTCGTTCTCTGCTGTGTACTTTTTAGTCTATGCCTTATCCCCTTCCTCCACCTCCACCCCAAATTTCACACACGCACACACACACACACACACTGATATATATATAAACACACACACATACAGTGTAAATATATATACATAAATATAGACTCATACACATATATGAAAGGGCATATTATACATATTTCTATTTGTCATCCATTTCTCTGGAGGTGGATGTAAGCTTCTTTCATAAGTCCAAGTCTTCCCATGTTTTCCTAAATCAACTAACTCATCAACTCCTAGACCAGGGCTTCTTAAACTTTTTTCACTTATCATCTCTTTCCATCTTAAAAATCTTTATGCGACCCTGCATCATATCTCAAACAAGGTGCTTCTGCTAGCATTTTTGTATGTGTAATCCAAAGTGTATATGATGTGTGTTCAGAAACAAGGTTATAGTGAAGTTCTGTAGTTCAACATGAGTAAGCACTGCCAGAAAAACCTTTAATTAATTATGCAGTTGATTTTGAATTAATTTTTGGTCATTATGCTCAGAAACTCTTTACTGTTGCCAAATTTTTCATGAATCCCACCCACAATCCATGGTTTAAAAAGCTTTGTCATAGACCACAGCAATATTCTAAATCAATTATTTTCTACCTGAGAGACAATCTTTATGAAAGTTTTTGTTTTCACATTTTTCTGTAATCCTCTATTCTTGTCTGTATAGATTTTATTTATAAAAGAAAAAAATTTATTTAAAATAACCAAAATCATCCATTTTACACCTCAACAATGCTCTCATATTATAATGTGTTTTAGTGTTTGGTAATATTAATTTGCTTCTTTTACATATTTTCTCTGGTTTCTTTGAAGTTCCTAACTTTTTGTTGTTCTAAATGAACCTTGTTATTTTTTCTAACTCAGTAACATAATCTTGTATTAATTTAATTCAAATGTAACTATGCAAATAGATCAGTTAGATAAAATTGTCATTTTTTATTTTTTATAAAAATTAGACTTTCCTTATTCATGAATAATAAATATATCTTCATTTGTTAAGATGTAACTTTATTTGTATAAACAATGTTTAATATTTATAAATGTATAGTTTCTGTGTCTGTTTTGGTAGATATATGTTGGGGGCCATGGCCCCAACTCCCGAGTAGAACAGGCCTTATGTGACCAGCACTGCTTGTCCACCTGAAATGGCGGAGATGGTGAGCAATGAGGGGTGAGAGCCAGGGTAGTGTGAGACTCCATTTATTACAGAGACTTCAAGTCCTTTTATCACCTTGGTGCTTGTTTCTAATTACTACTTCATATGTAAGCACATGCTACCTATAGTATATATAGTATATATAGTATAGTATATAGTATATATAGTATATATAGTATAGTATATATAGTATATATAGTAGGTACATGATTCTCTATAGGAAGCTACACATAGATATGTTGTGTGCATTCCTTTCCTAATAAGGGTATTCAAGGTACTCCCCTCTAAGGTTCAGCAGGCCTCTCCTGGAAACTGCCACGTTGCTCCTTTGGGTAGGACCCCCTTCTTCCCATCGCCATCTTGTTCACTTTTACATGGCTACCCTCAGATTACCTGAGCCATGTCCTGTGCAATGTCCAAGGCTGGCAGGGGGGTTGGCAAGCCCTCTTACAGATATACTATAAGGTATTTTATACTTTCTAGTCTTAAATGGTCTAAAACAATATTGAATAACATGGCTGAAATAGTATAGTTTCCCTAATTTTCTCTTTTAATTAAATCTATTTTAGCTTCAGTATTGTCTGAAATTCCACTCTTGACCTTTATTTTATGTTTGTATGTATCTCTTTTATAGCATTACCTAAAACTAATATATTATTAAATTCAAATTTTAATCTGCTATCAGTTTCCATTTTATAGGTAAATTCATCCTATTCTCATTCTAAGCTATTGTTTATTTTCCTCCTTTCTATTTTTCATCTCTATCCTTCTTGCAATATTTTTATTCTACTTCACTATTCTGCTTTATTTCTGCTTACTATCTTGCCCTCCAATTTCTTAATTTGTTCACTTCTTGAAGAATCTCTCCCTTATCCTCTCCCCCCATCTCACCCCTTGCACTCTTTTTTATTTCTGAACTTAGAAGACTTTTAGACCCTTTTGGAGATATATATATATATATATATATATATATATATATATATATATCCTTCTTTAATGCATTCCTGATGAAAGTTAGCTTTCAACACTATCTGTTCTACCCCTATTAGCTTCTTTTGTATATTTTTTTCCTTTTTTTGCCTCATTTGTATGAGATAATTACTCCCTTTTATCTGTCCCTACACAGTTTTATATAGGGATAGATAATTTTAGAATCTCTTAGCTCAATCCAAGCTTTCTTTCAAACTATTGAACTAAAAATGACATCATAAAAGAGCTGATAAATTTTTCATATATAAGTAACTAATTTTACCTTAGTGAGCCCCTTATAATTGATTCTTAATATTTGCTTTATATTTCTCCGGGATGCTATATGTTGAATTTCCCTTAAATTCTGCTATTTTTTGTCACAAATATCTTAAGTCTTTCAGTTTGCTAAATATCTATTTTTCCCCTTTCAGGATTATATTAACTTTGTTGCATGTTACCCTTGGTCATAACTCTACCTTTTATGATCTATGAAATATGGTATTCCAAGATCTACAATCCTTCAACATTGTAGTTGCTAGGTCTTGTGTAATCCTTACTGTAGTTCCATGATATTTAATTTGTTACTTCCAAAAATTTCTCCTTAACCTGAGAGCTTTGAAACTTGGCTATGATACTCCTGTAAGTTTTCTCCCTGGAATCTCTTTCAGATGGTGACTGGGAGATTTTTATTATTATTATTATTATTATTTTTACTTTGACTTCTTGTTCAAGAACTTCTGGGCAATTGTCTTTAATAATTTCTTCTAATATTGTATCAAGACTTTTTATCATAATACTAGAGCAATTCAACTATTCTAATATTATTTTTCCTATCTTTTCTTCAGATCTATTCCCTCCCCTGTAGCAGCAACCCAACCAACATATGATCAACACAACTATGTTTATTTTTAATAATGGAAGATTATACTTTTTTTAAAAAATCCATATATTTCCTTGAAAAATATCTTCACCTAATATAGTGTCATTAAGAGAAAAAATATCAAGCAGTTCTTCACTCAGATGAATAAACATGGCTACTTGAATTAGTCCACTCATAATTGATATTTATTGACACCAATAATAAAAAAGGCAGATAATATTTCAATTTGAAAATATTTTCATATTTTTGGAATTGACTTTTCTGCTGATATCAGAGCAAATCTATTCATTCTTTATGTTTCATAATAATGATATTACTTTAAAAATTTTTAACTTTGAGGGAGCAAAGAAATTTTATTAACTTTCACAATGTACTCCTTCACAAATACACTTTCATCAAACCAATTTGAATATTTATCTATGACTTCTGAAATAATAATTAGCTTTGACCACACTCTTATTGCCTTCATAGGTATTTTAAAATATTTTTTGTATCTCTTGAAGTGCAGATTTCAAATTTCTTATTTTATTTTCTCTTATTTTACCTAAGTATTGGTCATATTCATAACATATTTCACAGTAGTGTTTTAAGTTATATTCCTTTGGAACACTAATATCATGTCTACAAATGAAACAGAATTTCTTTCCTTTTTACTTTAAAAAAGAAATAATCTCGTTCCTAAATTGTCTGAAAATGTTGGTGTTCTCCTAGGATGGATCTTTTTTTCTAAATATGACATTCTTCTAGAATATAACATGATTTATACCTTTCCTATAAAAGAAAAATTAAAAATATTAAAAACATATTTTATAATTTATATCTCTAGCTTTAAATAAATTTATAATTTTCTTATCTTACATGAATTGCAGTAGAGGCTTCTTTCTCTTAACCTTTTTTGCTTACAATAAAGACATTTAATATTGAAGTGAAGTAAGATATTTCCTGCATACCACTGAAAACAGAATGAAATTTAGTGGTGTATAGATGAACTGCATAGACTGCATTTAAAATGACTTTAGAGAAGTATTTCCAAGGCAAGGATGGCATGAAGCTTTCCCTCACTAACTACTGTTAATAAATTTCAAAACACAACAGGAACTTTCTTACAGTATGAGAGATAGAACACCCATAAGAACTACTGAAGAAGGAGAAATCTCTCCCATGCTTACCTCTTTTGATTTCTTACTTTCTCAGACATTATAGTATCTTATCTGCTTGGTTTCCATATAAACCCAGTAAATTGCTTGCCATTGGAATGGTATTTTGCCCACATAAATGAAAGTTTGGCTTAAAATTGAAGGCTGCCTGACCCAAGAAATGCTTTAATATTGCACAGGTGGATCAGTACTTATGCACAGAAATGGATGGCATGACTAAGTGTTTAGTGTGACACAGAGTGTTTAGTTAAATGACAATATATAATTTGCAGTGGCACAATAGCAGCTACCATGCAAAGAAAAATTGGCATTTCTACTTTTTACTAATATCCCTTCAAATACTAAAAATATCATTAAGTTCTTTTTGATAATTTTTTTTTGGTTAGAAAACAGATTGCATTTACAAAGACAGGAGCTTGGCTGTGAACTGCAAGACTTCCAGAATTGTTTTGTTATTTTGTTCATGTATTCATATGTAAAGTTCTGACCTCGGCCTTCCATGTGCCACAAATTTATCTCCAATTGCTGCCAAATGTGCCAACCAAGCTGGGCCTCCCTCCTATAGTTCCTCTCCCTATTTTCCTGCTCTGAGCTTCCTCTCTGCCAAACACCAAATTATACTGTAAACCACCTCCTCATCTTTTACTCCCACCTGTCACCTCCCTGCCTCTTTCAAAATTACCAAGAACAACTAGATATTTTAGAGTGGAAAATTATTCTTTTAAGATTTACCATCACAACTCTAAGCAACCCTAACAAATGAAACATAGTAAACATAATTTTTTTCACTTTTATAATCATAAATTCAAAGAAAATGGTATTTTTAGTTTTAAAATGTAACATTCTCTGGGTTTTATTGTATTTTATTTGTTTTGTTAAATATTTCCCATTACATTTAAATCTAGTTTAGACTGCATTCAAGAGCTTTGTGGAGGTGTATTTCAATTCTTCCCCTGGAGATAGATAATATCTTTCTTCATGGATCCTTTATAGTTGATTTGAGTATTTAGAATACTCAGAATAATTTACTCATTCACAATTATTCTTCAAATAACATTATAGTAACCAATGTTCTTCTATTTTTTTCTTCCCTAATTTTTAAAAATCAATATCATAGTCTAATCATAAAATGAACTAGGTCCATCTTTATCTAAATTTTATAAATATTACATTAAACATATGGATCATTTATTCATGGAAAATTTGAAAGATGTTGGAAATTAATTTGGGTCAATTGCTTTAGATTTTTTGTTCATTTTTTTGGTGAATTAGTCACTGGTACCATGAGATAGCTTTAATTTTAAAAATTCAATTTCATTCTCTTCACTCCTGTTTCATCTTCTAAAATTACTCTCTTTAAATGATTAGTTTTTTGTATCAGTTTTGATAACAGTTTTGTAATCATTATTTGTTTTCAAATCTTTTTTAAAATAACAATTTATAATTTCTTAATTACAAAATGGATTTATTTTGTGATTTTTATTTATTTTTGTTTCATTTTGTTAATTCATTACTTCTCTTCTGATTATGATTAGATTTACTAATGGTTTGTCAGTATGATTGCTCCTTTTAAAAGATTTTATTTTTATTTATCATCTAAATTGTTATTTCATCTTTTATTTCATTTATTCAAGCTCTTATCTTTATAACTACTTTCATTTTAACATAATTTTGGATAATTGTCGGCTCCTTTTCTGATGCCTTTAGATAGAAAATTAATTTATAAATTGAAACATTTGACTGTGTTAATTTAAGGCAAATATAGTTGTAGACCATAGATTTTAACTTGTAATGTTTTTTACATTATATTTAAATTTTGCTCTTTTTTCTTGTTTATGATTATTTGGTATATAGATCTTCATTTTACATATAGTATTAAAATATTTGTTCATATTACAATTATTTAATACTTTTTGAATTATGATTTGAGAACCAAATAGGTATATCCTTATTTTGGGGACACAATGCATATATACAGGTATATAGATGTATGGTTACATATACATATATTATGTGTGTGTATGTATGTATATATATATATATAATATGTGTGTGTGTGTGTGTGTGTGTGTGTGTATATATATATATATATATATATATATATATATATATATATAAAATGGGCCAGAATTCTGTATTTGAAACAAGTATTCTTACAAGGTATTAAGTCAGTGGAGTTGATAATACAATGATTATCTAGTTTAGCATGGTGCTTAATAGTTCTCTAGTTCAGTACATGTATTTAGCACTTAGTATAGTTCCACAAGATTCACACCTATGATAATGTAATTATAATAGAGCATATAAGCTGGAACAAACTCAGCCAGGGTCAGAGCCAGAGAAGACAAGAGGCCTGGAGGTGGAAGCTCAAGCTCTTGAAGCCAAAGAGAGACATTCACTCCATCTCGTGGTAGCTGGCCTCCTGCACTTCTCCATTGAAACCAAAACTCCTGAAGGGCCTCAAGAAAGCCAAGGAGACAATAAAGAATTTGAACTTTATCCCTGGCTATTCTCCTGGTGATTACTCTGCAGAAATGAAGGCTGCTCCAGAGACCTCCAGAAAACCAACAAGTACATTCAGTCCTCTTGTCTTCTCTGGCCCGGCCCCCGGCTGAGTTTGTCCCAGCTTATATGCTCTATTATAATTACATTATCATAGGTATGAATCTTGTGGAACTATATTAAGTACTAAATGCATGTACTAAACTAGAGAACTATTAAGCACCATGCTAAACTAGATAACCATTGTCTTATCAATTCCACTGACTTAACACTTTGTAAGAATCCTTATTTCAAGTGCAGAATTCTGGCCCATATCATCTCTCTCTCTCTCTCTCTCTCTCTCTCTCTCTCTCTCTCTCTCTCTCTCTCTCTCTCTCTCTATATATATATATATATATATATATACAATTCAGTCTTTTTAATATACATAGGGTTTCTCTATACAGTAGCAATATATTTGCTTTATTATAATATATTATTATGCAAATATTTACCATAGCATTATACATTTATTTTAGAAGAATTTGTTCATCCATTTGCTTTTTAATTCTCTCTATATAGCTGGTATTTGTAAAGTACTAAAAATAATAGTTTAAATATATGATTCTTTATTTTTAGTCCTTTTATTTGATTTTTCATTTTAGGGTACAAAATATTGTATGTAATAGGGTACAAAATATAATTAAGATTATTAAATTTTTCTTCCAAGATTGATGTTATTTTTTATGAATTTCACTATCATTTCACTTGATGCCTAAATCTTTTTGCTTTCCCCCATTTTTGTCTTTATGTAATCCTTGTTTTGTTTCTTTCTATTTTATTTCTATTTAGAATCCACTTGACCATATCGAATTATTACTGTCATTGCTGGAAAACAAACAAACAAACAAAACAAAACTTGAAAGTATATATTATAATTTAAAGGATCTTTCAATTTCAACTTTTAATTTATTTATTTATTTTTGCATTAGATGTGTTACATAGAAGCAAGAATTTGATCAGTTTTGTTTCCTCTTATAATTTAGAAGGTATTTTGTTCTTTTCATAGACCCTTCTAGATAATTATGCTTATTGTTATAAGTAAAAAGAATTATTGATTTTTTAGATGTTATCTTAGCCAATCATTTCCAAAGTTGAGTATATCTACTCCAGGGAATTTACTATACAATATGTCATGCTGTGGGAAGAAAATGTTACAATTTCAATTCATATTTATTTTATCAAATATAATAATTTTGCTTTATTAATAAATAATATGCTCATTGATCCTAGCACTCTTATGTGATATTTAAAGTTTCTTGAGGGGAGAATGCAGCAAACAAGAGAGGTAAGTGGTGTAGCAAATAGTCTTCCTGACTCATCTTCATCTGACCTCAGGTATGTTATTAGCTATGTGATCCTGGGAAAGTCATTTAACCCCATTTGCCTGTTTCTCATATGTAAAATGATTTGGAGAAGGAAATAGCAAACCACTTAATATGTCTGCCAATAAAATCCCAAATGGTTACAGAGTCAGCTGTGACTAAAACAAGTGAATAACAATAATGAGGAAAAAAAGATTATGAAAAGAAATTACCACAGCTTCATTTTTATTCTTTAATTTACTTTTAATATTTTGCAACATATTACAGTTCATACATACCTGGTTAAATAGATCTGCAGATTATAGTGTCTAACGTTAAGTAAATAAGTCCTTAAAAATAGACAAGTGACTTAAAATATTACTTCAGAGAAATCAAGGATTGAATATAACACTAATAATGAAAATAAAATTAAACAAATGAGAGGGGTGATTCTTCCTTTTATCATAAAATCATTTCTGTAGCAGCCACATAACATAAACCATAAGTGATTAAAGTTGACCAAAATTCAAAATTATAAAGAGGCTTATTTGAAATTAGGATTTATGTATTATATAATTAATGATAAATCTAGTCATTGCATAATTTTACCCTTGAGATATTCCTTATTGATAGAATGAAGCAATCATTATTAGCAAGATATCAAAAAAATAAATTGGTTTGTTTCTTTTTTAGTAAAACAATATAAATATTTTCATCATAAACACCTTAAAATTATGTAACCAACATTCTCTAACCTATTTAAAAACTTATAAATGAGAAGTTTTGAGCCCACTTGTTAAAAGTATAATGACAATAACAATAATATAGATTAATTATTATTTACATAGCTCTTCAAAGTTTTCAAAGAACTTTTGAAACTGTCTCATTTGATCTTCATAACAATCCTGTGCTATAAGATGCTATCATTAATTCCAATTTACAAATGAGGATTTGAGACAGAATTGTTTTTTTCTTGATTGTTTATTGTTTAATGATTTGTCAAGGTCACATAGTGAGTAAGTGACTAAGGAAGAATTTGAATTTTGGTCATCTTAATTTCCAGTTTTTCACTTTATTTACTTTGATGCATAGCTACTGAGAAATGCAACATCTTCCATTTAGTTCATATTTATTGAGTAATGTGAATCCACTGGATTAAAGACTATGAAAAAAATAGTGACTTTTTTCTTTAAGTTACAATTTATAGAAACACGCTCACTCCATTCACTGTACTAGCTAGAATTCATGTTTCATAAGCAACAAACTTCCCACTATCTTTCCATCTTCTAGTTATCACTGCTAGCCATTTTCTCTCCTCCTTATTTCCCCATGACACAACCTCCTCAGCCACCCTTTCCAATACTGGTTGAATTTTTACTCATTCCCTTCATTCACTGGTCAAAAAAGAGAAGGTGGAATATTCTTTGCAACCTGTTGAATTTCCAGATTCTCCATCATCTCTGTCACTTAGTAACCTCTCCTTCTACAAAATTTATGCAATTAACATCTACCATCAAATCAAAATCCTGGTAAGCGTTGTCTCCAGATATCCAAGTAACTAGCCTTGGAAACTTTGACATACATATTAACTCTTTCAAATATTCTTACCAATCATTTCCTCACTCTACTCACTTTCCATGATTTCCTCCTCCACCTAACTTATATCATTGATCTTACCATCACTCATAAATATGTCACCTCCATGTTCAAGACTGCTAAAACTTCCTTATCTATTGGCTTTCAATGTCTCCCTCTGCCTTTTCTTCTCAAACCTTATTCTTTGTTATATTGTGACTTTCAATCAATCAACCATACAGTTCTCTCCCAAGCTTTCTCCCCTGAAATTACTATTCTTTCATTTTTCCCTACTGTGACTCATTAATGAATTAATTCAACTCTATAGTGTCCCTTTATAGTGAGTCCCTAATACCTTTATCATATCATCAGTTGTGCCCTTCAGGCTTCAGCCTTAGAAGATTCCCACCATCTGTTGATTTTGCTCCTACATGTGCTGTTGAACAAAGATAAAAAATCATTTAATCTTTCTGAGTGAATCCACTACAAATTTATGTTATTGTTCACTTGAGTCCAGTTCTGTTATCCCATTTGACGTTTTCTTGGCAAAGATACTAGAGTGATTTGCTATTTTCTGCTCCAGCTCAATGTACAAATGAGTAAACTGAACCAAACAGGATTAAGTGATTTGCCATACAGCTAGTAATTGGCTGAAACTGGGTTTGAACTCACAAATATGAGTCTTCTCCTGATTCCAGGCCCAGAACTATCCACTGTACCACTTAGTTGACCCTGCAAATTTATATTATAAAGCCTCAACTCAGCCCTCATTGTTTCTTTTAAATCCTACTATACCCCCTTATTACCTTACTATATCATGCTCCACAGTGGCTCTCCCAAACCTTCATTCATGCTCAGACCTCTCATGGTTTCCACTGTCCCCTCAGCTAAGAACTTTCATATTTTATGGAAAAAAATGAGTTCAAATTGATCTTTTAGACATATTGAACTGGATATGTAATTGTCATCTTAAATTCCACATGTATAAAGCTGAACTCATTATCTTTTCCCCTACAATCCTAAAATATACCCCAACCCTCCTACTTTCCCTATTACTATAAAGGGCATTTTCAACCTCTTTGTCCCTCAAACTCAGAACCTACATGTCATCTTTGACTCCTCACTATTTCTCACCTCCATATCCAATCTGTTGCCAAGATCTCTCTCTCTCTCTCTTTCTCTCTCTTTCTTACTTTCTCTCTCTTTCTCTCTCTCTCTTTCTCTGTCTCTCTCTCTCTCTCTCTTTCTCTGTCTCTCTTGCTCTCTCATTCTCTCTCTCTCTTTCTCTGTCTCTGTCTCTCTCTGTCTCTCTCTCTCTCTTGCTCTCTCTCACTCTCTCTCATTTTCTCTCTCTCATTCTTATTCTCTCTCTTTTTCTCTCTCTCTCAAACACACACACACACACACACACACACACACACACACACACACTCAAAAAATTCCCATGGCTCTCTATTGCCTCCGTAATTAAATACAAAATATTCTCTTCTTTTAGAACCTAGTCCCCATTTAACCATACAATTTTCTTACACCTTACTCCTCACTATATACTCTTTGATGTGACTCAGCCAAACAAGACATTCCATCTCTTGATTCCAGGTACTTTTTCTAGCTATCCTGAAAATCTCTTACCTCCTTCACATATCTAGATGTGGAAGAGATCTTAGAGGCCATATGAACTGTTCACTTTAAAGATCAACAAAATGAGGCTTAGGGAAGTTAAGTTATATCTAAGGCTACACAAGTAAGGATAAATAAAGGGTAGAGGTGTGTCTTCCATGTCCAGCTGAAATTAATTATTTTTTTTCTCTGCTTCATTTCCTTATGGTAAAACAATTGGAAATGGATGTAGAGAGACATATCTGAGTTCGAATTCTGATTCTCCTGCTTGATATTTGTATGACTCTGGAGTCTCCAGATATTCCTTAAAATGAGAGGATTTTGACAGATATAATTTAATATCCCTCCTAGGTCTAAATCTATGATCCTAGGTCCTATGACACTAGTTAACATGTAGTAAGCTTTTAATAAACACTTATCAAATTAAATCATTGAAACTTTACTATATGGACATAACCCTGCAAAAATGAACAATAAACCAAACAACCCAATCACATTTAATATGCTGTGATTTATCAGGTCACAGCAGAAAGAAAAGGCCTGAAACTGCTTAGCCTTTTGTCAAAAAGTTAGGCAAAGAAGAAATGATAAAATAATATGGAAGCAACAAAGTAAATCAGAGAGAAAAGTAAAGATAGGGCTGGTGACAGTAAGAGTGGAATCGATAGAACAATTAAGAAGCAGGAATCAAACATAGCCTTTGACAATATCTATGAAGAGAGAAGTGAGATCAAAGAGACAAAAAAAAAAAAAAATTGAATAGCTGTGTTCAATAATGTTAATTGCCCTTCAAGATAGGCAATAATCAATTTAAAAGCTCCAAAATTGTGATGGGTACTTAGAATTAAAAAAACAAAAGTAAAACTATCTGTGCCATTAAGGAGATATATCTAACTATATACACATAGCTATCATATATACATGTACATATATATATATATATATATATATATATATTCCCTGATTTGTATCCTCACAAATATGTGTATGTACAAACACATTATATATTTTTATATGAAACACATGCAAAAAATAATAAATAGAGAAGAGGTACTATTAGCTGGGGTGTTAGGTAAAGTTTCATGTAGAAAGGAACACTTGAACTTAGTTTTGAAAGAAACAAAGAATTCTAAGAAGTGGAAGAGAACACTAGGGGCAATTAGTACAAAATCATGAAGATGAGAAATGGATGTCTTGTGAAGAACACCAAGAAGCCCAGTTTGGCTAATTTCCTGATTGCAAAAGGGAGGAAATGTATAATGAGATTTAAAAGATAACCGATTATCTTTAAAGCTTTAAGCTTTAAAAAAGCTTAAAGCTTTTAACTTTAAAACCTAAACAGTGTGACTTCATATTGACTCCTAGAGGTAACAGAGAGATGCTGGAGTTGATTGAATTGAATGACTTGCTGATATCTGTGTTTAAGAAAAATAACTTTGTTAAATATGTAGAGGGTGTTAAAGTGAGAAGAGGTATTAGGCATTGAGATTGATTTGAAGATTATTGAAATAATCTAGGTGACAGGTTATAAGAGCTTGAAGGAAGATAGTAATTGTTTGAACAGAGAGGAGTCAGATGTAAGAAATATTGTAGATATGGCAAGATTTGCCAACTGATTCACTGTGTGTGATGAAAGAGAGTAAGGAACCACTAAGCATGTGAACCTAGAAGACTGAAAAGATGATGATGTTTTCAGTGCAATGAAATTATAAATCCAGTGCCAGAATATTTTTTAACTT
The DNA here is from genome assembly GCF_902635505.1 of Sarcophilus harrisii. Taxonomy (NCBI): domain Eukaryota; kingdom Metazoa; phylum Chordata; class Mammalia; order Dasyuromorphia; family Dasyuridae; genus Sarcophilus; species Sarcophilus harrisii. The sequence goes on along the minus strand of NC_045427.1, from coordinate 274,142,158 downwards.
ATTGAAAAAATACATGAGTACATGCCTGGGAAAAGATGAGCAGGGGAAAATATTGCTGAGTTAGTACAATGTTTGGCTATCTACCCTGTAGGAGTACCAAGACTCAGAAAAGGTTGGCATTAACTTTTTTCATGAGCTATGAATTATCTACATTGTTAGAGTAACAAATTAAGGCCCTTGGACAATATTATAAACAAGAAGTTCTCAGGAAAAAAGATAAATTTAATTCAATAAAAAATAATAAATATGTACAACACTATGTCCTAGATACCAAGGATACAATGATAAAATTAAACTGGCTTCTATCACTAGCACAATGTCATTGAAAATCTAAATAGTTTTCATAAGTAAATGAAGTTATTTGAGGCATTTATTTTTCACTCTGGCTCTGGACTTTGAAAATGAAAAATAGCAATAGAAAAATAGGATATGCTGAACAAAAAACAGCAAAACTGACACTGAAGAAAAAAATGTGTAACTCATTTCTGAGCATTGTCTATCCCCTGGAAAATTTTAAAATGTTAATATAACTGATTATTTTGGAGATTATTGGCAATGTTTACTTTGCAAAGTGTCTGTGAATCTAATTAATGGGATTTGAGCACAATAAGTGCCCTTATATGTACCCTCTTTTTCAGTTTCTTTGTCTTTATGCTTTGCATTGTTTTCACATTATAAACATTTAGAGAGTATACACTTTGTGAGAAGATTCTTGTAAGAAAGTAAAATAGTTAAAACTAATAATACATTGAACTCACATAAAAGCTCATGTAATATTTTCCATCTTGGCTTCTGTAGCACTCCCTACATTTCTATTTTTTAAAAAAAGAAGAGAAATATATTTTATCTTCTTCCCACTCCTCATTGAGAAAACAATAAAAAACAAGGTTCTTGTAATAAAGATGTATAGTCAAGTAAAATATGTTCTCTCAATAATTCTGCACTAAAATATATATATCAATGACATTTTCATCATTGGTTTTCTAGAATGTTCAGTGCATTGATCATAGTTTTTACAACTTTCGAAGTCATTTGCACTCATAATGTTATTGTCATATAGATTTTCTCTGGTTCTATTCCTTTCATTATTCATTAATTTTTAAAAGTCCTCAAAAGTGTTTATTTTTGTAATGTTGATGGTTTAGAATAAATTCTTTTTTTTCTGTGCCTGCTCACTTCTCTCTGCATCAGTTCATTTAAATCTTTACATGCACTTTTGAAATCACTTATTTTCTCATTTCTTTAAGCACAATTTATTTGAAACAACATTTTTGGGGTGACCAAAAAAGAAAAAACCCAGAAACTAAGAGAAAGCCCAAGGATTGAGGAATGGTTAATCAAGTTGTAGAATATAAATTGAATGAAGTACTAATCACTTATATGTGCTACGAATTCAGACTTCAATGAAAACATGGAAGACTATAACTTCCCATTGATTTAGCTTTTTTAAGTAAGTTTCACACATATCTAATGTCTACAGATTAAAAAATAATGTATGACTGGACAATTAATATATGACTGGTAATTTTTTTCTGATTGGTTCAGTAATCTTTTTGTAATTTTCTAAAATATAATTTCACGGTTTAAAGAAATCAAAATTGTTCTCTAGCTAGCCATTATTGTGAAACTTAAATGAGACAATATAAATAAACTATTTTTCAAATACTAAGACATTAGATAATTACCAATTGCTTGTTGTTGTTTTTGATGTTGCTACTATTGTTACTTAAGAGCTCATCTTGACTATTTTCCTGCTCCCTTAAATTTCTACAATGATTCAATCTATGGCAGAGGAAATTTTTACAATGATTCAATCTGTGGCAGAGGAAGTTATGCAGAATATACATATGGTACCAAGGACAAATGTGGAGAGGTTAGACTTTGCAAGAAAAATAAGTCATCTCATCAAATATATATTTTTTCTCAATAAAATAAAAGACATGGTCCCTCACAGTGAGATTGGGTAGGGGGAAGAAGTATAGGAGATTAAAAAAAAGAATTTCAGAATAGATTCTTTGGGGAATAAAATATTGAATCAATGAATAGAAAATCTTGATTTAAAAGGGAATCCGTTATGCAGATTTAGCATAACAATTTTAATCTTGTTTTAACATTAGGAAATTCATAATGTTGCTTTTTTCTAGAAGTCTATTAAAATTCAATATAAAAAGATATCTAGAAAAAATTTGCCCTGTTGTCAGATTAGCAAAAGAAATATTCTTTGATAATCATAGAATCAAAGATTCAGAGCTAGAAGGGAACTTTGGCTGTAGCTAAACAGGCAGTTTCAGTTAAACTGAAAAGTAAATTGAGATCAAGAGAATTTAATGTCTTGTTAAAGGGCACACAACTAGTGAATAGAAGAGAACAGAAGAGCTAAGTTTCAAATCCGGGTCTCTACCTCCAGCCTTTAAACTTCCTGTAAGCTGCATTTTCTGTCTTCTGATGATGAAGAATTTGTAAATTTTGGCAAAATATTTGGCCAAAAAAAAAATTGGCACATATACTCTAGCACTAGTTCTTGAAATATTAAGCTCTTTCATTTTTTCTTCCTCGTTTTTGTTGTTGTTGTTGTTTTGTTTTGTTTTGTTTATTTGGTGAGCCAAAGGGGTTTATTTGTCTAAATTCAGATTTGAACTCAGGTCCTCCTGACTTCAGAGGGCAGTACTCTACTGCACCACTGAGCTGCCACTAGCTCTTTCATTTCAAGTAACAATTACTAAGTACTTACATTAATGGGTAAAGCGGAAAATACATTAACTAAGAGTGTAAAGTCTGGGCTAGCTCTCTGGAGGCCTCAGGATCAGCCAGAGTCAGGATAAGTAAAAGTCCTTGGTATTTAGGGGGAGAAGCAGACAAACTGCCAGGAGTTTTGACAAAGATCTCTTCTGGATTCTGGAGTCCAAAATCTCCATCTTTCTCCTCCTGGTCCTGCTGTCAAGTGAGGTCTCACCTCTCTTACCTCACCCTCTAATCCTTGCCTACAATTATCTTAACATCAAATATTGAGGTAGCACAGATGGTGAGATGAGCCATTTTTTCCAAACATATGCTAATAGAGTCATTGTCTCATAGCGAATACATAATTAGCCTTAAATGCTCTGTTGTCTGATTCAAGCACACCTTTTTGGAGTTTCAGTCCTTTACATAAGAGGTACCACTACCATCATGGAAATTATAGTAAATAGTGAATACATAGATAACTTTGATATGCAATACAACATGATGATATTTTAGAAAAATATAAACAAGGGGCAACTAGGTAGCACAGTGGAAAGAGCACCAGCCCTGAAGTCAGGAAGATCTGAGTTCAAATCTGGCAGCAGACACTTAACACTTCCTAGTTGTGTAACCCTGGGCAAGTCACTTAGCCCCAGTTTCCTCAGCAAATACTAATAATAAATAAAAAAGTATAAACACAAGTTCCATGTGGAGTCTATTATTATCAATTAGGGAAATAAGGTAGAGCTTCTATGAAGAAGATGTGTTTAATTGGGCTTTGGCAAAGATTCAGCAGGCTCAGAGGGTAAAGGCCTAGGATATTCCATGCATAGAAAATAGCCTATTCAGGGAAAAAGGTAGAAATTACAGAATGCTTTAAAGTTTGACTAATAAATTAAGTTTGTGAAGGAAGGTAGATTGAAATAAGTTTTAAAAAATGTGTCATAAGATTATAGAAGACCTTAAAATGAGAGGCTAGATAATCTGAATATTATTTTAATAGTCATTATTTCAAGAAATTAAGAAAGTAAAATAATTAAGCAAGAAAGAACAACCAAAAAAAATTTGTTTAAATCAAAGTAGTGGCATAACCAAATTTGGTCAACAGGAATGCTATGATGACAGCTTTGAGAAAGAATATAGAGAAAAGACAGTGGAAACAAGAACACCTTTCAGAAATCTAAGGTAATAAGGGTGATGCAATCTTGCAATATTAACCTCCTCTCCAAAGGAAAGAAGGAGGGAAAATATACAGAAAGATTTTTAAAAAACTGATTATCCATAATGAAAGGTCCTGAACACTAAAGTAATTTTTATCAACCTCTGTTGATATATAACTTATTCATGATTGCCATATCTTGTTGGAAGTCTACTCATATAAATTTGTATATTTATAAGGGTTCTAGCTCCTAGTGTCATCTAGAATATAAAATTGGTAGCTTTGACTCTCTTGGTTCACTTAGATACTGCCTGTAATTCTGACAAGGGCTGCTCTTTGAAAAACCTACCATTCTCCTGTTTTTTCAGGGCCAGAATTAAATGAACAGAATTAGAATGGCAGCAAAAAGTCAGAATATAATATATTATTAATAATAATAATATGGACTACTAGATCAGTTCATATGTTATGATTAAGTATGCATAACTCTAAGTAGCATTTCATTTTTGTTACTTTTAAGTACTATTGTTATTTAAGATAGAAGAAATTAGAACATTGGAGTTTAATTATTATACTTGAGTATGTCTATTATCATGAATGAGAAATATTGAGTAAAAGACAAAGAGAAAGGACTAAGATAAATTTTAAGTTAAAGACTGAATAAAAAGCTGTCAAAGAAAAATTCTGAAGAGAGAATTTTGAAAAACATGACTATAACACTTTTCATGTAGTGAAAACTTGAGAAGACGTTGATCACCATTCCACAAGAACTAAATGGTTGTTATGTGGTACTACTATCCTTTCAGAGGAATCAGTAGTTGACGAGACCTGTGACCTTGATACCTTGTTGAAAGATGTATTTATTGTTTTGCATTATCTATTACTGTTAATACATTTAATAAATAAACAGACACATATACATATATGAGACTGAGATTTAAAAGTTTTATCTTTCCTGTTTATAAGCTGAGATAGGAACTCCAAGCTTATTTAATAAATTCAGAATTATGCTTTTGTATTACTATGTGAGAAAATATCACAATGTACTACTTGACTATCTTAGGAAGGAAACCATTAATGAAACAAGACTACTAGACAGAGAGGATTGAGTGTTTGTTAATTAATAGTTACTGCAATCTCCTAAACAGTCCAATATACCTTACCACTAAATAATCCATACACCTACTCCACATTTGAGATTATTTCCCTAAACCCCCATACATGGGGAAAGAAGTCTGAAAAACTACCTATACCATAGTTAAATAAGCCAACTATGGGACTCTCTCTGTCTCTGTTCTTTGAACTCTTCTCCAAGATTGGCAGTGTCTGCATATTCTAGTATAGTGGCACTAGAAATAGAGAAATAGGAGCTGATGGAATAAGTTTTCCTGAGGCAGAATAAAATAAAACTGGCAAATGATTGAATATAAGATGTATTAAAATTGTATCTTATTCTGGTCCCCCTGAACCCCGTTCTGAGATCCCTTCTTTCATATAGTAAATACATTTATAAGTAGATATTACAAAATGACAATAGTAGGAGATAAGATTGTAAAAAGAGAACCTGGAAGTCACTTATAGATGGCCTCATAAATTCGGGGAAGATAGGAAGCACTGGAAGCCATCTTATAAATTACCTAAAACCACATCTAGAGACTATATGTTGAAACAAGAAAAACCAAGTAGGCCTTATTATAAGGGTACTTTGGTTTTGCTAACTACCCTTGGTCTGTAATCCTCAGATAAGCTCCAGCCATCACTAGTAAAATCAGGTGTTACACTACCGAACACTATGGGTTGCTCCATGAGAGATGGAGCTCTCATCATTGTCTCTTATAATGAATAAGAGTTATTTCCCCCAAATACTCTTTCATTTACTGTGGGTCCATGTAACCTGAGTACTTCTAACTTCAATCCATGATTACAAAAGTGATCCTCTGTGCCCTTCCCCTTGCCTATTCTCCACCACTTTATCCCTGTCCCCATGCCTTACACCTGTATACCCATCTCCTGATGTTGTTTCTATTATTTCTATTTTAACTCTGTGTTCTCTGTACCTTGTTAAAGTGTGATTGAAGCATTATTCCCCTCTTGCTGCCATTGTGGTCCTTCCTGATGACTATCTAAAGAATTAAGGAGGCTTGCTTCACAACACAATCCTGAAGAACTTTCAGTCTCTTAATGACAATGAGTAATTCTATAAATTAATTAATAATTTTTAAGGGATGAGAGAAAGAGAAATCAACAACTACACCAAGATTTTGAGCATGAAGTAACTGATTTAAAGATGTTAATGCTGCCAGAAATAATGATAATTAAAAAAGAAATTGCTTTGGGGAAAATAATATAAAAGGTTTCATCTTGTTGTTTTTTGTTTTTATATTTTGGCCTTAAAGTTTCAATGGAACATGCAGGGGCCATTAGCCTTTAAAGAGCTAGACAAATCGATGATGAGATGAGGAATAAAGAAAAGAATATCGTAGAATCACATATTTTAAGGGATCAGAAAGAGAATAAATAGTAAAGGAGACCAGAGTAGTTTAAAAGACAAGAGGAAGAAAAAGAAGACTGATATTTCTGACAAGGGAAAAGAGAAATTCAGTAGAAGAGAAAGTCAACAGTCTTAAAAGCTGCAGAAATATCCAGTAGCTCCTAAATCTTGTGTGACCCCAACTGTGGCCCCATGATATTTGAATTCTTTCTTTATGGTTACTTGCAGTACTTTCTTTTTGATCTGGGAGTTCTTGATTTTGGCTATAATATTCCTTAAAAATTTCATCTGTGGATTTCCTCCAAAAGGTAGCTGGTGAATTCTTTCAATTTCTATTTTGCCCCCAGTTATAAGTTTAACAGTTTTTCTTTAAAACTTCTTGAAATATGATGTCTAATATCTCTCATTTAAAAAAAAACTTGGCTCTAGGGGAATCCAATAATTTTAAAATATTTTTCTATCTGTTTTTTCTATGAGCAATTTCACTTTATAATGAGAGTCTTTCATCTTGTTTTATTATTTGTTTTTGATGTCTCATGGAGTCATTAGCTACCACTTAACCAATTCTTTTTTACCAAATTACTTATTCTTTTCTCTGAAAATTTTCTTGAATAGCTCTCATTTCTTCCCCCAATTTTTCATCGATCACTCTAATTTGATTATTTTTTTTTGCTTATCTCTTTTTCTCTTCTAAAAATTTTTATGTACAATATGCATTTCTCTTTAAGGTTTTGCTTGTAGATTTTTTGAGTCATTGTCTACTTCTGAGTTTGTGGATTGAACTTTCCTGTCACCACATAAGTTTTGTATAGTTGGATTATTATTTTGTCATTGTTTGCTCATTTTTTTCAGTCTATTTCTCAACTTTGGACTTTATGTTAGAATTGGGTTCTATTCTATTGCAAAAAATGAGGAGTGGTGATGAGAGGACAAAGGTTGACCTGAGTTCCTGGAAACCTGTAGATTTTCAATGTTTCCAAGATAATGTAACCCATGGAGAGCTCTCATCATTGTCTTTTGATCTGTACTCAATTTTTATCCAACTAGAGCCAATGCTCCCTCATAAATGCAACTATTTCTCTCCATCCTAAAATTTCTGTCTGGAACTAGATAATATGCTACAGAATTGTTATATGGAACCCAATCCTGTGCCCAGTTCTAGCACAGGGATCTCTTGGAATCTTTTTTCAACTAGATGTTCAGTCCCCTTAGAGATTGTGCATTGGGTTAGATTAATGTCTCCATTATTGCTGCCTTCTAAACCCATAGTCAATGTATCAATCCACTCACTTCAACCAGCCCCCATTTATATCCTTTGTTCTCTCCTGTCTTCCCAAGCTGCTGGGGTGAAAACAATGACTCACTTTGACTTTTTGTTGATATTTTAAATAATAATATGATTTAAAGTTATTTGTGGTCATTTTGTAGGAAAGGCTTTAGTGGAAATTTGGCATCTGTGATCCTTCATTACAACATCTCTATTCTGCCTACTTGTCCAAGGAAATCGTAAAAAAAAAAAAAAAAGATTGAATATGGTGATTAAGAAACTAATATGAGGTCATTCATTAGAATAGTGGAATTTAATTCCAAATTTCCAGGAATGATAAAGGAATAATGGCATAAAATATAGATAAGAGGATTCTGGAAAGATGGCAGAATAAGGCATAATATTGCCTGGTTCTCCCAAATTCCCCCACAAACAATTTAAAATAGTGCCCCGTGAACTTTGAGTGGCAGAAATAATAAAAAGTCAGAGTAAAGCAGTTGCCCAACCTAAGACAACTTGGAAGGATATTAGAAAAATCTGACCTCTTCAGTGGTGGTCTGGCAAAATTGAAGTGCAGAACTCTCCAGGCAAATATAGCTGCATTAAAAAGCAACAAGCCATGGAGACAGCTATGTCCTCAGCTTCAGGAACTTTAACCCTACAGACTCTGGGCAGGAGGGGGGTGGCAAACAGCCGATCAGGAGATTTCAGTGTCCTCTATTAGGACTGGTTATGGGATTCAAGTATTCTAACCAGACATTGTCCAAGGTTGTGGTTATGAACAAGGAAAAAAAAGCATATAATAGTAAGTATGGTAGCAGACAGTAGGGTCCTGATGGCTGTGGGAAGAGCTCTCACCTAAAGATCACCCCTCTTTTGCTCTTATCTTTTTACTACTAAAATAACACCCTGTTTTACAGAGCTAAGGTCCAGTAAGCAAGGTGTATTATGAGCTTGACATAACAACAATCCTTTGAATAAACCTTATGGATGAATTATATAGCAGCTTAATCACAGAATTGACAGTTCCTGAACTAGGGTAAACAAGGAACCATGAATTGGTCATGAAGTGCTACTGAATAGACTTTTTGTCACAAAGCAGCCTTACCCTACTGTTGCTATTGCTAGACCCCACTGCTTGATTCTTTGTTTAGACACAACTCTATGTATCAAGGATTAGCCTTGCTGCCTTGTATATCTAACATATCTGTCTAGTTTCTCTCCTCCAACAGAATGAATAAGGGTTTTTTTGCTTATAAACTCTGTGAATTCTTTTGTATTTTATTTTACTTTTTTTTTGAATTGACAATTGGGGTAAACTATTTTACTATTACACTATTTCATTATTACTATCACTATTGGCTATCTGGTCATTTATTTTTTAGAGTTTATAATGGTGTACGATCTCTGTGGGTTCCTTGGTCATTTATTTTCAAGGTTAACAGGGGGAGACTATAACTAGTTAAAAATTTGTCATAGAAATTAAAGTAACATCAATCCTAAACATATATGTGCCTGATGGCTTAACATCTAATTTCAAAGTAGAAGTTAAATAATTTACCAGAGTAAATACACAGAAAAACTGTACTAATGAGGGACCTTATCTTTCCTTCTCAGAGCTAGAGAAATCTAACAAAAAAATTAATAAGATGAATAGAATTTAGAAAAATCATATATACTATATGTCTGGAGAAAAATAAATAAGAACAAAAATAATATACCTTTTTTGCAGTGATATATGGTACTTACTTACACAAAATTCACTATGTATTAGGGCATAAAAACCTCGAAATGTAGAAAGGCAGAAATACTAAATGCATACTTTTCAGATCATAATAAAATAAAATTACTTTCAATAAAGATAAAGGAAAGAGATAAAAAAAATTCATTGGAAACTAAATTATCTACTTTTAAAAAATAAATGGGTAAAAGGACAAATTATAGAAAAAATAAATAATTTCATTAAAGAGAATAACAAGAGTGAGACAACAACATACCAAAATTTATGTAATGCAAACAAAAAAGTACTCAGGGGAAATTTTATTTCTCTAAATTCTTGCAGCAATACAATAGAAAAAGAGCAGATCAATGAACTGGGCATGCAACTAAATTTTTTTTTTAATTTTAAAATTCACATTAAACACCAAATTGGAAACCAAAGCTGAGATTAATAAAATTGAAACAAGAAAATCATTGAACTAAAAAATAAAACTAAAAGCTGTTTTTATGAAAAAAAAACAATAAAGTTGATAAACTATTGGTTAATTTGATTTAAAAAGAAACAAGAAAACCAAATTACTAATATCAAAAATAAAAAAGTATGAAGTCACCACAAGAAAAAGCTAAAATGGAGAAAGAAAACGAACTTTTCTAATGGATATTTATGCAAAAAAAAAAAAGATATTAGCAAGGAAATTACAGCAATATATCACAAAGATTATATCTTATTATCAGGTAGCATTTATACCAGTTCAATATTAGAAAAAAATATTAGCTCAATTGGCTGTATCAATAATAAAACTAACAGAAATTATATTACTATCTGAATAAATGCAGAAAAAGCCTTTGACAAAATACAACACTCATTCTATTAAAAACACTAGAAAGCATAGGAGTAAATGTAGCTTTCCTTTAAATGATAAGTAATATTTGTCTAAAACCATAAACAAACATTATCTGTAATGGAGATAAACCAGAAGCCTTCCTAATAAGATCAGATGTGAAGCAAGAATAACCATTATCATCATTATTCAATATTATTATACCATTCAGTATATTATATTATATATTATGTATATATACATATAATATATTATACCATAAATGTTACCATATATACCATATACACCATATATATATACCATATATAAATATATACCATAAATATAAAAATAAAGGGGAAATATGGGAAATATGCCCAAAGAACTATAAAATTGAGCATAACTTTTGATCTAGCACTACTTCTTATAAGTCTCTATCCCAAAAGATCCAAAAAAAAGGGCTAAGAGGGAGAGAATCTATTTTTACAAAAATATTTATAGGGACTTTTCTTGTGATGGCTAAGAATTGGAAATTGAAGGGATGCCCCTCAATTGGGGAATGACTGAACAAGTTGTGGTATGTGGTTGTTTTGAAATATTGTACTTTAAGAAACTACAAGCAGAGTGATTTCAAAAAACCTGGAAAGATTTACATGAACTAACACAGAATGAAATAAACAGAACCTGGAGAACATTGTACACATTAACACTAATATTGTATGATGAACAATTGTGAATGACTTGGCCATTCTCAGCAATGCAATGATCTAAGATAATCCAAATGGACTCATTGAAAAATACCGTCTACCTCCAGAGAAAGAAGTAGAGAACTAGTGGCATCTGAATTCAGAACAAAGAATATTATTTTTCCTTCTTTTTTTCCCCTCCTTCTTTCTCTTTTCCTCTTTTCCTTCCTTCCTTTCATCTTTCCTTCCTTCTTTCCATCTTTCCTTCCTTCCTTCCCTTTTTCTTTCAGTTCAAGTTTTCTTCCACACAGTTACTAATATAGAAATGTTTTATATTATTTCACATGTATAAACTATATCAGATTACTTAAGGGAGAAGGAAAAGGAGGGAGGGATTGAATTTGAAACTCAAACTTTAAAAAATAAAATGAGTATTGTTTTTAAATGTAATTGGGCAAAAATAATATTAGTCTAAAATTTTTCTTATATGGGAAAAATCATCTGTACTCTTAAAAATGTTATCTTTATTTGAGTAGTTTAAAAGGATACACCCACACACACACACACACATATATGCCTAAAGTTGAGTATGATGGGATGATTCTTTAAAAAAATAAAATTGGGTAGGAAAAGGTGAAATGGAACAATTACCTCTTAGCAATGAAGTCTGCATAGAAGAACTGTTGTTACAGTGCAAGTAGGAGAGAATAGAAGGCTGATGATAGTAAAAATTTATACCCATCAGAACTGGGTTAAAGAAGGATAACATATACATCCAGAAGGATAAAAACATTTTCTTAACATACAAAGAATTAGGAGTGTGAGGGTATATGATAAGGGATATACTCTTAGAAGAAGAGATTAATAAAAATTGAATTAAGAAAATCATTGAATTAATAAATAAAACTAGAAAATCATGCAGATCAAGAAATTAGAAGGGAAAGGGAAAAGATAACGGAGGGACTCTTGAAAGAGGTGAGAATTAGGGGGACAGGACAGTAATTATAAGTAAATTAAATGTTTAAGGATGAATAAAATTTTAAAAAAGGGAAGGGAGAAAAGGATTACCAAGATTAGGATGAGGGGGAATACACAAGTAGTAATTACAACTTTGAATGTGAATGGGATGAATTCACCCATAAAACAAAAACAGTAAAATCAATTAAAAATAATAATCTAACAACATGTTCTTTATAACAAACAAAACAAAAGATATGCATAGAATCAAAATAAAAGATTGGAATTTATTATGCTTCAAGTGAAGTAGGAAAAAAAAGCAGGAATGGCAATACTCTTCTCAAAGTTAGTGCTAAAATACATTTAATTAAAAGAGATCAACAGAGAAACTGCATTAAGACAACATAGATAATAAAGCAATATCAATACTAACCCTACATAAGCCAACATGGACCAAATACTATTGCATCCAAGTCCAAAAGAAAAGTCAAATGAATGACAAGTAGAAATGAATAGTAAAGTTATAATATTAGGGAACTTCAAATTTTTCCTCTCAAAACCAGATAAATCTAACCAAAAAATAAATAAGAAAGAAGTCAAGAAGATGAATAGAATCTTAGATGATCTAGATATGAAAGATATCTGGTGAGAAATGAATAGGAATAAAATGGAATATATTTTTTCTCATAAGTGGTAACTTTATAAAACCAAGTTACGTATTAAGGCATAAAAACTTAATAGTTAAATTTAGAAAAGGATAAATATTACATGAGTCATTTTCAGGTCACTATTCAGTAAAGGTTATATTCAATAAGTGAACATGTAACAGATTAAAAATTAATTAGAGACCAAATAATTTAATCTTACAAAATGAGTGTGTTAAAGAATGAGTTATAGAAACAACAAATAATTTTATTAAAGAGAATGAAAATAATGAGACAATATGCCAAAATCTATAGGATGCAGCAAAAAGCAATATTCAGAAGAAAATTTATATTTCTAAATGCTTACACCAATGAAATAGAGAAAGAGAAGACCAATGAATTGGGTGTGTGAAAAAAAAAACTTAAAACAAAAGAAATTCTCAATTAAACACCAAATTGGAAATCTAAAATTAAAGATGAGATTAATAAAAAATTGAATGTAAGAAAACCATTGAATTAATAAATAAAACTAGAAGTTAAAATTATATAAAACTAGTTAATATGCTCAAAAAGTTATCAAACTGTGCATACCCTTTGATCCAGCAGTGTTACTACTGGGCTTATATCCCAAAGAGATCATAAAGAAGGGAAAGGGACCTGTATGTGCACGAATGTTTGTGGCAGCCCTCTTTGTAGTGGCTAGAAACTGGAAACTGAGTGGATGCCCATCACTTGGAGAATGGCTGAATAAATTGTGGTATATGAATATTATGGAATATTATTGTTCTGTAAGAAATGACCAACAGGATGATTTCAGAAAGGCCTGGAGAGACTTACATGAACTGATGCTGAGTGAAATGAGCAGGACCAGGAGATCATTATATACTTCAACAACAATACTATATGATGACCAGTTCTGATGGACCTGGCCATCCTCAGCAAGATCAACCAAATCATTTCCAATGGAACAGTAATGAACTGAACCAGTTACGCCCAGAGAAAGAACTCTGGGCGATGACTAAAAACCATTACATTGAATTCCCAATCCCTATATTCATGCCCACCTGCATTTTTGATTTCCTTCACAAGCTAATTGTACAATATTTCAGAGTCTGATTCTTTTTGTACAGCAAAATAACAGTTTGGTCATGTATACTTATTGTGTATCTAATTTATATATTAATATATTTAACATCTACTGGTCATCCTGCCATCTGGGGGAGTGAGTGGGGGAATAAGAGGTGAAAAATTGGAACAAGAGGTCTGGCAATTGTTAATGCTGTAAAGTTACCCATACATATAACCTGTAAATAAAAAGCTATTAAATTTAAAAAACAAAAACAAAAACAAAACTAGTTAAACCATTGGTTAATATGATTTAAAAAGAGGGAGAAGAAAACCAAAATAGTAATATCAAAAAAGAAAAGGGTGAATATACCACTTATGAAGACAAAATCAAAGCAATTATTAGAAATTATTTTGCTCAATTCCATGTCAATAAATTTGACAACCTTAGTGAAATTGAATAATACTTACAAAAATATCAACTGTCCAGATTAACAGAAGAGGAAATAGAATAACTAAATAACCCTATTTTAGAAAAAGAAAATGATGGGGCAGAGCCAAGATGGTAGAAAGTAGACATGTCTTTCTCTGAGTTCCTTTTACTGTCCCTCAGCTCAACACCTGATCAAGTCTTTAAACTGATTCTGGATTAATAGAACCCATGAATATTTGGAGTGTAACAAATCTCCAGAGGATACTTTGTAAAAACTTCAGAAAAGGTCTGTTTCAATTGGACAAGGGGAGAGGCTGCCAAGGACGCAGCACAAGGAGTTTGGGGCAGAGAGCCAAGGGAATCTACTAGGAGGCTCTTAGGCTACTCTATCCTGGTTACAAGCCAGTGGATCAGCAAAGTAGCTGTGAGATTCACAAAGCAAATACAAAAGACAAATAATAAGCCCCTGAATCCCAGAACACAGAACATGGCCAGCCTACCGAACACTGGAAGTTAGTTAGCAGCACTGCCCCAGGGCAACCTAAAGCTGCTGTCTCCCCTTTGCCTTAAGAACAAACCTTAATCTTTTTTTTAAATGAGCAAAAAAAGCAAAAAGAACTCTGACTATAGATAGCTTTTATGGAGAAAGAAAAGAACAGACCTCAAACCCTAGGGATCCTAAAGGCAAAGTATCTTCAGATGAAGCCCCAAAGAGTGATATGAGTTCATTCCCAATTCCTATTGCTCCCTTGGAAGAATTTTAAAAGGATCTTAAAAGAGAGTTAGAAGAAAAATGGAGAAAGAAAATGAGAACTTGCAAGAGAGTTTGGAAAAGGAAAAACAGAAATTATCTGAAGAAAACCCTTTACAAAATAGATTTGATTAAACGGAAAAAGAAAATGAATGTCACAAATGAGTTTCCTAAGAAAAACAGGATCAGGACCAGATTACAAGTGAATTCTAGCAAAGATCTAACGATCACTAATTCTCGTGTTAAATAAGTTATTTTGAATACATAAAGGAGAAGTCCTGCCAAATTCCATTTATGAATCAAATACCTAAATCAAGAAAAGCAAAAACAGAAAAAGAAAATTAGAGACCAATGTCTTCAGTGAATATTGATGCAAAAATCCTAAATAAAATACTAGATAGGTGTCTACAACAATTTATCACAAAATTATACATATTAAGTATGATTTATATGAGTAATGTAGGGATGATTTAATCTAAGAAAAAACGTTAGCATGATTGATCATATCAAAAGTTACAAAATCATATGATTACAACAATAGATGCAGAAGATTTTTGACAAAATACAACACCCATTATGAAAAGACTTGAAAATATAGATAGAAATGGATTTTTCCTTAAAGTTAAAGGAAGTATCTACTTAAAACTATCAGCAACCATAATTTGTAGAAAAACTAGAAGTCTTCCCATTAAGATTAGGAGTGAAACAAGGAAACCTATTATCATTAACATTATTCAATATTGTTTCAAAAATACTGGCAATACCAATAAGAGAAGACAAAGATATTTTGAAAAATCAGAATGGACAATGAAATAATAAAACTCTTTTAGATATGATATGATGGTATTCTTGGAAAATCATAAAGAGTCAACTAAAACATCAGTTGAAAAAATTAATTTTAGCAAAGTAACAAATATAAAACCACCCACGAGTCATTAGAATTTCTATATATCATCAGCAAAACCCTATAAGAAGAAATATTAAGAGATATCCCATCTAAAATAACTGCAGACAGTATAAAATACCTGAAAACCTACTTAGGAACTAAACAAAAATAATTAAAAAGTACTTTTTATACAAATAAAGTCATGTTTAATTAGTTGGAGAAATATTGTTCATGGTTATCCAAAGTCAGTATAATTAAAATGACAATTACACCTAAACTAATATACTTATTCAATTATATCACAATTTTATTTCTAGAAAAAAAATAACATTTATTTAGAAGACTAAAATGTCAAGAATAGCAAAGTAATTAATGGAAAAAAATGTAAAAGAAAAAAGTTTAGCACAACCAAATCTTAAACTATTTTATAAGGCTTTAATTATCAAAACTATCTGGTATTGGCTAAAAAACAGCTTTATATTTCAGTGGATCAGTGGAACAGAGTAGACATATAATTCACAGTAATAGATTGCATTTAACAAATGTAAAGATTTAAGCTTTGGGGATAAGAATTCACTATTTGGTAAATATATACATATACATGTATATGTATATTTATTTGGGCAAAATGGAAAGTAGTTGGGCAGAAATTGGGTATAGAACAATATCTAACACTATTTACCAAAATAAAATCAAAATGAATACATGACCTAAATGTAAAAGGAGCTATTATTAAAAAAAAAATAGAACATGAAACATATTCTATGAGACTTATGGATAGGAGAAGAACTTTTGAATAAATGAGAGAGCACAGTGAAATATAAAATGTATAATTTTGATTACATTAATTTAAAAAGTTTTATACAAATAAAAGTGATGTAGGAAAAATTAGAAGAAAAACAGAAAAATGGAAACTATTTTATACTTTCTTGGATAAAGGTTTTATATATATATATATATATATATATATATATATATATATATACACACATATATGTATGTATATAACTTTGTCAAATTTTTAATGATATAAGTAATTCCCAAACTCTGTTAGGATTCTTACAAAGTGCTAAGTAAGTGGAATTGATGAGATAATGATTCTCTAATTTACATGTACTTAGTACTTACTATAATTCCACAAGATTCACACCTTTAACAGAGCATATATATAAGGATATATAAGCATATATATAAGGCTCCTCCTTATATATAGGAGAGATTTCTCAGGGCCAAAGAACACAAGCCCATTAGAAGCTCTCAGAGGAGGAGACAGATTCATTCCATCTTCCACCTTTGTGCTGGCTGGAGACATTCAGAGGGAGCTAGAGGCAGAAGCTGGCAGAGGCAAAGGACTAGCGGCAGGAGCCCTTGGAACCAAGAAGAGAGATAGGCCTCTAAGAAAACTAGCCAAAGTCGAAGTGAAGGAGATAAGACTTGGAAAGGGAAAATAAAGGATTTGGACTTTAATACCTGGCTGCATTTAGGGTGATTACACTGAATTGAAATGAAGACTGCTCTTAGAGGCGCCCCAAGAAACCTGCTCCCAGAGAACATTATATTTTAGAGAAGAACATTACATTTTGGCACCTGAATGTGGGACAGACACAATTCTAATTTCAGTGAAAAAGCCTCTGATCCTAATTTCAATGAAAAAGTCTCCTCGACCCAGAAATTAGGGTGAGTACAACAAGGAAACTTTGTTAAAGGGCTAAAATACTATTTTAGATAGTATCAGTAGATAGCTGATAGAACTATCAGCTAAAATGGGACATATGTTTAGAAAACAGCCTTCTTTTCTTCTTCAAGGAAAATGTGTTGAAAGCTTGGTCAGACTGACAAAAAAATCAAGGTTTCATTGTAACCTGGGAGCAGATCATTGATCTTTTAAAAACTGTACAGTACACATCTCCTTGATTCTCTAAGGAACAAGAATTGGATCCAAAGAGTGGAAATTAACAGGAGAGCAATTATGTCAATTTTACAGTGAAAATGGACTTGACTCAATTTCCAAAAATACATTTAATACATATAATTTAATACAACTGGCTTTAAGAAATTATATAAGAGTAAGAATAAGGAAAAAGAAGAAAGAGCAGGAGGGGGAGGAGTCAACTAAACTAAGTGAAAAGGATGAAAAATCAGATAAGAATGGAGTTAAGTACAATTTTGAGTGTGATACTTCACAGGAGGAGAAATTAGGTCATTCCACATCCCCTGACCTACTTCCCTTAATTAACTCTTCATGGGTAGAGGGAGGAGGAGGGGGAGAGGCAGTGACACAAACAGAACCACCTATTAAACAGCCTATGACAAGATTACAAAAAGCACTGGTTAAAGCAAAAAATTAAGGACATGATGTATCTGATTTAATAAATGCATACCCTGTGATTGAAGAGCTTGACTCTTCAGGTCAAAAAAGGAGAAGATACAAAAAGGTTGCCCTCTTTATGGGGCTACATCGTCTTATGTTAAGATGTTACTAGATAATTTGGCTTATGAAATCCTAACCCTAGTGATTGGAAATCCATAGCAAGGACATATTTAGAACCTGGACAAAATTTGTTGTGGCTTTTGGAGTATCATGAATTATGTAGGATTCAAGCCCAACAGGAATTAATGTACAAATCACTTTTGACCAACTAGCTAGTCAGTATAGAGAGAATTCAGCTCAAATTAATTACCCCACAAAAGCTTATGAACAGATTGCTACTGCTGCTATAAAAACTTGGGGTTCCTTCCCAGGGAAAGATGAAGGTAAAGCCTTCACACAAAATAGAACAAGGTCCCAATGAACCCTTTGTGCATTTTGTGGGACATGTGCAGATAGTTGTCACAAGAACTATTGGAGAAAATGCAGCTGTAAGAATTATGATAAGACAACTGGCTAAGGAAAATGCCAATGAGGTTTGCAGAAGAATTATATGGGGACTACACAAAGATGCTCCTTTAGGGGAGATCATAAGACACTGTGCCACAGTGGGCACAAATGCTTATTATAACCAGACTATGATGAACATGGAAATACAGGGTCTCTCTTGGCAAGGGACTTCTAGAGAAACTCGTCTATGTTTTCAGTGTGGAAAAATAGGACATCTGAGAGCTCAGTGTAGATATAGAGATAGAGTGAGAGGACAGAGCGAGAGAATAAAGCCCAAAACCCCTATGTCCAAAATGTCACAAGGGCTTCCATTGGGCCTCAGAATGTAGATTGACCCAGGGAAATAAGAGGCAGGGCCCAGCTACAAGATACCATACGAAAGACAGGTGGGGCATGATGGCAGCTGAGTTTACACCCAGAGAGTCTTTAGAAGGTCAGGACTTTGATGTGATCTAGTAGCCAAAAGGCAATCACATGGTAGAAAGGGATTACATGATCAGTCATCCAAAAAGCAATCAGATGGAAGAAAGAGATTGCAATTGGGAGAATACAGGCTTTTTAAACCAACAGGGCAGTGTCCAGTGCAAACAGATCCAATGTAATTGCCAGATGATGAGGAAAGATTTAGAAAGTTGTAAATAGAAGGGACTAGATAGGTTAACTGCTTGGGAGAAAGGGTTTACTTGTATTTCTACAGATGGAGAAGGAATCAGATGGGAGTCAACAAGCTGTGTTTGCCTTGTCCATTGGAGAGAGACAGAAAAAAGAGAAAAACCTCAAAACAAAGGAGAAGACCTAAAAAACATCTGACACTAAAAAAGCATGGCTGATAATAAGACTGTTAAAGAACTTTAAAATCTGCAGGAATCATTGGATTCCCTACCACAAGATGAAACTATTGCCGGACTTCAAAACTTGAGGAATTATTGGATTCCTGGCACATGAACTAATGGACAATAGATTCCTTTTGGACTATTTCTAGGACTTATGGACATGTATAATTCTTCATGTTGATTCATGTTATTTGTTTCATCATTACTAGGCTGTGTTACTATGTGCTTATGTAATTTATGTAATCATGTGTAATACCTCCCATATTGATGGATTTATGTATACCTGTTTTAAGTGTGATCCCCTTCAGAAACCCGCTAATCTGATTTGATTCCCTATTTCCTTTGGTGTTTTCATCTCCCTTCCTGAGAAGTCAGGGAGGGCATGATTGCCTCCTTTTTATAGTGTTTTCACTCCTTTTTTGAGCAGTCAGGGAAGGCGTGATCACCTTCTTTTTTGGCATTCTCACTTCCTTGAGAAGTCAGGGAGATCAGACCATCTATGTTCTAAATCAAAAGAAAGTGGGAGATGTTAGGATTCTTACAAGGTACTAAGTGGAATTGATGAGATAATGATTCTCTAATTTATATGTACTTACTACTTACTATAATTCCACAAGATTCACACCTTTAAGAGAGCAGGATATATAAGGATATATAAGTATATATATATATATGGCTCCTCCTTATATATAGGAGAGATTTCTCAGGGCCAAAGAACACAAGCCCACTAGAAGGTCTCAGACAAGGAGACAGATTCATTCCATCTTCCACCTTTGTGCTGGCTGGAGACATTCAGAGGGATCTAGAGGCAGAAGCTGGCAGAGGCAAAGACTAGTGGCAGGAGCCCTTGGAACCAAGGAGAGAGATAGGCCTCTAAGAACACTAGCCAAGGCCAAAGTGAAGGAGATAAGACTTGGAAAGAGAAAATAAAGGATTTGGACTTTAATACCTGGCTGCATTTAGGGTGATTACACTGAACTGAAATGAAGGCTGCTCCTAGAAGCGCCCCAAGAAACCACAATCAAGGGGAAAAGTTGAAACAGAAGGTTTTGCAAGGGTCAGTGTTGAAAAAGTACTCATGCCCATGTTTTGTAAGTAAAAAGCTATAATAATAAAAAAAAAAAGAACTTGCATATTCTAAAATATTTAAAGCAAGTCTCATTGTGATGATAAAGAACTGGAAAGTGAAAGGATGCCCATCAATTGGGGCTTTTCAAAGATTTCAAGGGGAAAATATACTCAAAACCTTTTAGCATAAGCATATTGTTTAACAATAAAAACATTAACAACAGAAGGAAATATGGCCTACAGATCTAGTGAGAGTTCAGGCAACTATGAATAAATACTGAAAAACAAAGGAAAATTATTCCGTACTTGACAAGACAGAGGACCTTGTGGAATTTGAAGGGAACATGAGACTACAGCATGTGTTCCATTGTGATTTAAAAGAGAAATGAAAATTTCCAGAGCAGAATTTATGTATTATCTGCACTGCAAAAATGATGGGCAAAATAGAAAGATTGAAATCTGTATTGGCAAATCTCTCCAAAGAAACAAAAAAAAAGAGAACAATTGATTGGAAATGAAAGTACATAGAAAAGAAATCTAGAACAAGAGAAGCAAAAAACAATTACATTCTTAAAATACTAAACATAGTAAAGTAAATAAAACATACTGATCCCTAAGACAGAAAGTAGATGGATAAAGATCATAGTTTGCCCAGAAGAACTTTACAGAACAAAAAACCTTAACACCAAAATATAGGAACTAATAATAATAAAAATGCCCTGTGCTATGTGTGGACATAGAGAAAGAAATATGAATTGAAAGAATTCATAGATTGCCTTTTAGGACAAGGTGAATTTTGGGAGAAGATCACAAAGTTGCAAACTCCAAGATGCACAAAAACAATTTAACACAGAAATAACAGGTTCCATAATCAGTCAGGAGAAAGACCTTCAAATATAAAGGAAAGAAAAATTAAATAACACAAAACTATTTTGCAGGCACCACAAAATGCAGGAGGGAAAATGGAATACTATGTTCTAAAGAGCAATGGAGCTCAGAATATAACCCAGTCACCCACCTTACAAATCTGAGCTTAATCACAAGGAAAAGCAGAAGGACATCCAGTAAGAAAGATTTGAAATATTCTTAGGAAAAAAATCAGACTTGAGATTATTTGCTTCTCATATATTCCAGACAAGAGAAATATAGGAAGGGTAAATGGATGCAGCAGTCAAGGAAAGTTACAGTAACTGATGTCTTTCTAAATGTACACAAAGAGGTAAAGGTGGAAGCAGAAGTCAAATGGAAGCACAATGAAGAAATGGACCTAGTGGACCATGGGCAGAAATTCTAGCTATAGTTGAATCTGTGTGTGTGTGTGACTGCATTACAGAATGAAAGGGTAAATAAAAGAGGAGTGAGGGGACCAGAGAAATAAAGCAGAAGGTGTAATGTTCATGGGTCAAATCCATGATTAGAAATTAAGGAAAGGTGACCTCAGAAAAATTTGAATAAGAGTGATTGAAGAGGAGAAGAGAAGAATTGAAAAGGGGGAGAGAAATAAGAGAGACTTTTCTTTAGTAGTGGAAGAGGGTTTCACTGATGCAGACTTCTATGAGAGAAGAGAGATTTTTGTCAAAAGAGATGTAGCTTTTTGCTAGTTGTGGCCTTAGGGATTTGGCAATTGGAAAGATCACTTGTCTTACCTCAGGAGGTAAGGGGTTGTTTCTCTCAGGAACATTCAATATTTAAGAGAATGGGAAAGCATGAACTCAGAGAGGAGATTTTGAGACAAATGGAAGAATGGAATTAGGAAGAAGGTATTAGTTGTAGGCTGCACAATCAGGAGAAGATATCCCATCTGCAGACAGTGGTTTCTCTGTAACCTAAAGGAATTAGCTTTGTTCTGCATGGAAGCACAAAAGAAAAGGAAAATCCTAGAGGCAAACTCTACAAGACAGTAGCAGAAACCTCCAAAAAGGGAGAGCCCAGAATGAATACCTTGGAAGTTATACATAAATTCACAGAATATAGGCAAAATAATTAGAGGGGTCAAGAGCTACAGAAAGATAGTCTAAAATAATATATTAAAGAAGATAGATAATAAAGAGAGTAAGATAAACCCTTTCTGGAAGGGTATCAAATAATGAAACTAATGTAGACTACTCAAAGGAGAGAGGAAGTAATGTGCATCATTGAGAGGAGAAAAATAGGCAAAGAACTACATAGTCAATTTTTCTTTTGCAGCATGATAAATGCATAAATATGTTTGAAAGAATTGCACATATTAAATCTTTTTTGGATTGCTTGTTGTCTAGAGGAGGGCGATGTGGGGAAGAAAGGAAGAAAAATTTGGAACACAAGGTTTTGCAAGGGTGAAGGTTGAAACTTCATAGTACAATAATTAGAGATACATAATAGTCAGAAAGACAAATCCCATGTGAGGCATGTAATAGTTATGTGATCATGGGAATTTGATTGAGAAAGCATGGACTTCTCTCTGAGTCAAATGACTTGGGCACTGGATCATATGGATCAAGCTCTTCTTGTGCATTAGGGCCCTTGTGAAAGGAGATGTGTACCCTTTCTCAGAAAGCATAATCTGTTATTAGATAACCAAGTTTTGTGTATTTTTAATAGTCTAGATAGAAGTCTTTCCATGATGTAAGATAGATAGATAATAGATGATATGTATATATATTAATATGTGTGCATGAGGCAATATAGGAACTATGATGGAGAACAGTGAACTGTTATTATTATTAGTATTATTATTAGGGATCAGATCATAGGTTTGATGGCCTTAGGGATTTGGCACTTGAAAAAATCATTTGTCTTACCTCAAGAGGTAATTCCTTAGGAAGCTCATGGCAGTTCATAAATAACTAAGTAGATGAAGGAGATATCATAATTATGGCACTAAAGATGCATAATATCTGGCTTCAAAACACTGTACTATAATTAAATTAGCTATATATCCTTTAGAAAATCATTTAATACTTATATCCTCTAGTACCTCATATAAAGATAATTTTTACTTGTATGGTGAACATATTTTTAAAATATAATTTTTTCTTCTCTTGTTCTAGTTTGTCTTTCATTTCCACGTATTTGCATTTCCAATCAACTGTTCTCTTTTTTATTTCCGTGGAGAAATTTTCCATTGCAGATTTCCCTAGATCTTTGGCCATATTTTCTTCTGTTGTTAATGTTTTCCCCATTGAACAATATGCTTATGTTCAAAGATTTGGGACATATTTTTCATTAAAATATCTATTTCTCCCCTTAAAAGATTATATTCAATTTTGCTAGGCAGGTGATTCTTGCTTGTAATCTTAACTCCTTTGCCTTCAGGTATATAATATTACAAACCCTCTAGTTCTTTAATATAGAAGCTGCTAAATACAATGTAATCTGACTGTAGCTCCATGATTTTTGAATTGTTTCTTTTTATCTGCTTGCAATACTTTTTCCTTGATCTGTAAGCTCTGGGATTTGGGTATGATGTTCCTGGGAATTTTTATTTTGGGATCTCTTTCAGGAAGTGATTGTTAGATTCTTTCCATTTCTATTTTGCCCTCTGATTCTAATATATCAGGGAAATTTTCTTTTATAATTCTGGTGAGAGTTCAGCCATGTATGAATAAATACTGAAAAACAAAGGAAAATAATTCAATACTTGACAAGACAGAGAATTTTGTGGAATTTGAAGGGAACATGGGACTACAACATGTTTTCTTGTGTGGTTTAAAAGAGCAATGAGAATTACCAGAGCAGAACTTATCATCTGCACTGCAAAAATAATAAGCAAAATATGATAGAATTAAATAATCTCCTAGGTTTGTTTCAAAATTTAAGATCCATGATTGTAAGGTTCCATCATGATCTTTGAGCACTTGTTACTTGCTAATTCTTACTATGTCACAATAGAAAAAACACAGAATTAAATTCAGGAGACCAACTTGAGTTCTACTCATGACTGAAACTATGACTTTGGGCTTCAATTTCCTTCTAAAAGGAAAAGATTGGATTAGAACATCTCATGTTCCTTCTTATGCTAAGTTTCTATAGTTCTAGTCCAATCTTAACTTGTTCTCTAAATATGGGAGCTAGTATTGCAAGGATTCTTAACCTAGAATACATGGTTACATTTCAGGGGATTTGTGAACTTGAATGACAAAGAAAATGTACATTTGCTTGGTTTCCTTTATAATTTTATGGATTCAAATTTCCAATTTTATACATCTAAAACTGATATTCTAGAAAGGGTTCTATAGTTGGCACCTGACTAACAAAGGGGTCTATTACAGAGAGAGAGAGAGAGAGAGAGAGAGAGAGAGAGAGAGAGAGAGAGAGATTAAGAATCCCTGTTGAAGAGGGACCTTAGTATACACTAATGTAGTTCACTGGGGATACTTCTCATTTTTAGGAAGTTAGTGTTTGTATTAAGCCAAAAATTGCTTTCCTGAAACTTTTGCCTATAATTCTTCCTTCCTATTAGAGGGGATAGGGGAAATAAGAGGGGGAAAAAATCTGTACAAATTTGTTCAACCAAGGCTAAAATGAAACACAGGTAAATTCCCCCACATGCTAAGACCTTACACTATATATTGGATGATAGATGTTGTTTTTAAAATACAAAATGGAATTGAATCAGAATTATATTGTCAACCAGTTTCCCTGAAGATAAAATATCAATTTAGCTATGACTGGTTCAATGACAGAGTGGTAGCTATACAAAGAAGATATAGCAAATGGTGGCGAAGGAAGCAGGATTACCTAAGGGAATACAACTTTTTGATATTCAGAACAGTTTGATTCTGCCCATTGAGGCAGTTCCACTGTTTCTATCATTTTGGGGATTTGGATAGGGATAAGATTCTCCATTCTCTCCCTTGTCATCAATGTGCCATTTGCTTTGTGAAGAAACAAATATTCCTTTATTTTAAGTAGAGGAAATTTGCATATAATATCACTCTTATTAGTTAAGAATTCATGATATGATTTTTTCTAAGGTGATTTCACCTTAGTAGGTTGAGCTAAGCAAATGTGACAAAATCTTAGCTTGATCATAGAGAAAGGTAAAAGGAATAGGAAGGGGGTATGGTAACATAGGGAAAGGCTCTTCGGGCTAAGAATTACTCCTAAGAGACAGAAAAGGGAGGAAGGAATATTCTTACACATATGTCTGCAACACAAGATGATCTTTTTTATATGGACCCAAAGCTTCTAAGATGAGAATGGTGAAAGTTTGGTCATTAAATCAACAGGTGAATATGTATAAATGGATTAAATTGCCCTAAAATGTGCTCTTATCATATTTTATTATCTGCAATCACACAATTGATATCTGTCTGAATTAAGAATCAAATTCATGTCTTTCCCATTGAAGTCCAAATATCTATTGACTAATATTTGGATTTACTTTTTTCTTTTCCCCCTTAATTGTTAATATACTTTACTGAAATCTCCATTTGGTTGAAGTATATTAACAGAAATTTTTAAGAGGAAAACGTTTGGATTGGTATGCGTGGCAGCACAACACTGAATATAGTGTTGTACTTAGAAAGCCTACATTGTAGCTCTCCCTAAGGAGCAGAATACTTTGAATAAGTCATTTAACTTCTTTCTGTCTGTTTCCTCACTTTTAAGATGAGGATGATAATAATACTTTCATCACAGAGCTGTTGTGAAAATTAAATAAAACCATATACATAAAGTGCTTTAAACATTTATTTAGACTTACCCCTTATGAGTTGATGGAAAAACTGATAAAGTATGCATGTGGATATGGGCATGCTTGGAGGTACTTACCAATAACTTTTGAGTTCCCTGTTAACACTGATCAAGATTAAAGAGCAAAATAGCAGCCAACTGATTCCAGGTGGGATTTAAAACTGTAGTCCACTCTTCTTTTCTTCTCAAAGCTGATAGACCATTTCTTACCAGGTTTATATTGAATACTTTGTATTCTTCAGTGAATTATGTTCTCAAATTTAAATAAGCAACTCTGCACTTGCTCAGAGACACAGAACTTGAAGGATCTTTCTCAAGAGAGAATTTAGGCTATTTGAAGCCAAAATCCCCTGGCTCTGTTTCCACAGAAGACTATGTTCACAGTGGTTGTGAAAATAATAATAACAAATAATCATCATCATGAGGAGATGGGAACATGTTGGAGAAACTCAAATACAGCTGGTTCAGCTTTGTGTTCAGTTTATTCCCTTCTCCACACTATGATTTTCCTGGAAGAACAGCAAGAGAGAGCTGAGTGCTTGCCAATGAGTAAAGAGTCTGAGTTTTCATTTGCATTGAAACCAAATACAGAGAAAGAGGGACAAAACATTGAAATGAATAAGGACTCATCATTCTTGTGTCCTTTTAGGACACCTAGAGAGTTGGCTATGACACAAAGATGAGGCATCAATCATGAAAATGCACCAAAAGAAGACTACAGTGGAGGTATGTGAGGTTTGAGGAGGCCTTTGGAGTGAAGATAATAGAATGGAAGTTCCTTGCGGGCAAGCATTTCATTATTCTTTGTATTCCCAGTGGCTGGCTTATAGTAGGTTTTGTTGAATATTAAATAATACATATTAACCCTTTCTTCAGTAGGAAGAAAGAAGTCCAAATAGTAGTGAATGATTTAACAATCAAAAATAAAACAATAAAGAAATTCATTTACTCTTGCCAAAACTAGTTTTATATTTTTCACCAAGGCAGAGATTCTTAACTCATGTATATAACTATATGTATGTACATGTGTTGTGGCCGCCTTTGACAATCTGGTAAAATCTATAGATCCTTTCTCAGATTAATGATTTTTAAACAATGAAATAAAATACACATATTACAAAAGAA
Source organism: Sarcophilus harrisii (assembly GCF_902635505.1). Taxonomy (NCBI): domain Eukaryota; kingdom Metazoa; phylum Chordata; class Mammalia; order Dasyuromorphia; family Dasyuridae; genus Sarcophilus; species Sarcophilus harrisii. The sequence goes on along the minus strand of NC_045427.1, from coordinate 274,114,978 downwards.
ACCAATTATATACTGTGTGTACAATGTACAGTACAATATAAAAAGAAATAATTACCAAATAATTAAATTCATGAACTTAGAATCCCTGCACTCATGACTTCTGGTCCCTCATCTTTCTTCTTCATATATTTATTCATTGGAATTTTGTCACACAAAAAGGAAACAGAGCACAGTTCATTCAATGTCCATTTGTTCTATCTTCTTGTGGGATTACTGCCACTGAGAAACTCTTGAGTTCTTGTATTGAAGGAGAATGTATTTTGCCCTCTGCCTTTATAGCATCTGTAAGATGGAGATAAGAACAGATTGTAGTAGAGTGTGATAGAGTTGACTTTAAAATCAAATGTAAGAGGTAAAGTAGGTAAACTTTTATACTTTGTATAAATTCCATCTATAATTATACAAACATAATATGTACACATGTTTATGTAATATAGAATTATTTATTATATGAACTAAATTCATAGTAGAAGATTAGGATGTGTTGAATTAGGGAAACTTCCCAGTGTTTTTGATGACCAATTTTCTCACATAATGAAAGACCCACTTTTAAAATTAATATTCTTTCAGTGCTGTTATATGGCTCTTTGTCATGGAATACCAATTTCAGAAAGAACTAAATTATAGATCATTGAAAAGACTAAGTGGATTAGCAAGCTACAAAGCAAAAGCTGTGTAAAAAGATTTTGTAATGAAGATGTTAAAACATAAAAAGAGGTCAACCTCTCATGTATAGTGAAGGAGGACTGATGATTTACTGTTATTCACATAATGTTAAAAGTTCTAGAAGAACCTTTCCTGGAACTTTCTCTGAAAAACTGACACAATGAGTTAAATAAGGTGAGAAGGAATGGTTGAATTGTGATCTTCGTTGTTCAGAGGAACACATATATTGATAGAATTACAGATGAATTAAAGTATAAGAGTATTATCTTACCAGAATCAAATAATTTTCCTCTAAAAGCCTACACATAGAGATGATTTTTGGGGGGAGGGGAAATATGGTCCATCTAGAGATGGCTATAACCATATTTCTTGATTCTTCTGGCCAACTAAATTCGGTGATATAAAACATTTTAAAGGAAACTCCATTATATTAATAGAGTTGCTGTAACCATTTATCTGTAGGTTTCTTCTATCTTGTGTTATGAAGAATAATATCCCTTTGGAAGATTAAGAAAAAATCAGCATCAACAAACTATCTTCCTATGCTTTTGAGCTCTTCGTTATATGTTGTCTATAAAATTTATTCTTTTTGCTCATATCTTTAGTGCTTAGGTAAAAAACTGGCACATGCTAAGTGCTTAATAAATGCTCTATCTCTATCATCATAATCTATGTATCTCTATCATTTCTGTCTACTATTTTTTGTCCTTAAATGATGTATTTATTTGGAAATTCACTGGTAAAATTATTTTGTGCAAATGTAATCACAAAATAAATAATACCAAAATTCTCTCTCTTAAAATAATAAAATCAGCATTGTTTTCAGTTTGCCCCCTGTGAAAATAGCTATTTGAAGAGGCAGGCCACTAGAAAGTTTCTCATCTTATTTATTCACATTCTCTATACTTCTGACCTACTTACTGCCTAGATATGTAGAAATGAAATTGCTTAGGATAATGGAAAGGCAGAATGTCAATCTTCATGCCAGCAAAGCCCCAGCTTCCTTAGAAAACAAGGCCAGGTCTCTGGTCAAATGCTTGGCCTTTTCACAAGAATCAAATGTCTTCACCTCTGCTATTGAGCAGAATGAACACTAGGTGTCACTGCTGCCATTCTAATGAGATTCTGAAGTAGCACTAAGGATTTGATTCAGAGTTAACAAAAAAATTTTACAAGTATTTTGTGTGTAACTGACATCACTCTAAAGATATCTATCTATCTATCCATCCATCCATTCATTCAGCTATCTATCTACATTTATTTATCTATTTATCAATAGATATATAAATATATCTATATATTCACATGTGTTCAGCAATACAATATATACACATATAAATATGTACATAGGTATGAATATTTTGTCTACAACATTCACATATCACATGCACAAGTAGTTAGAATTATATGTGTATGTATAAATGTATACCTAGATACATTTATACATGTATGCATACATATGTATTATTTTATTCACTATTGTGGGAATTATTTTGTTTTCTCCCCTGGTCTGAATTTGGTCTTTTTCTTAGAAATAAGATTTCCTTTTAAGTCTAAGGAGTCTATCATTTTTCTGGGTTTGAAAGGGAAATATAAGAATTTTGACAAAAGTCACCACAAATGTTTAAATATTGACTGAGCAGCGAGTTGTCAGAAAACAAAAACTAATGGCCCTTTACCCTCAACACATTTCCACAAAATATAAAATAAGAGCTTCCCCCAAAAAAATCAACCCAAATAGCACCCACAAAACTAATTATTCCAACAAAAAAAGAGAAGAAAAGTGTGTTCTCCTTCAGAAATATTGAAGTGAAGTAAATTCCAAGGCTGCTTCTACAGGCTCAAGTTGAGGCCTGCATACAGAGGAAGGAAATAGAAAAAGTAAAGAGTTGGGGATAGACTCCTGATGCCTAGTGGTGCACTGAAGAAGGAACCCTCTGAAGCCCTCTCAAATTCCCCTCCAAACAACTAGAAAATTGCCTCAGACTTGATCTAGGTGCAGGGTAGTAGCTTGCCAACATAGCAGCAATTGTCCTTCACACTGGGATAGAAAGGAGCAAGATAAAAACAGAAGCAATAGTTGCCAGCCTTAAAGTGTGAAGTCTATAACAGAGGACTGATCCTAGGGCAATCCATTAGTGAGGTCCTGCCCTCCTGCAAACCAGCAGATCCCAGGCAAGTGAATAGTCTGTGCAGCATAGTAAGGTCCCATCCCCAGCATAAACCACCAGCAAGACCTTGACTCATTGCTGAGCAGAAGTAAATCCCACTCTATGGTTAGCCAATTGCAAGCCTTTTCCCCTGGGGACTACAAGCAGAGAGACCCAGTTTCCATAGCAAACCAACAACAGGTAAACAACAACAAGCCCCTCAAACAGATCAGCAACAAAATTACCAGGGCCTGGTAACTGAGAGATCCTGTTTCTATATTAACCCAGCCCCAGGGATCCCACCTTTGGGGCAAATCAGCAACAAGATAACCTTGTTCAGGACCACTGCCATTGTAAGGCCCCACCCCTGAAACAACTAATTCCCAAATCCAGGGAGGCCAACCAGGAGGTCCCAACCTACAGTACAGGACAAAAGGGAATCCTATTTCTCCAGAGAAAACAAGCAGCTAAGACCTAAAGAGCAACTAGCAATAAAATCCAAAGCCCCAGCACAAAAAGCTTGGGACAGTTCTGCTGTCACATTAAAACATCAGGTCACAATAAAGGCAGAAAAAAATGAGCAAAAAACAGAAAAGGAGCTTGACTAAGGAAAGTTACTATCATGATGGGGGGTGGGGAGGGGAGGGCAGTGCCAAAGCATAAACTTAGAAAAGAACAATAGTATCAGAATGGCTACATGCGAATCCTAAAAGAAAAATTCAATTTGATCTCAGGCCCAGAAAGAATTTCTGGAAGAGCTTAAAAAGAATTATAAAGAGCAAACTGAAGAAGAAAAATTGAAGAAAGAAATGTAATGTAAGAGAATGATGGGAAAAGAATCAATAGCATGGGAAAGGATATACAAAAATTTACTGAGGCAAGTAACTCCCTAAAAAATAGAATTGGTAAATGGAATAAGAAATACGAAAGTTTATTGAAGGAAATAATTAGAACTTGAACAAGTGGAAACTAATGATTCTATGATATGATAAAATACATGAAAATACTCTAAAGCAAAATCTACAAAGTTAAAAAAAAAATAGAAGAAAATACAAAGTTTCTCAATGGAAAAACAATAGACCTAGAAAATGGATCCAGAAGAGATAATATAAGAATTAATGGACTGCCTGGAAATCAGTATAAGAAAAAAACAAAAAAAAGCTAAACAGCATCTTTCAAGAAATTATCACAGAAAACTACCTTGATACATTTGAACCAGAGGGCAAAATAGAAATTGAAAGAATCTACTAATTACTGAAAGATATATCACAATGAAAACTCCCAGGAACATCAAAGCCAAATTCCAGAGCTCATAGATCAAGGAAAAAGTATTGAAAGCTATCAAAAAGAAACAATTCAAATATTATGGAGCTACAGCCAGGATTACTCATAATTTGGCAATTTCTACATTTAAAAATTGGAAGGCTTATAATATTATATACTATAAGGCAAAGGAATTAGGATTACAAGCAAGAATCACCTGCCCAGCAAAATTGAACATAATATTTTTTGGTGGGGGGTGGATATTTAATAAAATAGGGGATGTTCAAGCATTTCCAATTAGAAGACCAAAGTTGAATTTTAAAAATGATCTCTAAATAAAAGAGTCAAGGAAACTTGAAAATGTAAAAAAAAAAAAAAAAAAAAAAAAAAAAAAAAAAAAAAAAAAAAAAAAAAAAAAAAAAAGAAAGAAAGAAAGAAAGAAAAGAAACAAAAAAGAATACATAAAAAATTCAATAAGCTTAAACTGTTTATATTTCTATATGAGGAGATATTTGTAATTCTTAACTTTATTACTAAAAGAGCAATTAGAAACAGTATATGTAGAGAGAAGATATAGAAAGAAGAAGTAGACAGAAGATAGAAGATAGAAGACATTGATGACATGATACGCCCAAAAAAACAAAATAAAGGAGAACGAAAATTGCACTGGAAGAAGAAAGAGGGAGAAATTGAATGGGTAAATTGTCCAACATAAAAAAGACATGAAAGAGCTACTATGGTAAAGAGGAAGATGAGGGATGGGAAGAGAGGAGTGGTGGCAAGTAAAGCTTAAAAAACCTTATTCTCATCAACATTGACTGAAAAAGGAAATACACAATCACTTGGATATAGAAATCTATCTTATCCTATAAAGAAGTAAAAAGTGAGAGGTAGCTAGATGGTGCAGTGGATAGAGCACCAGCCCTGAAGTCAGGAGGACCTGAGTTCAAATCTGACCTCAGACACTTAACACTTTCTAGCTATGTGATCCTGGGAGAGTCAATTAACCCCAATTGAGAGAGGGGAAAAAAAGAAGTAAAAAGGGATAGGGAATAGGGATAATAGGCTATGATCAGCAGTAAAACACTTGTAAAGAGAGAAAAGTAGGAGATAAGAGAGAGTGAAAGTATCATGGAGAGAAATTATTATAACTACAAATGCAAATGGGATGACCTCTTCCATAAAACAGAAGTAAATAGCAGAATGGATTAAAAACCAAAGTCCTACAATATGTTGTTTACAAAAATATATTTAAAGCAGAGAGATACATTCACAGTAAAGGAAAGGGACTACAGCAGAATTTATCATGCTTCAGCTGAAGCAAAGAAAGCAAAGGTAGCTGTCATGATCTTCAACAAAGCAAAAGCAAAAATAGATATAATTAAAAGAGATAAACTATATCTTGCTGAAAAGTATGACAGACAATGAAGTCATATCAATTCTAAACATATATGCAACCAATGGTATAGTATCTAAATTTTTGAAGAAGTTGAATGAATTACAAGAAATAGATAGTAAAAATATATTAATAGAGGATCTTTCCCTTCTCAGAACTAGATAAATCTAACCAAAAATAAATATATAAGAAAAAAATTAAGGAGGTGAACAAAATTCTGGAAAAGTTAGATATGATAAATCTCTGAAGAAAATTGAATGAGAATAGGAAGGAAAATATCTTTTTGTCCACAGCACATGCTCCCAACACAGAAATTGACTACACATTAGAATATAAAAACCTCACATCCAACTAGAGAAAAACAGAAATAGTAAATACATTCTTTTCAGATCATAATGCAATACAAATTACATATAATAACGAAAAATGAAAATAGATTAAAATTAATTGAAAATTAAATAATCTAATCCTCAAAAACAAGTGAGTAAAAAACAAATTATAGAAACAGTTGATAAGTTCATTAAAGAAAATGACAACAATGGGACTAGATACCAAAATATATGGGATGCAAGTAAAGTAGTACTTAGGGGAAAAATTATATTGCTAATTGCTTACATCAATAATTTTTTTTTAAAAAGCAGATCAATGAATTGGGCAACTAAAGAAATTAGAAAAAGAACAAATTAAAATCTTCAATTAAATTGGAAATCCTGAAAATCAAAGGAGAGATTAATAAAATTAAAAGTAAGAAAACAATTGACCTACTAAATGAAACTAGAAGTTGGTTTTAGGAAAAAACAATAAAATAGACAAATCATTGGTTAATTTGATTTAAAAAAAAAGAAGAAAATTAAAGAAAAGGGTGAACTCACCACTAATGAAGAGGAAATTAAGACAATTATTAGGTATTGTTTTGCCCAATTATATGCTAATAAATTTGACAACCTAAATGAAATAGATGTATATCTACAAAATTTTAGATTACTCAGATTAATAGAAGAAAAAATAAAATATTTAAATAGCCCAATCTTAGAAAAAGAAATTTAACAAGTCATCAATGAACTTCCTAACAAAAAAAATCACCATGACCAAATGGATTCACAAGCAAATTCTAACAATATTTAAAGAACAATTCATCTCAATATTACAAAATCTATTTGGAAATATAGGCAAAGAAAGATCTTACCAAATTCCTTTTATCACAAAAATATGGTGCTTTCAATCAGGAAAAGCCAAAACAGAGAAAAAAATTATACACCAATTTCCCCAATGAATATCGATGCAAAACTTTTAAATAAAATGATAGCAAAGAGATTACAGCAATATATCACAAGGATCATTCACAATGACTAAGTGGAATTTATACTAAGAATACAGAGCTGTTCAATATTAGGAAAACTATTAGGACAATTAATCATATCCTTAACAAAACCAACAGAAGTCATATAATTATCTTAATAGATGCAGAAAAAACCTGTGATAAAATATGGCACCCATTCCTATTTTAAACATATAAATGAAGCTTACTTAAAATGATAAGTAATATTTATCTAAACTCATCAGCAAGCCTTATCATAATGGGGATAAACTAGAAGCCTTTCCAATACAATCAGTGGTAAAGCAAGCACTGTTTTTCAACATCTTAGCTATAGCGATAATATAAGTAAAAGAGTCAAAGAAATTATTATAGGGAATGAGGAAACAAAACCATCACTTTTCTTTTTTTGCTGATGATAGGATGATACATTTAGAAAATTTTAGAGAATCAACTAAAAAAAAAAACACTTGAAATTGTAGACAACTTTAGCAAAGTTGCAGAATATAAATTAAAGTCACATACATAATCAGCATTTATATATGTTACCAACAAAGTCTAATAGCAAAAGATTAAAGAGATAAATTCCATTTAAAATAAGTATAGACAACACACTTCAGAATCTATCTCCCAAGACCATCCTAGGAATTAGATGAACACAACTATAAACACTTTTCACACAAGTAAAGTCAAATAAAGCAACTGGAAAAAATATTAATTGCTTAAAATAAATATAAATATAAATAAATATTAAAATAAATATAAATAAAAATATTAATTGCCAAGCTTAATATAATAGAAATGGCAGTGCCTTCCAGTCAAATTACTAAAAAAGCATTTTATAGAGCTAGAAGAAAATAATAATAAAATTCATTTGAAAGAACAAATAAATCAAGCATAACAAGGATATCAATGATATTTTTTAAAAAGTGAAAGAAAATGGTCTAGCTGTACCAGATCTCAAACTAATAATGGATTGGTGGGATAGATCAGGTACAAATTACATTATAGTAAATGACCATGATAATCTAGCATATGATAAACCCAAAGATCCAAGTTTTTGGAACAAAACCATACTATTTGACAAAAACTGCTGGGAAAAATGGAAAGCAGCATGGCAAATATAGACCAAGTATATTCCAACATCTATCATCTATCAAGGTAAGTTCAAAATGGGTACATGATTTAGACATAAAGGGTGATAACATAATCACATTAAAAGGGCATGAAATAGTTTATCTTCCAGACTTAATGATAAGGAAAAGATCTAGGGTGAAAGAAGATATAGAGAGCATTACAAAATGAAAAATGGGCAATTTAAATTATATTAAATTTAAAACATTTTACACAAAACCAATGAGCCAAAATGAATGGAAAAGCAGAAAACTGGTGAGGGGGGAGGGAAATTTTGCAGCAAATAAGGCCTCATTTCTCAAACACATAAAGTACTGAGTCAAATTTATGAAAAATACACCTATTTTCAAAGTGATAGTCAAGGATATGAAAAGGCACATTTCAGACAAAGAAATTAAAGCTACTTATAGCCATATTTTTAAAATGTTCTAAATTACTATTGATCAGGGAAAATAAATCAAGACATCTCTGAGATAGCACCTCATACCTATCAGAAAGGCTACTATGATAAAAAAGGAAAATGTTGGATGTTGGAGGTAATGTGGGAAAACTGGACACTAATGCATTGTTGGTGGAATTGTGAACTGATCCAGCCATTATGGAAAGCAATCTTGGAACTATGCCCAAAGTGCTATAAAACTATAAAACCCTTTGATCCAGCACTACCACTCCTGAGTTTATATCCCAAGAAATCCCCAAAAATAGAAAAGAATCTGTTAGTATGAAAATATTTATAACAGCTCTTTTGTGGTGACTAAGAATTGGAAATCAAAGAAATGTCCATGAATAGGGAAATGGCTAAACAATCTGTGGTATATAATTATAATGGAATATTATTGAGCTATAAGAAATGACAAGCATGATGATATCAGAAAAATCTGAAAAAAATTTACATGGACTGATGCATAGTGAAGTAAAGAGAACCTAGAGAAAGTTATACACAGTAACAGCAACATTGTATGGTGAAGAATTGTAAATGACTTAGCTACTCACAGTAATACAATGATTCAAGACAATCCCAAAGGACTAATGATGAAGCATACTAACTGCCTCCAGAGAAAGAATTGATATTGATTGAATACAGACTGAAACATGCTATTTTCACTATCTTTCTTTTTCTTTTATTCAAGTCTTTCACAAAATGACTAATAGGGAAATGTGTTACATGATTGCACATGTGTAAATTATATCTGATTGCTTATCATCTGTGGGGGGATAGAATTTGGAACTCAAAACTTTAAATAAAAACATTTTTAAAAAATCAAAAAGAAAAAAAAATTTTGGCAAGAAATAGAGAAATCTACCTTCCAAGAATACTTGCATCTAAGCTCAGGTCTAAAATTCAAATCGGTATTGCAAGGTATAGCTTGACAAAAGAAGGGAAGTTATTTGCCCCACAACCACCCTACATACTATCCTTTGTCCTACCCTCCTTTCCCAGTTTCCTCCTCAAGAAAAATGGAGAATGGGAAATCATTGAAGTACCCTGAAAAGAAAGAAAAATGATGCCCAAATCCATGGTTGGCCTTGGGAAAAACTCCAAAGATGAGCATTTTTGTTGTGTTAAGTGGTTTGCATTAGCAGCCTAAACACGTAGAAAAGGGCTAACATCTGCCGTTTAATATAATGCGGGAGGGAAATGATAGACCTGTTAGTTACAATTGGAAACACTCATTTTTGCATATAACAAAATGAAACATTGGAGAGAAAGGAATTAGATTCTGGGGATTGGAATGCATGTGTTAGAGAAGAGGAGGTGGTGTTGGTGGAAGGGTGATTTGGGAATGGAGCATCATTCTTGGAGATTTTGTAAATCTCCCCCAAATTTCTTTCCTTTCTTAAAACACACACACACATGCACACACACATCAGGATTACCCATGTAGTAAGTGATTTTTTTTTAGACAAGACAGGAAAATTCATTTTTAAGAAGTCTTCCATTATGTTCATTTTAAACAAGTCCTAGGCTTCAGGAAACAAAAGTTTTGAAATTCTTGTAGAAAATAAATTACCTCCTGCTTTCACAGCATTTTTCTTTTTCTTCTACATTCAGAGGTGAGGAGTGGAATGGAGAACTTCATTGAGTTCTGACAACATTCAGGGATACATACACATATTCAAACTTTTTTTCACTCCTCATATTTTCAGTGCACTTCAACCCTAAATAAAATTATGTGTATATAAAAGAGGACATTAAGCAAATCATAGACACATGGGGACTTAGTGATATGAGTACTTGCTGGAGGATATATTTGTAAACACTGTCAGCAGATTGCCTGCTGTTGATGCAGGCATTAGCTATCATTGTCATTAATGTTATTTATCTTTTGAAATTCCACTGGACACTCCACTTATTCAATACTTCCAACTGCCAACATCTACCTTAATCAGAAATACAAGTACTCTGCCTTTAAGGAGAGAATCTAGACTAGAAAGAACAGACTAAAGGATTGGCCTGCATATCCAAGAAGCTAAAAATGGTTAAACTAGCAAAACAAGAGTTTTTCCTTCCCAGTGGTAGGTTAAAGATATAAGATGGTAGAAACACAGGAAAAGTCACCCCTGTCTTCCATTTCTTAAAAAAGCAAATGTTGCTCATCCAAGGAATTAACAATGAGTTAACTAATTACCAGCTAGATTGGACAAACAGGGTTCTTTTTCTCCAGCCAAGACTGCATATTATTCAGGAATTCATTCAATCCATTTTAGAAAATTAAAAGAATAACTTATCTCTTAAGGAGGACATAGTGGGGAAGGTGGGTGGATGGTAAAGGAATTAGTTATCATATAACTCTAATTCTCTCTCTCTCTCTGTCTCTGTCTCTGTCTCTCTCTCTCTTCTCTCGCCGCCCCTCTCTTTTCCCTCTCTGGTCACTTCCACCCCCCCCCCCCCCATTCCGCGCTCGGGGGAGAGAGAGGGATATAAATCACTATTTGGCAAAGTCCAGGTATGGATTGACACTAAAATCAGTGATCTCTTCCTTAAAGCCAGATCCTTGGAGAGGAGGGGAGGGGGGGGAAGGGGTGCACCTATGATGAAGGGGTAGAGATGATTGTAGTCTAGCGTGAATAGTCTTTAAATCCAAATCCAAGTTTTCGTCTCCTACGCTGCTAACCTTCTTTTTCGAGCTTCCTGGTGAATGCCTTGCAGACGCACGGAGCTGATGAGAGATGCTGATGTTTTCTCAATTGCCAACGAGATGGAATCGCACAAAGCAATTACCAGGAAAATATTGTGACGACGGTTGGAGGACGTTGGGGGTTGGTGGGGGTGGGGATCTTAGTAGGAAAGCAATTTGCAAAGGAATATTAACTTTGATTTCCGAGGTCACCTCCCGGCATTGCAGTTGGCATAAAGGATATGCTTAGATTTTCCTCTAGGTGGCGCACCCTGGGTACAGACTAAACGACAGTCGGGAAGCTGACTCCAGAGACTTTATTAAGCTTCTTGGTGGTTAAAAATAATAATAGTAATAATACCGAGGTGTGGGGTTGTTTTTCCCCTTTTGGATATTTATTTATTGCAGGGAAAAGTCATTGATTTTCCTCAGCAAACTGTGTTTCTCCTTCACTTAGTGGAAAATAAAAACTGTTTGAATAAATAAGTTATTTCTGAACATTTTGTTGTCAAAGTGTTAAATGTTCCCGTCATTTTTATTCAAACACTAACATGATTACAGCCAATTATATATTCACCAGTGTTCTTTATTTTAGAGTAATTGTACTTGTCACTAATAAAACACAGGCATAATGGATCGCTACTGTTCTGGATTTTCAAGCAATTTTGTATAATTTGATTGAATTATACATCTTATCTGCTACTTTTTATTTTTATATTGGGGATCCTATTTTCTTGAAAATTGCAGCTCTATGCTTGTTTTGTTGTTTCTTCAGTAACGTACACTTCGGTAACATTGATAAATAGAGTCCCTTTGAAATGTCGAAAATCAGCTGCTTTCCATTGCCTCCCCCTACACATGCACTCATACAAACATACGCATACATATACACACACCCATGAACAAGCATACGCGGTACCCTACCACACCCAATGAAGACAGCAATGCGGAGAGGCTAGGACTTGAACTGCGAGGTGAGATGGACTGCGGAAGAGCTTCAGAGTGTGCGTGTGTGTGCATACCCGGGTAAGCCTTTGCTTTGCAGAATAGGAAGAAAGATAACAAACATCCCAGACACAACAACCTCCCTGACTTGAGTGGTGGGACTTTATCATTTTCCTTTAATGATTTTGTGTCCATCTTGGGTGTTCAACATGTTGGAACTAGTTGACCACAGATTTGCGGGAGGAGAGCTGTGCTCAGTAGGGAAGGAGTGAAGTGTCATATTTATCAAGGGAGAAAAGGTTATAGATAATGTAGTGCGACTGAAATATGTATTGTGTATGTACCTGTGTGTATAACACAGTCACATAACTTCTAACATCCTAACCCTTCTTTCCTCAGACACACACACACACACACACACACACACACAGAGAGAGAGAGAGAGAGAGAGAGAGAGAAAGAGAGAGAGAGATACACACACACTATACTAGTGCTATATTGTTTGTGGTGTGATTAATACAAAGAAAACCATATCCCCCAAAGTATCTAGAAAGTTCAAAGAGACAGAAAGTTACAGAAACACCAAAACACGAAATCAAATTAGCAAGCTTGAAGATTACAATAGGCACGAAACGATTTATTAAAGAATGCCTCCTTCCTTCACCAAGGACTCCAAAATAAAGTGGGAAACTTGCTCCCAACAGAAACTCTCAGGATCCTACACTGTGACTCAAATCACATCTGGCAGTTGTACCTGCAAGACATGTGTCTTGAGTATGGAACAATATTTATGAATTACAACTACAAAATCCATGTGGAAGAGTACTGAAGATTCTAACCTACAGTTGAAATTCAGACTTGAGATGCAAATTGGTGAGAGGAGAGGAAGTGGATTCACTTTTGTGCTTTGGGGCAAAATATAATGTTAATTGTTCTCACCCAGCACAACAACTGAGTTTTGTTGTTGTTTGTTTGTTTGTTTTTTAACAGATGAAAGATAACGGAAATCTACCCAGACTGAGCCTTTCCAGCCAAGGGGAAGTAATTTTTTTGTACATACAAACGAAGAGTGAGAGAAATATTCGGCTACTAAGTAAATAAATAAATAAAAACCCTAGTGCTTGCTCTTTATGACTCTTTTACTATCTAATCAGTAATTCAAAGTTTAGCTTGAACTTGGATACCACACCTCAATGAGTGGGCCATGCTTTGTACTGGGACTCGGGTGTAGCAGACATTAGATTATCCAGTCTAAGTAACTCTCTTATTCCAATGTTTAGTTAAGAGGTAAAGAGCTCCTCTCTTGTTCTCTGACTCTCCAGTTATGGGGCAAAGACCTCAACATTTGAAAGAAGTGAAATGAGTGCTGCAGCAGAGCTCAAGAAATGGGGACATCAGACAGCTTACTGAGACAGGAGGTCTTAATTCTAAAGACGAGAGCCAACACAGAAGGACTGTCTTTCTCCCTCTTTTGCTTTGTAATTGGAAAACAGACTCATACTCAAGAAAAAAAAAAAAGTAGTAATATTCAAGATTCTACAATCAAGGATCAAATTGAGCAGGGATAAATTCTCTCTCCCATGTTTCATTTATGACAGATCCCAAAGAGAAATAACAAAATCAAGGGAAAAGTCATTTAGGCTTTTTTTAAAGGAAAAAATAAATCATTATTATGAAATTAAAGTCCTGTTCTTTTGTTTAAAAAGGCTATTATCAAAAAGTTACTAGTCTCTTCTTTCTCCACCTAGTGTCCAAGTCACCAGCTTACCCAAAGCCCCTTTCCTCAAAGGCAGATAGAGAGAAAACACCAGTAGGGTTGAGATGTTTTTGACAAGTTGGGATGCAAAGCCATCTCAAACATAATTGTGCCTGCCTGTTAACATCGTTTTCAACTAGAATTAACAATCCATCCTTAAAAACAAAAACAAAAACCTTCCAGTTAGCTAAAAAGGAAAAAAAAAAGTGTCATTTATGCTCTGATGTAAGACATCTAGAGTGAAGAAAAAATTTAACGAAGGGGGGGGGGGGGGGGGGGGGGGAGGAAAGTGAAGAGAAGGGGAAAGCTAGGAAAAGAACCTGAAACAAGGCCCTCTGTTTCAGTTCAGCTTGGTAGGCAATCTGAGACAAAGAGACAGAAGAGCCCAGTTCCATCTCTACTTCTCCAGAAAGAGCTGGAAAGGAGTAGCATTTAAAGCACTTTATAGGATATAGGCCAACAAATTTAGCCATGGGGCAAGTATAGCTCTTCTGAAGTGGGTAAGGGAGGAGTGGTATCTCTGGAAATGCTGCTTTCACATGATTCAAAATTTTAATATGTAAGAATAAGGGATCCAGAAAGAGAAGGAAAAGAAAAAGAAGAGAAGAGAAGAGGAAAGAAGTAAATAACGTGAGAAAGATGAAAGGGGAAGAAAAAAATTGCTTAATTGTCACCAGATACCTCCCCCAAGTAACTTTTTAAAAATCCATCTAGAAATACTCAATAACATTAATATTATTTTATAAGTAGCTAAATATGTATCCTGAGTCAACCCCATAGCATATGTATTTTTATCTATATTCTGATTTTTGTCACAGAGAAAATGAAGATGAAGGCAGAGAACTCTCTATATTGAAAAAAAGAAGTGGGTCACAATGGACATTCATCAAATCTGGTAGCTGTGATGGAGTTTGAATGGAATGCCAAGGATGAATAAGAGTTGAATAACATTTTAACAAAAATCTAACCAAACCTGGAGATTTGCTATAATCCATTTATGTGGTTTACCCTTCTTCCTAACACCTGCATGAGTTTCTCAAACATTTTGATAATTTGTAAGGAATTGGAGACTTGAAAAGAACCCCTCTGTGTGTGTGTCTTCTCTCTCTTTCTCTCTCTCTCTCTCTCTCTCTCTCTCTCTCTCTCTCTCTCTCTCTCTCTCTCTCTCTCTCTCCTTCTCTCCCTTCCTTCTTCCCTCTTTCTTCCCTCCCTCCCTCAACATCTTTCCAAAATTTGTCTTCATATATACCAACTGGAAATTAGATGAAAGTTCCAAGTCATTAAAAATTAATGCAAGGGAAACATCTCTGAATCTGACCAACATGAAAGTTTTGCTTTCAGTATCCTTTATTTAAGATTTTTTTTCTCACTACTCCTGAAGAGGAAAATTTATAGTAGTACTTTCTGAAATTGTTTTTATTTGTTTTTGCTAATCCTCATTTCTTCCTATCTCTGGTTTACAATCACAGAAAAATATTCTATAGCTTTGCCTTTCACCTAAAGCAGCATTTCTTTTCCTCTGTCTTAGGTTCTTATTTTGATCTCTTTGAAAGGCAAGGTAGAAGCCAGTCTTGAACTAAGAAGATCAAATCTGGCAATCTTTGAGATGTATTAGTTTATTTCAGGAAGGCTTAGAAAGAGGCTCTTTGCCAGCTAGAGGGAATTTTTTTTTTCATGTAAACCTAGCAGAGACCTAGATGGCATCTAACTGCTCCAGAGCTGGGGAAACTTCAGGAGGAGGAGAAGGAAGAAGAGGAAGAGGGAAAGGAGAAGGAAGAAGATGAGAAGGAAGAGGAAGAGGAAGAAGAGGAGGAGGAGGAGGAGGAGGAGGAGGAGAAAGAGGAGGAGGAGGAGGAGGAGGAAGAGGAGGAGGAGGAAGAAAAAGAAGGAGAAGAAGAAGAAGAAGAAGAAGAAGAAGAAGAAGAAGAAGAAGAAGAAGAAGAAGAAGAAGAAGAAGAAGAAGAAGAAGAAGAAGAAGAAGAAGAAGAAGAAAATTTGATTTACAAGGTCTTGTTTTAAAAAAGGAAATTAGAAATTTATAAAAGGTAGAGGTTATATTATCAGGGGATTTTATCAAAAAGAGACTTTAAAAGAACCCACAATCAAGGCACATTAGTTACTGCATTGGAGTTATTAACTTGAGAATTTTTCAGTAACTGGTGTTTGCCTTCTATTTCTTCCCCCACGGTACCTGCTCCCCAAGGTCTTCGAGTGAACTCTATTTCATGCCTACATACCTGCC
Source organism: Sarcophilus harrisii (assembly GCF_902635505.1). Classification (NCBI taxonomy): domain Eukaryota; kingdom Metazoa; phylum Chordata; class Mammalia; order Dasyuromorphia; family Dasyuridae; genus Sarcophilus; species Sarcophilus harrisii. The sequence continues at coordinate 274,098,992 of NC_045427.1, read as the reverse complement.
TTCTGGAAGTGCAAAGATTCAAGTCAGCAGGAGAGAGTACTGCCCAGGAAGCCCCATTGGTCTTTGACGTGCCCCTTTTCTTTTCTTTTTAATCTTTGCCTCTTTTGCCTCCAAAATGTTTTCCCAGTCTATACAAGTTAAACATTTCTCCTATCTCAAATAGGAGGCTCTCCCATAGATTTTTTTTTTTTTCCAAGCAAATTTGCCGGTGCCACAATGTTATGATGGAAGGATGCTGAAATGACAGGCCTCGTAGACGCTTGTCTTAATCATCGGCTTCTTAATTTAGTTTTAGTGCGGTGGGTTTGTGTGTGTGAGTGTGTGCGTGTGTGTGCGCGCTGAGAGCAGCCGCTGACAACCTGCAGCTCCCTAATGAGTGACGAGGCAGGGCTGCTGCAGCAAAGTAACACTCCCCTGGTGTGAAGACCTCTTACTGGGAAGTTTAGTTCACTACTGTTCTCGCAAACCTAATCGTATAACCTGTAACCAAAACCCACAGAAGAAGGATACAACACGCTAAAGAGTAACTTCTAATCACTAATGTTAGCATTGTACCCAGCTGTTAGGGATTAGAAAGGAGTTGGCTAGAGAGAGGGATCTCTATTCACTGATGTATCTGGAGGGAAAGGGGGGAAAAGCAAAACAGAACAAAACAAACAAAAAAACAAACAAACAAACAAACAAACAAAGAAAACCCTGGATGTCTATGCAAGTCTACTTCCCACCCGGTGGAGATAGCATCCCGAGCTTCATTCTTTGCTGGGGAACAGCTTGCTCTCTAAGGACGGAGTCTAGCTTTGAAATAAGAAGGCTTCTCCCTGCATTCTGCAGGTAATAGGAACCAAACAAGGAAAGCCCAGATCTAACGCGATAAATAGCAGCCCCTAAGGTATTTAATATGTCATCTCTGAATGGTAAAAATGAAATCTGCTGGCTCCTTGCATGGACGCATAATGCTATCAAAACGTGGTTATTAAATACCAGCTACTCATGGCTGGTGAAACGTAAATTTCTGAAGGATTTCTTAGATTAGAACAGTTTTCCAAGGCCTGGAGAATATTCCGAGAGGAGGGAGGTTGAAGGAAGGGGCAAGAGGGGAGAAAGTAAGGATGGGGGAGAAATTTGCCTCAGTCTTGGTTTGTGCTGTCCTCTGTTTTTATTTAATATAAGAGAACTTCATGTGATTCCTGAAAGGGGGAGGGGGTCCTGAAAGGGGGCGGGATTAAGGCAAGATAATTTTTAAAAGTCAAATCAAAAGGAATTGTGTTCAAACTAAGGTCTGAGTTAACTGGACAACGATGCTTTCTCTGTTTTCTCAGGCTAATCACCGCAAGGACTTAATACCATCACTACGGGTTAAAGAGCTCGGCCTAATAGATATAGTGAGTGAAGAAAACGCTACTCTGCCCTTTGTCATATCTCTGAATCTTGTTTGAGGTAGAGGATAGATTCTGAGACCCACAGTTCCTGACCCAGCACTTTCATTGTGGACAGTGCCCGGGTTTCAGCGTCCTTTTCGTAAGTCTCTCTGGAGTAGTTTAAGCAAAAAGCCCTTATACATTTGAACCCTTGAAAACTATGAATTTTTTACTGGGAAAAAAAAAAAAAACTCCTTCATGTATAAATGGAAATAATATCAATATCCCCTCTATTTATATCCAAGAATAAATTGTAATTTAAAATAATTAGATACTATTCAACTGGGCATATTCGAAAAAACTAGCCATTATTAGTTTCATAAGATAGATTTCATAAGATGAATAAAATGCCTATTATGTAAGTCCAAACATAATACACTTTCTATTATATATCTATAAATATATATTTATATGTGTGTATGTATGAAATATATCCAAAACTAAAAATAGTGTTTCATTTTTATTGGAAGTTCAAGATTTTATTTTTAATCAATAAGGCAAGAATGGGGACTAAAATAAAATTATATGTTGCCAATAATGCCTTTCTATCATTTTATTACCAGTTTCCCCTTTTCTAAAATGAAAAAAAAAATTAATAAATTAGACAACCATTCCCTCCAACTCATCCTCTTCAACTTCATCCAGCTTTGAAAAGTAATGTAAATGCTGCTTTGATCCTAGAAACACCTTAAAGCATTAAAAATTCAGTAGGCAGTACTATATCTACATTCAAGGAGAAGCTTTCCCTGTTTGCTGCTGAGCTTGGATTTGAATAAAATGTCCAATGTTAACAAACAATACCCACGTTTGGCACTTTGTGTATTAAATTGATCAAACAGATTTTAGGAGGCACAATGCACAATTTGTACAGACCTGATTGAGTTAATATAATATCAGCAAATTTTACATCGAAATGATTCTGTTTCTTTTCTTTGTGTTTAAAACCAGCACAGATTACAAATTTTAATGATCTGAAAATGTTTGGTATACAAAATCATGCTTATTTCAGTATTAGCAAAAACACAAGAAATTTTTCAACACAAACACCCAGCTGTGTCTATTTTAAAAGCAGTTCAATGACAGCTTGCACTTATGAGCATGCAATCAGCTAATTTCGCTTTTTTTTTCTTCTGTGTTAATCAACACTTTCCTTCCTGCATATCAGAGTACAAATAGTATAGTTACTCCACATCAGTAAATGTTTACGTAACCTGTCCTTTCCCAAGAATCCGGTTACACCGAATCATTTCACGCTAGACCGACTACGAAAACGTACCGGGCCTGTCCACCTCAGAGAGAGCCCTGTGTACCATAATAAGTGATGAAGAGAAGAGAGATGGGGGAGGGGTAAAAGAGAGGGGGAAAGGGAGGAGTGGAGGGAGAAATGGGGGAATGAAGTAGAAAGGAGAAGAGAGCAATAAGAGTTGGGGAGGGATAAAAGTGGGGGAAGGGTGGAGTAGAGAAAGGAGGTAGGAATCTGGGAGGAGTTGGGGAAACAGAGCACTGGGGAAGTAGGAAGGAAGAAGATAGTGAAAAGGAAGCACACTGATCTTACCAGTCCCGGCCACTATATCAATAATTTGGAAGAACTTAAAATCTTGGAGACAATATACAGTATAATGCTAGTGTCAACACTGACTTAAATAAACTATATGAAGTATTTTATTAATTAGGAACTTAAAACTCTAAAAATGTATAATTACTAATTTTTTTGATTTTTTTTTTAAAGTAGGGGGCACATGGAAGAAGTAGGATAATTGCATTAAAATGGTGTGAAGTCATTTAAGGTTAGCCCAGTGTTTAGTGCTAACTCATTGTATTCTGGATGGTAAATGTTCATCGTTGACCAGGTATAATTGTTCTTTTTTATCATTCCGCTGAGGCGCACTCTCTCTCTCTCTCTCTCTCTCTCTCTCTCTCTCTCTCTCTCTCACACACACACACACGCAAACACACACAATTATAAAATTATATGGAGTTGGAGATTGTGGTGAGGAAACAATTCTTTAACCCCTTGTACATTTAATTTCCATTAAATGCATCCTTTATATAAGAGATGAGTTTAGTCACCAAATAAACTTAATCTATGTTTTCTTTAGACATTTTCCTAAATACCAACTCAAACTAAATATCGGTTCTCTTCACCCTAATCCACGACTTTATTAAGGTGAAGAAATGTTCACACTACAGGACTTATTGTGTGTGTGTATGTGTGTGTGTATGACAGAGAAAAATATCCTTTCCATTCATGACTTTTCCCTCGCTCTCCTCCTTTCCTACTTCCTCAGTGAGATGCGTGTCAGCGCAGGGTTTTGTGTGTTTGTGTGTGTGTGTGTGTTGGGTGTGTTGAATATAATTAACACTAAAATCCAGAGTCTGGGAAATATTGGGCCCTAATCTTGATTTTTATCTTTGGGTGAGAGTAAAGTCCCTCTAGTAATTACCACAGTGACTCGGTCTTCCAAAGCAACCTTCGGGGAATTTAAAATGCAAGTAAATGGATCTGAAGGGTCAAGATTTCCATATCCTGGATATAAATTCCAACATGAATTGATTGTTGATGGGGATCGTACTTAAGCGGGTTAAATTAAGTTATGAGACCACTGAGAAATGGAATATAGGGAAATGATGAAGGAAAGAAAAGGGGAGTTCTTCCCAGTAAACATATACTAGTCCTTTTAATACAATTTAAAACAAAAACAAAAGAAACAGAGGGGGAAAATAGAAAACTCCAGGGCAAATAGTTCCTGGACAACCCGGTCCCGACCCGATTACAAACTGAACCCTTATAGAGCCAAGAGGAGAAAAAAGAATTAAGGCAACCCCCAGAGTAGGCAGAAGCCTGCAGGATGGGGACACGCAGGCTACACATATACACACAAACACACATATGTTGTTGTTGTTGTTGTTTTTTACCTGGTTTATTTTGAGATTGTTTGTTTTGCTTTCTTTCTCTGAACCCCTCATTTCGGAAGACCCATGAAAGACGTCTAACTCTGAGCTTCCCAACCCTCCAGTGCCCCCGAGGACGCCTTCCCTGGAAAAGTGGCTGCGTGTCGGACCCGTTGGCCCCACAGAGTTGCTCTGAGCTTCCCCGGCTGCCTGGCAAAGCTCAAGGACTTAAGGCGCAGGAGCTAAAGAAGTAACCCTTTCTCTTGCCCCTGTCTGTCCTTCCTCACTTCCTCCTCCCCCTCTCCTCCTTCAAAACTTCACTCAGACCCCCAGCCACACACAGGCGACAGGTCTACCCCTCTCCTAAATCACCCATGGTCTCTTTATAGTGTCACCTACGGCGGGGGAGGGGGTTGTTAGGGAGGGAGAATGCTAGGGTCTCAGAAATACATGACACCGTCAGGCAGGGCTCTCTCTGGAAAGTAGTGCCTCGTCTCTTCCTCCATTTCCTGCTTTCCTTTAGTATCCACTCGCTCCACTTTCACTCTCCACTCCCCTCCCTTTTTTAAAATGTTGGGGGAAAAAAGGTACAAACTTTAATCAAGACGAGAAAATATTGACGTGCAAAATGAACATGATCCAATACAGTGCGAAGAGAACCGGAAACGTGATATATTTACTTTAAGAGGGGAATTTGGGATAAAAAGAGCTGGTGGGTTGGGAGGGGGCGTGAGAGGTGGTAGAAAGAATAAGGTGCCGCGGTGATGCGTCCTCCTGTTTGTATCCCTGCGCAGGCAATAGCATTGGGTGGAGTGGGGGAGGAGAAGGGAGCAAGAAGGGGGAGGAAAGGAGGAAAGAAGGGAGGGTGAGAGGTGTGGGTGAAGAGAGAGGGGAAGGAATCTCGGGATTGGACAACCGAGAGAGAGACGCTCCCGCACGCCGCCGGCTCTGATTGGCCGACCGGTAGGAAAGGTTAAACCAAAAATTTTTTTACAGCCCTAGTGTGCGCCTGTAGCTCGGAAAATTAATTGTGGCTATAGCCGCCTCGATCGCTGTCTCCCCAGCCTCACCGCCGCCGTTCCGGGACGCGCCCGCCTGGTCTCCCCCCCTTTGGGCTGCTGCTGCTGCTGTTACTGCTGCTGCTGCTGCAGCAGGAGGAGGAGGAGAAGGAGGAGGAGGAAGAGGAGGAGGAAGAAGCAAAAGGGGGGGGCGGGGTGGGGGGAAGACCATGAAGTAGAGTTGGGAGCGAGAGAGCTTCACCCCCGGGGCGGTGGTTGTTTCTCTTTTCTTTCTTTCTTTCTTTCTTTTTTTTTTTTTTTTTTTTTTTTTTTTTTTTAAATTTCCTGAGGGGTGGTTGCTGCTTTTGCTACATGACTTGCCAGCGCCCGAGATTGCGGTCCAACTGCGCTGCTGCCGGTGCGCTCAGTGCTACTGCCGCTGCCGCCGCAAGTGCCACCCGCGCCCCACTCGGCACCTTTCCGTCGCTGCTGCCGCCGTCGCCGATCCTCTCCCGCGCCCCCGCCGCTACTGCTACCACCGCTACTGGTCCCGCGGGCGCAGCCGCCGCCGCCGCTTCCCCCCCAGAGTAGTGGGTGATGTTGGACATGGGAGATAGGAAAGAGGTGAAAATGATCCCAAAGTCCTCCTTCAGCATTAACAGCCTGGTGCCTGAGGCAGTGCAGAGCGACAACCACCATGCGGGCCACGGCCACCACAACAGCCACCACCCTCCGCCCCACCATCACCACCACCACGGCCACCACCACCACCATCACCCGCCGCCTCCACCTCCTCCCCAGCAGCAACAGCCTCCTCAGCAACAGCAACAGCAGCAGCACGCCCCGCCACCCCAACCCCCTCAAGCCCCCCAAGCGCGCAGCACCCCAGCCGATGACGATGAGGAAAAGGGACCCCAACAGCTCCTGCTTCCTCCACCACCTCAGGGGGCCACCTCGGCTGCTACCGCTTCGGCAGTCCTAGACGGGGCCAAAGCTGATGGCCTTGGGGGCAAGGGTGAGCCAGGCGGCGGAGGTGGCGGTGGGGCCGGAGACCTGGCCCCAGTTGGGCAAGAAGAGAAAGAAAAAGGGTCCGGGGGGGAGGAGAAGAAGGGGGCGGGCGAGGGCGGCAAGGACGGGGAGGGGGGCAAGGAAGGGGAGAAGAAGAACGGCAAGTACGAAAAGCCGCCCTTCAGTTATAATGCCCTCATCATGATGGCCATCCGCCAGAGCCCAGAGAAGCGCCTCACCCTCAATGGCATCTACGAGTTTATCATGAAGAACTTTCCTTACTACCGGGAGAACAAGCAAGGCTGGCAAAACTCCATCCGCCACAACCTGTCCCTGAACAAGTGTTTCGTCAAGGTACCCCGCCACTACGACGACCCGGGCAAAGGGAACTATTGGATGCTGGACCCTTCAAGCGACGATGTGTTCATCGGAGGCACGACTGGCAAATTGCGCCGGAGATCTACGACGTCCCGGGCTAAGCTGGCCTTCAAACGTGGCGCTAGGCTTACGTCCACCGGACTGACCTTCATGGATCGGGCGGGCTCTTTGTATTGGCCCATGTCTCCCTTCCTGTCCCTACACCACCCCCGAGCTAGCAGCACTTTGAGTTACAATGGAACCACGTCCGCTTACCCCAGCCATCCCATGCCCTACAGCTCCGTGTTGACTCAGAACTCGCTGGGCAACAACCACTCCTTTTCCACTTCCAATGGGTTAAGTGTTGATAGACTCGTCAACGGAGAGATCCCTTATGCCACGCATCACCTTACGGCCGCTGCCTTGGCAGCCTCTGTACCCTGCGGGCTGTCTGTCCCCTGCTCCGGGACCTATTCCCTAAACCCTTGCTCCGTCAATCTGCTGGCGGGACAGACAAGTTACTTTTTTCCCCATGTCCCTCACCCTTCAATGACTTCTCAAAGCAGCACTTCAATGACCGCCCGGGCCGCTTCCTCCTCCACGTCTCCGCAGGCGCCCTCCACCCTTCCCTGTGAGTCTTTAAGACCCTCTTTGCCAAGTTTTACCACGGGACTGTCTGGAGGACTTTCTGATTATTTCACACATCAAAATCAGGGGTCTTCTTCCAACCCTTTAATACATTAACATCCCTGGGACCAGACTGTAAGTGAACATTTTACACACATTTGCATTGTAAATGATAATTAAAAAAATAAGTCCAGGTATTTTTTATTAAGTCCCCCATTTTCTGTACGTTTGTTCAGTCTTTAGGGTTGTTTATTATTCTAACAAGGTGTGGGGTGTCAGCGAGGTGCAATGTGGGGAGAATACATTGTAGACTATGAAGTTTGGAAGTCAAAATTATAGTAGAATGTGTATCTAAATAGTGACTGCTTTGCAATTTTTATTCAAACATGACAAGTCTATCACTAATTACCACCAAGATTTCCATGTTTTCAGTATTATAAGTTATCATGGATATACATGGTGGATGGAGACCTTGGGGATAAAAAAAACACTAAATTATGGGAAAAGCGGGGGGAAAAGTTTAAATTGTAATTTGTATTTTAAAAGAATTAATAGTAAAGATACCCAAGAAACGACATTTGGGCCATTTATTGTTTTGTCCTTTTCCTTAAGAAACTGGTTTTTGTTTACTTTTAGACCAAAGATTGGGTTTTAGAAAATGCACTCGGTGAACTAAGTATTTCAAAGAGAAGCAAAAACAAAACGTAACAAAACAAACAAAAAAGCATGTTTCAGTTCGCAGCACTGCCCGTTCAAATGAGTCAGAAGGGGACAAAATTAATGATTGCCTTCAGTTTGTGTTGTGTATATTTTGATGTATGTGGTCACTAACAGGTCACTTTTATTTTTCCTAAATGTAGTGAAATGTTAATACCTATTGTACTTATAGGTAAACCTTGCAAATATGTAACCTGTGTTGCGCCAATGCCGCATAAATTTGAGTGATTGTTAATGTCGTCTTAAAATTTCTTGATTGTGATACTGTGGTCATATGCCCGTGTTTGTCACTTACAAAAATGTTTACTATGAACACACAGAAATAAAAAATAGGCTAAATTCATATATACCTTGATAGTTTTGTCTCTTTTATTATGTAGAGCTAATCTACAAAAGATTAAAGTTATAAATAAATCAAAAGGATGGCTTTAAAGGCCAGCCTTGGATTTAAATAGCTCCTTAGATTTAAATGGAAACTTTTTATACAAAAAAAAAAATAAAAAATAGTATTTTCTCCAAATGGAATTAAGCTTTTAAAAAAAAAAAAGGAGCAGCAGGTTATTTGATTAATGGTAGTTATTTTTACTATAGACTTTTTCAGCGGATCTCTTTAAATTTCTATGTATACACAGCAATTAATTTATCTAGTGATAATGTGTGCATAGATATTTACTGTTTATTTTCCATTCAATTGACAGAATGCTTACTTTTCTATTCACCTTGTTTCAGGCTTCAAAAAATATTTATGGCCTCTGGCTGACTATATATATATATATATATATATATATATATATATATATATATGTATATGGCTAGATAGCAATGATTATAATATACATACATTATACATATGCATATGTAGGTATATGTATATGTGTGTGTGTGTGTGTGTGTGTGTGTGTGTGTACACAGAGAGATCCCTACAGTTCAGGGAGTATTTGCGCTTTTGATGCTGCAAACATTTTGTTTAATAATATTTGTATTTATAGTTTCTAAGTCAGCATTTATTTTTGTGGTTGTTTACCCACAGTGAGAGTTCTAATAAAGATGTGCTAAAGTTGAAATACAATTTTGCTGGAAGTGATCGCCTGATGTAATGACTTTACAGATAAATGCTTATATTTTCTTCCCAAATTCTAAGTTTTAATCTCTACTTGTTCAGGTGCAGAAAGATGCCTCTCTTTTTATACCCTTAAAATAAATATTTATTAGTTGACTCACTATAAATATGTTAGCAATTTTCAGCTGGAAATTTGTCCTACTTGCTTATATGGAGCCATATTTCTGTTTTAATTTGTTATGGAACCAAAAACAAACAAACAAAAAAGTTTCTTGATGAATGTCACACCTCCCAAAAACAATTAGAAAACTTGAGTAAGAGGTTTACCATAACTAATTGGATCCCATGGTGATTCTGTGGAGGACAAGTTGTTCATTTGTTACAATTGTATAGTTTGAAATGAGTTCTACAGTAATGTAATAAGCCAGCTATTTCTTACAATAGGCCCAATGAAAAATAATCTGTTCTAGAGATCTTATCTGGAAACACTTAAAAGAGTTGAACTAACACAAAAAGGGGGGGAGGCATTTGAAAAATTCAAATTTGAAATACAGACTACTTGAATATCTAATATTGTATGTGGAATGGGGAGAAACAGAGAAGAGAAAGAGAGAGAGAGAGAGAGAGAGAGAGAGAGAGAGAGAGAGAGAGAGAATTTTTTTTTCTATTGAAAACAAATAACGCCTCTTCCCCAAAAGATCTGAGAAGTATTTTGTTTTGTTTTGTTTTGAATTAATGAGGGCTTGAAATAGTGAAGAAGAAATTCAAATCAAATAATTTAGGGGGAAAAAGTGTTTTATTTTAAATCTAGATAAGTCTAAATTCCTTTTTTAGGGATTCTGTTTTTTAATGAGCTGATCACTGGCAAATACTGTTCTATTCTATAAATACCCCAGAAAATAATGTGATAGGAGTACATGTAAATATGTAATAAAACAATAGTTTTGTTGATATATCAACAATAAAACATTACATATATTAAAATTTGCGATTTTACTTTAAAGTATTAACAAAACCCCAAATTCTAGAGATAGGCAATAAGGGAGTCTCATTTACATATTTGTGACCTAAACAAACTTAAAGAATTGCTTCTGCTTTTTTATAGGATTGGCATAATGGGTTATTTAGCACTTTGCAATGGGTTTTATTGTTGAGAACTCTAGATGCATAAAGGAAATGTGTTGGGGCTGGAAAACGTTTCAACAATGAAACTGAGGTCTTGTACTTAAGCAAAGGGATCTTAATATGATGAGAAAGGTTTTATCATCACTGATGGCATTTTTGTTTTGTTTTGTTTTGATAAATACTTCCTTATTTAAGAAAAAAAATGATATTGCTGGGGTTTTGTATTGTTTTATGTTCCTTTTCAAATGCAATTAGTAAATGAGATTTCAATGCCAAACACTGTGCTTTGAGATCGGTAGTAAACTGCTATCTAAGAAATTCAGGTGTTATTGACTTCTTTATACTAATGGGAATTGAGGGCTGGGTGAGTGTTGATCCATACATATATCCTAGGCATCTCCATGGATATTTCATTTGAAACAATTTGTGATTTTTCAAATAGAAATTGAGGAAAATATACACACATATATGTAAATACATATGTGTATATACATATAAACAATATAAATAGATGATTTTATAGGAGGCTTATTAAGGCCTTAACGCAAATTTCACTTACCTCACTCTTTCTCTCTATTTCTTAGAGCTTTTGTTCTTTGGATATCTTTTCACACATAGGCAAGAAAGTCTGGTGAGGAATTTAAGACACTTTTTACTTCAAACAATTCACAATATAATAATGCTGATCTTTATTTCCATCAACTTTTGTTGAGTAAAAGCTTCAAGAAAAATTTTGGGAATTGTTATTTAGCTATTTTTAAATTAATGTGTTGGAGAAAAAAATTAAAATGTTTTTTAGTTTTAATCCTGTTTTGTATTTATTTAGAATTTTAAAAGAAATGAGATGCATTCAAAATAAGGACTCAATAAATTCATTCAGATACTAGTTTCATAAATTTTAATATGGAAACATAAAATGCAAAATTATATTTTTGAGTTAAAATATTTAATTGGTCTTAATTTAAGGTTGATAGGTTAAAATAGCACAATCGTTAAATAAATATTAGTTTAATCAAGCCCAATTTTTATATTTAAAAATAGTTTAAAGAGTCTGAGGTGGGCGCTTCCAAATAATCTTTCATGTATCATGATGGGAATGATATAAAAATGAATATAAAAACCTTGATTCTTCACTGCATTCAATTGCCTTATGGAGAATTTTTTTTTTTTACAGTTATGAGCATCTTATAGAAAATCAAGAGGAAGATAAAAATGATTGTTTTGGGCAATTCTTTGTTGTTAATTCTGCATTTTAAAATTATTTTTTGCTCATTGATATTACTTCCCTGAGCTGGTTGTCTAATCTTTCATAAATAAAATTCTAGAGATATATATGCACATATATATGTGTGTGTAAACATATATACATGCATATATATGTATAGAACTATGCAAAAATAGTGTTTTCCCCAGCATAATTAGAAAAAATGCATAAATCCAAATGCTTCAGAAGAAAATTATTACATGGAAGCTGCATGGTTTAAGTACTAGGTTCTTGGGACTCAAGAACAGTTGATGATGAACTGGAAGAGCAAAGGGTGAAGGTGAAGATCATTAGAGGTTCCAGCGCTGGCGGAGACTGTTGGGGTTGTGTAACTGTGCCTGGAGGGCGGGGTTCCTGTGCATTCCTATCCAACTGGATAACCTGCGCTCAACTGTACTCCACCTTACTTACAGACAGACTGGACCCTTCAACAAGAAAACGAACCCAGCATCTCACCTGGCAGCAGGGTAGGTGAAATATAAAAGAAAACCATCTCTTTTTCGTACCCTATTTTTGATGTGGAAAGAAAATAAGACAGCCACATCGCGTTCACACACACAACACTTTTATTCACCTTCTCTAATAATTCTCTGTATAGCAAGGTGTGGATGTCTTCACCGCCCTAGCTTCCTATTATTTTCGCGTATGATAAATGATTTCACTTTTTCCTGACCCCCATTCCTTGTTCCACAGTCCTCGTAGCCTTCAATCCCTGGTATATTAATGTAGCGCTTTCTTTTTCTTCCATAAAATCTAGCTTTTCATTACATTGACGGTCAGTTCTAGCTTTTGATATAGTGGGTGAACTTTATGGGCTCCCGGGAAAGAAGGGAGAGTAACTCGAATTGAGTGTGTGTGTGTGTGTGTGTGTGTGTGTGTGTGTGTGTGTGTACGCGCACGGGCGCGCCTGTTATTTTCCCACCCTTCCCATTTCTATTTATCTTTCCAAGACGCTGCGAAATATGGACCGTAAATCACTGGCGTAAAAGTTCCTGGCGCGGAGTGTGTCCCCCACCCACCAGAATCGGTAAGTGGAAGGGCTTTTTTAGAAGGGGAGGGCTACTTTAAAATTTGAGTACAATATTTGCATTATAAGCTAATATTTTGTGGCCTGGAGCGGATCTGTTGAATACCAGGACAAATTCAGAATAGCAGCAATGAGCAGAAAGATACCTTCAATCCATCACCCTCTTTAGTTTCTTCTCCTTTGTGAAAAAAATCATTGCGCGTTTTAAAAAAATATATATTCCTAACCTAACCTAATAAGGAGGGGAAATCTAGACCGAAGTAGGTGACTTTTGATCAAGTGGTACTTGAATCATTACTTTATCTATGTAAAGAAGTGTTTAGTGTGAAGAATTTAGTTGTCTTGGATCTCAGGTTTCCAATTATCCTTTCATCATCCTGGAGTAATTGCTGCTAGCCCGAAGAGTTACCCCAGTCCTCAACACACCATTAAAAAACAACAACAATAACAACAACATCAAAACGCGTACAAGTTTTCTATTCCACCCTCTTACCCACCCATATACACTAATTAGCAGCAGCTGAACCACAACTATTTCTAACCTTCCCAATCCCACCGGTTCTTCATCTGCTACATTAGAAAAGTGAACTTTCCATTTGAAGCCGAGATAGATTTTATTGGCTATTGTATACATTATGTATGTTTTTGCGGGGGAAAGGGGAGGATATGGGTTGCGGATAGTCTCTACTTAGAAACATTTGTTCTTTGCCTTCGAAGTACTAGGAAAATGAACACCAGGAGATTTGAGTTTGACTTTGGCCCTGCTGGGAATATTCCTGGTCTCGGCTTTGGGAATCTCAAGCAAATAATTGATTCTTAATACATTCTTAGGAAGCAGCAGCGCATACTCGAGGCCTTGGAGTTAAAGAGAGACTAGGATGTAAAGAAATAGAGCCGAAAAAGGCATAAAAAGAAGAGAGTTGGGGGAGCGATTAATATATTGGAAACTTAGATTAAAATTTGATTTTTGCTTCAGATCCAAGTATTGAATAAAATCACAGGTAGATTTAGAGAGAGGCAGGTTGGGCTCATCTCGATTCTGGACTCCCGCCGTATCTCCTTTGCATAAGAGAGTGAAAAAGATTGGTCGAGCAAACTGAGACTCTTTCTTTAGCTTCCGAGTCTGGTGTTAGACTGCGCTCTTTCTCGAGTCTAAATTATCGGGGACAGGATTGCACAGGACCGCTGCGCTGGGAGCAGCAAGGTGAGGGCGCTCTTGCCCAGGAGAAGCCAAGATCTGTGGTTTGGTCATTCGCACAGGCTCGATTTTCAGGTGGCAAAAAAATTGACTCTATAGAGCTGTGTAGGTTGGTGGGTTTTTTTTTTTTTTTAAGTCTATCTTCATTGTTTACACGGTGCCTATTTCAGATCTCTGCACTTATCTGCCAGTTGATAAAACTGTTTTCTCTGTGATAGACATCTACTTCTCTCCTCCCCACTCCCCACCTTTTCTGCCTTTTCAATTTCCACCCCATTTCCCTTTTCTAAGCTAACCTCTAGCAGTTCTAGCCTGGGACCTTATGGAAAAGAGAAGTTTCCCAGGGTCGCCCTGGGGTAGATTTCGTGCGTGACGGGGCTGGGGGATGGGTGTGGATTGGAGGAAACAGAGGGTGCCGTAGTTGGGGGGTGGGGTTGCATTAAGAAGCTCTGTATCAGAAAATACTGAGATAAGCAAAAAACAATCCACTCGTTGCGTTACCTGTTCGTCCCCCACCCTTTCAGTTTTTAAGATTTGCTTTCACAGATTCGGCATCAATCAATAACCCATATGAGCTAGGGAAAGGAAACTAGAACACTCTTAGTAAACCTCAAAAATTCGTCTTGTAGACTGGCCTTTCCCCAGATTATAATGCGGGATAAATCAGAAACTAGGGACTGTAGCAATGGACAGGTTTTTAGAAGAGAAGCATACCAATGATTATTATTAAAAAAAACAACAAGGCACTGATAATAGTATTTCGAGAGGGGTGGAGTTTTTTTGGGGGAAAGAGTTCTTTGTTTTGGTTTGTTGCTACTCTTGTTTTTAAATCCAAGAGCCTTTCCGGGGCCTTTTGCTGAATGCGGGTCAATGATATCCTTTTTGTCTTGCCTGTGGCCTTACTCAAGTGATCCTTTCAGGTTGGAGGAAAAATCGCGACGTATAGAAAGTATGCGGTGAGAATGGTTGTTTTGGGATATCTGATTGCTCCGAGGCTCAGTTACAGGACAAAATAAAATTCTGATTTTGGCTTAGGTTTGAATTTCAGTTTTACCTGGCATGAACTTGCAGTGTTTATAAGAAGTAAATTTCCTTGGGTCTGTGCGATTGATACTGCCAATGCCTTTAATTCTATTTTTTACATCTTTGAAATTGAGAGTACTTCTCCGAGGCCGCGTACCTTTCTGAGATCTAGTATCTGGGCGGAGCATATTTTCCATCCTTTTGACCGATCTGGATACTGGGAAGCTTAGTAACATTAGGGAGAGATTTCTTGGGGTTGTTTGATTTCACTCACTCTGGGGTGAACTTTAATGATGTTATAGTTTGCATTGGAAGTTAAATTAGCTGTTACATTAACGGCAGACAATGACTAATCATATTCTCCTTTGGGCCTCGCTCCTCCCTCCTCCTCAAATCCTTAACTGTTTGGAAAATAGAGGAACCATGGGAGCTTGACTCTTCGGTTCCCCAATATGAGTGGGATTATCCCAATAAATATATAGGTGAGACATATGGAGATCTCATTTAGAAAAATTCTGTTTATTTAAATAGCAACTATACTTTCAGTAACTTTAGGTCTGGGTTCCTAAGGGATAATGGTGTAAAATAGTATTGTTATGAACCAACATCTTCATTTGGAGTCGCTCAAGTTGACACAAAATGTTATTTTGCAGTGATCTGAGTTAAACAAGACCCATACCTTTTTTTCTTGTGCACACACACACATTATTTATGTTGAAGAACCGGAAAGAATTTTGCACAGAAAGTAACATCTAATGTTTAATTAAAAAAAAAAAAAAGCCTGTAAATTCAACTTGAATCTTACTTTCTCGAGCCTGACACTTGTTTTGCATCCAGAAAATGAATGATTTGCAGTATATCTAAAATACTTTGTGGGGGGGGGGGACCTTTTCTAAATGTAGATTGCCTATTCCTTACATGTCTAGAAGCAAAACGTTCTCTAGTAAGGAGGAAATTATATTTCTCTCATTTGTGTGAACAAAAGCCCCAAAGAAGCTTTAAATCTGATGATACTACAGTAGTTGCAAATCGTATAAAATACTGAGCACTATTTTTAGAAGGTCAATTATGTGTTTTATTTTTTTTCTACGTAAAGCACACTGAATGAATAATTATGGGCTTCAGTGAAGGCTGAAAATTTTCTAGGCAAAGAAAAAGGTGCTAATTTTATTATTTGATAATTTTATTATTTTTATCATTAGTAATGTAGCTTGGCAAGCCTTTCTTGGGGAAAAAAAGTAGAATACCCAATTTTACTCTTTGGAAATGCTGCAGAATGAGTACTTTATAATCAACTAGAAGTGACATCAAGGGTATTTTTTTTTTGAGGGAATATTATTTAGTGGAGTTGAAAATATCTTAAAATTATGTAGACACAGCTTTGATTGCAGACTGGAGTGCTGGTATCGATCATTTCCTCATCAATAGTGTTGTCTATCTCTTTATTGATTTGTGTCTTTATTTATGCAGAGCTTTGAGTATTTACTTACATATTTTGGTATCTCTATCTTGATGATTATACCAGGTGGAATTTTGTGGAAAATATACACTAGGAAACATCTTTGACAGATGCATTTTGCCTAAACCTGAGATCAAATTAATGACAATACAATGCGTTTGTCACTATAATTAAACTGGAGATCTAAAAGATCAATTAATAGACTTTCTAATTAGGAGCTCATATCACAAATATCTTGTAAATGTATTTTAACCAGTTTATTTGTGATCTTCTCTAGGAATTAAAAAGTGATATAATTTTATGAATAGATATGTTGTTGTTGGAGGGGCAAGGATTTGTAGGATAAGCCATGCATTTTTCCCATTTCCTTTCCTAACAACACAGGAGTCTCTGAAATTTACTAGTATTGAAAGTGGAAAGCGTCCAAAATGACAGGAATATGGGGGGGGGGGGAGAATCGAGGTGCCTTTATGCAATTCATAAAGATATTCCTGCACTACTTATTTCAAGCAAGAAGTTTCAATGTCTTTAGTTGAAGTGAATGGGTACATATATGATGCTAAAAAGGAAGAATAGATAACTAATTTTAAAAGTATAAATATAAATTTCCTGTTGCTCCAGGAATACCTATTTTTAAAAACCCAGTTGGATATCAAATGTTTCTATCTATGAATGCTAGAGAGTAATGGTAACACCATATCGGTGTAAAGCCCTTTACAGTTTACAGAGCACTTTCACACGCATAATCTCATTTGGTCTTCACAACAACCCTGTGAAACAGGCAAAAAGAGATGTGTTTGTGTTGTTTTGTTTTTGTAAGATGACTTGAAAATGAAATAGCAGCCTTTTAATTTATTAGTGGTTTTTCTTTTTTAATATATCAGAATATTTCACTCCCCAGGATAATCTTCCCTTTCTACTATTTTAGAAGAAATCTGTTAAATAAATTATTATTCTTATTCATATCATACATATTCATAGCCTCTACTCTTCTATCCAAGTAATTTTTATTAAAGTAGTCCTCCCTGCACCGAATTCTTAGGAATGGAAGAATCAAGGGAGTAAGAAAGTGACTTTAAGTCTCTTTCCACCAACACCTAGGAGCTAAGAAGCTTTGCTTAAGCCTCCCAGTGGTTGTTGGTGAAAGGGAGGAGAGCTGGAGAGCACAAAATCAAGCGGTTAATAAGGTTGAGAGAAGGTGCTAAGGGATAAGGTTTGTTTATAAGTCCGAAGCGATGTTGAGATCCAGAGAAAGTTCAAATCGGAAGATCTTGCGTGGGCCAAGCATTTCTTTGCAACCTGTAGATGATGAGATTCCACAGCATCGAATGAGCAGCTAGAGAAGTCTTCTTTAACCTCTCTCTCTTACACACACACACACACACACACACACACACACACACACCCTTCGCCCTCTGCCTTATGTCTTATGTTCTGTGGTAGTGGACCGTCTGAGGTTGATTCACTTTCCCTCCAAGTCTTTCCTGTGAATGAACCCGAAAACACTCGACAGATCGTAAATAATCGTTTTAATGAGTGTGCAAAGCGTGCGACGGGGTGTACTGAGCTGTCGGGTTAAACAAACAACTTGTACCCTGACAAAATCCGATTGTTAAAGTGCAAAGTGGTGTCAGTACAATTTTTATCACCGTTTGGGAAACCACAGATCTGACACCCTGGAGTCCAATTTTTCCCATTAAAGAAAAATAACAATATTTTCTGAGCGTGAATGTGATCTTCTTTAATGTTAGCCATGGCTCAACTGAAACCGGTATTTTCTAACTAGGAAGGTACTAGTGTTAGGTTCCTCCGCCTCCCTTCCCCCCTCCCCTCATATACTCCCTTGAGGGGAAAAAAAAGTAAGACTCTTGTAGGAACAAAATTTATTTTTTTAAAAAATGTATCTTGATATTTTCAGAAGTATTTTACCCTTATATATTTGTTCATAAATCACCGGAAATCAGTCTTGATTTAACTGCATGTGAAAAAAGGTTGCTAATGTCTCCTAGATCGAATTATGAATCTTTACAGTGTTTTGCAATTCAGAAATTATTTCCTAGGTAAGATCTTCCTATTAAAATATTCAGCTATGAAGAGAAAAGATTGAAATGTAGGATTGGTGTGACATTGAACATTCATTAGTCTAGGTGGGTTGTAAGAAATCATTTTAGCCTCTATACTATCAAGGAAAATAATGTTAAGAAACTGATGAAGAAAGAAATCTGAGGAGAAAAAAAATCTTGATTTCTCTAAGAAAACATGGTTTAATCCTTCAGTTCTTTAAAAAAAAAAATCACTACCCAATTTATTTTCAGATACATTGGAGAAATTGTTTTGCTCTATTTTTTTTTTCTTTTCTTTTCATCCAGTGATACAATTTGCTTGAAATAAGAAATAGGGACTCTAGAACTCTGTCTTAATCGCCCACCCCAAACTCTAAAACAGGAAGAAGAAATGAGCAAAAATTATATTTTAAAGTCCATTTACATATCTTCATTTGACACTTTGAAAAAGAAATATGCAAAATGATGTGCAGGAATAATACATAGAGCCCATATATAAACCACTCAAAAGTTTATGTGTACATAGTAACAGTTTGGTGAGGACCCTAGTAAATAAGTTATTTTCTTGTTAATATCATCAGCAAAATAGAATCAGAAGTTCTGAGTGCAAAGTATGTTTTCTCTCCCTAAAATAAATAACACAGATTTCACTTTTCTGAAGTTGGGAGGATAAAAACCTTACAAATCATTGCTTCTATATTAGAGACTCCAGTTCCTCTTTTCTAGATAGTTGGGTAAGAGAAAAGAAATATTAGGTATCTGATAGTCCATGTTATGGAATAAAATCACTACTACACTCTACTAGGCTACACCATGATTTCCTTCTTTCCTTCCTTCTTCCCTCCCTACCTCTTTCTCTCCTTCCCTGTCTCCCTCCCTTCTTTTTTTCCTTCCATCATTCTAGCCTCTCTCCCTTTCCTTCTTTTCTTCCTTCTTCCTCCCTTTATGCCCTCCTACATTCCTCCTTCATTTCCTCCCTTCTTTTCTTCATTCTTTTTCTTTGTGTCTTTTTCTTTCTATCTTTTTTTCCTTTCCCGTTGACTTTTCCTACATATATACCTACAGAGAAAACACCTGTAGACTAAAAAACACCTCGTCTCAGAAGAAAATTTTTCAAATATTAATATTTAAATCTTCAACCCCAGAAAGGATTCAGGAGAGATGCTCTAGAATCTGGAATCTACTCTTCTTAATTTAGGGTATAAACTGATGTAAATGTAGCCAAATGGAGATAGAAAGAGGCATAAGTTTTTATTAAAAGTAACTCCCCCAAACTGTATGCAATAAGAAAAAACAAATTCCTTTCTTACTGACTTAAAATATCCTTCTGCATACCGCAAGCTACATTGTTAGGACTTAAATAGATTTGACTCTTTTGCCCTGATTTAGTTGTAAAGTTGTTAAACTTATTGAAAATCTTCATCCCCTTTCCTTTTAGATGCACAAACATCAATGCTGAGGGTGCGTCTGTTTTTATGTGTATATGTACTTAAAGAAATTCACTATCAAAACATTAATTATATTTGAAAGTGAGCAGAACGCTTGTTGCTGAAAGAACTGCATTATTGAATTTATATTCCACAGAAATCTGTCGGTAGAAAAGGTTGAAATTGTAGACCTGTCTCCACTGATATACCCTATGCAATGAGGTGTGCAACATTTTAGAGGAAGAGAGATAGGGAAGGTAAATTTGCCTGGAAGTGATCTCAAATGTTTGAATGTTCATGAATGGATGAAAATGTATATCATGTGAAGAACATACATGGCACCTTTGTTCTCTGACAACAGAAACAAACAGCAAACCCCTCCCATCCCCACCCAACCCCCAGCAAATAAATCATAGAATGAATTATCTTAGCTGAATGTTTGGCCTTGTGATTGACTCACTAAGAACATTTCAATTATGATTTCTTCCTCTTTGCTCCTAAGTCCTGTTTATTACACAGCTGCCACATTTTGAATCCAAAATTTAATTTTTTTCCCTCACTGGTGCTCAGACTCCGATGCTTGTATGAATCATCACTGATCATTTTTAGTTTTTAGTGTAATTACTGGTTTTGCCTTTAAATTACCAATAAACTAATTAAACCGACTTACTAATCTTCTCAAACTTTTGTTGATGGCGATAATAGCTATAGCTGCAATTCCAACAATAATAAAATAGAAGTAGCAATAATAACACCATCACCAATAATAATATAAAATCTTCCAAAAGAGTTTCTTGGGTAGGCAGGATTCCCTTAAAATCTCTTTTCCCTCTTAAATCTCTTTTGAGCAGTCTGCCATTTTTCATGTGATTCCTAGTCCCACTTTCCAGGAGCTTAGGCCGAAGATTTGCAGTATGTCCCCGACACGTTGTAATTTAGACCTTACCAGAAATATAGGACGCTGTACATAAACTGCAGTATATAGTACAAGAATGAAAATACATCTCCGTTTTGAGAGGTTTCTTTTGTCTGAATATTGCAAGTCTCAGACTACCTCTCTCCTCCCCATTCCCCACATAAAAATCAAATCTTAGCTTTTTCTCTTGTTCATTTAAACACACACACACACACTCTTTCCCTACCACCACCACCACCCCCTTGCCCTCCCGCTCCCCGGCTTCCTTTTGCCCAAATTAATTGATGGGATGTTATCAGACTTGAACTACGAATAGAAGAGAAACTAAGGAGGTGGGTAGGGGAGATCTCCAGGTGGGAGGTGCTGGTGCTAAGGTAGATGGAAATACTGGCAGTATTGAATACGTGTAGAGTTATTATGGCTACAATTTGTGTGAGATTGGGTATCTAGAAGGAAGTGAAAGGTTCCTTGCAGCCAAAGTAGGTGAGTGGGGAAGAGGGGGTGGGGAGAGGGCCGCGCGCGCGCACGCGAGCGGAGGACCGGTTGGATAAATGAACTGGAGTCCTTCCTTACCTCCTTTCCGCCATTGGTCAAGGCAGAGAGGGTTGGGATAAGAGGACCCAAGAGTTTGGGATTCTAAGGGTAGGGTAGATGGGCTAGAAAGGAGGTGTTAAAAGAAAGGAGGGGGTAGTTTTCTGGGGGTGGGTGGTAAGGCGCATGTTCTGGGAGAAAATAGTTGGTGGTAGTCTACATAATAAATAGGAGTCTATCTCCCTGGGAGAAAGGAGAGATGCTTTTTGTCAACTGTCAAATCTACAGGGTGTATTGTTCTAGGTGATAGAAAAGCAACCAGTTCCCTAGACTAGTCCGCAATGAATTTGCTTGTTTTTGGAACTGAAGGGATTCAAAGGGCTTCTCTTCCACAAGCCCTCCCCCCTTCCAGGGGGAGGAAAAAAGAAAAGGTGGAGGAGAGAGAGAATGGGAATTAGACCTAACGTCTTCCAGGCAGATGTCCGGGGTTAAAACAGGTTGTTTGATAATTGCCTTCCTTTTGTGGGAGAAAACCTGTTGTTGGGGGAGTGTGTGGAGGAAAAAAGAACACGACAGAACAGAAGAAGAAGAAGAGGAGGATAAAAAAAGAGGGGAGAGAGGAGGAGGAGGGGGAGGAGGAAAAGAAAGAGAAGAAGAGGAGGAAAAAAAATTCCTTTGCTGTTCAGTTGCTATGAGGCAGAGAATATGTTACCTCTCAGTGTGGAAAAGGCAGGAGTGGGATAGCGAAAGAGAAAGGAGGTGAAGTGAAAACAGTGAAAACAACTATCTTTTCCCCTTACATATTTCTGGTGGACACGGGATCACTGAGTAAATAAATGTTTTGCTTCATGCAAGTTCCAAAAGGAAATCTAGACAGGTGGTTTGTTTAATATAAAACTTGATTACAAATAATTTTTACTTCCTGAAAACATTGGCTCTAAATAATGGTTTCTAACTCTTCTTATTTTTATTAGTATTCTTGTTGTTATTGACAACAACAAATCGACTGATAAAAAGTAGTGCCCACCCAAGTAAACAAAAAGGAAAAACAAAAACTCTCCTCTAGTCACTACAGTCTCTCAGCACTTTGGTACCCCACCGACTGAAGAATGTGTAACGGTTATTATTATTTTTGTATAAAAATTGTGTTCTTTTATCAAAGACAAGCAAGGAGAGAACTCTGCAACCTATTGAGGTAAAATACAAGAAGTTTGTACAGTAAGAATCTTATTTCTTGCCCTATCGCTACTGTTCAGCAGCTCCAGAAAATCGCAGCTCAGGCTCCAACTGTATCATTCAGCTATTCAAATTCCCCTCCTCCCCCCCAAGTTTCTCTTGCACTGATATCTGCTAGTAGATTTTTTTTTTTTTGGTGGAAAAAGCTTTAGCTCCTTGTCATCATACAGTGACCTCCCTCTTCTGATTTTCTTCTTTTGAATGGAAAAATCACTTCCCCATAATTCTCTGGCCTTTTCCCATTTGTCTAAATTAAGCAGGGATTTTTAAAAGGTTGACTGTGAGAGAAAAACAAAGTTAACATTTCTACCTATTGGTCTTTTCTCATATGTACATACTTGTTACTTTAAATCCTATTTCCAAACAGCGTAGAACTCAAGCAGAAAACTCCAGAATTAAACAGGAAAGTAATATTTCTTAAATATCTAACTAGAAAAATGTAATGATGACAAAACATAAATAAGACAACAGTCACATATTCTAAACATCTAAATACCTGAATATTTGTAAAAGTTTCATTCCTTTCTCATTTTCAAATCAGTAGACTTCCAGAGAGGCAGGGTTAATGAAATATAACACGAAATATTTTGCCAAGGAAACGATACGTATACACACACATATACATGTGTATGTAAATGTGGCCAAAAGATTTAGCGCATGAGGCTATAGACAATTTTATATTTATACATAACTTTATGCAGCATCAGAATACATGTAGGTTTATAATATGGTCATAATATAAGTAAAAAGAAAGAAAAATGCTTAAAACCTATATAAATTCCCTTAAATTTTCAAAAAAAAAAGTTTGCATATACTTGTAATCTAAGTAGAAATTAAGAAAAAGAATTAAAAACCCAAATTGATATACTTTTCACAATTGCTTGAAACCTTCTTCCCTCTTCTTTTCTATGAATAATGGGAGTGAGGAGTCACACTTAAAAAAAAAATGTAGATCTTATCCTATGTTTAGGGTTTTTTCCAAGCCCCCAATAAATTGAGATTTGATAAATTCATCCCTTCAAATTCATTTCCAAGTTACAATAAAAAAATGAAATATAATTATAAATAGAAAGAGCACAGTGGATTTTTATGTTCCCGTTTCTCAATAAAAAATTTAGAAAGAGAACTTTTAAAAATAATACTGACGGATTCTCGATGCAAATATGGCAAAGACGAAAAAAAAGTTGCACTAATCCTATCTTATGATGCTAGTGGTAATGTGAAGAGTCTTAGTAGACAGATACTCCAAAAAGGAGACGGGAAAACGCCATGTAAAGTTAGAATTGAATTTACTATGTTCAACAACTAAGCCTCCTTTAAAGGGGATTAGTGTTCCTCCACCCACCCACCCACCCAATTTGTTTTAGAATAGGAGAGTTTGAGGATGGTATACCCAAAAGAGTTCAGAGAAGAGGATGAGATGGGGGAGTGAGAGAGTGGCATTTCTTGTACATCTGTAAGAGCCTATGATTAACTTGTACCCTAGAGTATTACTACATAAGTTTAGTTATGAAATGTCTATTTCAAAAGCAAATGGAAATCTTACAGTTGCAGTTCCCATACAACTAAAACATAACCTTAAACTACAGCTCCAAGAATTAATTCAGGTTTACAAACAAAATGTGAACGGGAGGGAGGGAGGAGGGGAGAGGGAGGAGTTAGAAGGCGGGAAGAGGAGTCCTGGTGAGGTTGAATGATATTTCTACTGTAGTCTTCCTCCTGGAGGTTTGTGCAGAGCAGAGCTCTGAAAATAGGAAGGAAAAAAAAAGCCATAATCTTTGTTGAGTCATGGGAAATTCGATTCAAATTTAACAAACTTCTATTGAGTGCTTACTATGTGCTATGCATGGTCATGGGGAGAGAGGGTTAGATAAAATTCTGCTCAGGGGTTGGGACTAAAGGATTAGTTTCAAAACAAATCTGCCGGAAATCGAGCTTCCTACGAATGAAAATGAAGGAATTTATGCATATTCTAATCTCTCCTCTTCGACTGCTATTTTGGAGGAAGAGACTTCTTTTGCTGATGGTGGCACTTTTTTGTTCCACACAGGAAATGTGTACATGAACACAACTGAGTTTTGTTTATTTGTTTCTTTTCCTACCCTCACCTCCAACCTGGTTCCCTAAACCTAATCTAAATTCAGATTTGATTCTTAATATTTTCAGGTTGCTTTGATGTTTATTTTGTGAATGTGGGTGTTGAGGGGGGAGGACTAGGATTTGCGTGGGTGAAGCTATCCTAGATTAAACCCTGGAAAATTGCACTGGAGTCTTTATTCCATCATTAGTTCCTTATAGGGGAATCTGTATCTGTGAGTGCTGTGCTGGGAGAGGGTGGGGAGAATGGGAATAAACTCACGAATTCCTTTCCTTGATACATAGAGGCTCATTTCTTCTTGGTGCCACAGCCCAATCTCCACCCCTCCCCAGCCCCAGCAATGATCAACGATCTAGTGGAGGAGAAGGGAGATTAAAATGATCACACAAACATGTTGTCAAGATCTATTTACTGTCAGCGCCAAACCCAAACACTTTTCCTCCCACGCCTTTGGGAGAAAATCTGAGCAAGAGGAATGTTTTAAAATTTTATTTTAAAATCAGCAAGAAATTCTGTTTCTTTCACCCCTTAAAGTAAACCTTTTTTCTCTTAACATTCCTTCTCCTTCCCTCCTCTTCCTCTCCTCTTCTCCCCGCTACCCACTTCCCCTCTCCTCCCTCTTCCCTCTCCCCCCCTCCCCAATAACCTAAAGGGGAAGTTGGCTTTCTTGGTTGATGCTGGGATTCTTAACCAGTTTACCGCAGGAATTTGGGAAGGGGAGAGAAAGGAAAGAAAGGGAAGAGTAGGCTAGTAGTATGAATGTGTGTGTGTGTGTGGGGGGGGGGGAAGTTACTGGAGGGAGAGAGATGGAGAAAGATAGAGACACCGAATCAGACTTTTCTTTAGACCCGCCAATCCTGCCCCACCTAAGATTTGTATCTCCTTTTCACAGAAGTGAAAATTGTGGACACTTTCCCTTCCCCAGTAGCCTTCTGAACGCAGGATTCCCGCTGCAACACCCTCCAGCCTCGCGCTCCTCCCCACCCTTCCCGGCCCTCCCGGCCCCCCAAGTACTCTGGATTCTCTGTGACTGATAATATGCATGCTGAACCTTGGGTGTCTCTGAAAGAATCAGATCCAAACAAGGATTTTTAATTCAAGTCCAAAGGCGCTCCGGACTGCTGGGACAAATATCTTTAATGATCTCCTAGGGAATAAGAAGAAGGATACTAGGGTAGTCCCAGCATAAAGAGCTGTGCCCACAGAAACACGTCTAACAAGAAATTGGCTGTTATTAAAAAGTGGCTCCCCATTCGCATAGCTCATCTCCCCCTCTCCCCCCCCAAAAAAAAATCCAAAACATAACAAAAGCAAAAACCTTCAAATAAGCAGTAACAAGAAAGGATACATTTTAGACCTTAGTTCTCAAAACTTTTTGATGTCCAGCTTGCACTACACCTTACGATTCCTCTATCGGTTTTACCTTAACGGTATGTGTGTCTGTGTGTGTATGTATCCGTGTACACTGTAGGTATGTCTGGGGAAAGGTTGAGGCCAGTGGAGAGATACAGGTAAAATAAAACTAATCAACATAAGAATATACCTTCTAGGTTCCACCAGGGAATGGCTGGCCTTGATTTTCTCTTGAAGCAAAAAGCCTGAGACGGATCTGGAAGGCTAAAGTGGAAGGAAAGGAAACCCAAAAGTTAAAGCTAGGAGTTGATCCATCAACTGGTCAGCTCATTAGAGTCACTCCAAAGTCTGTAGGCAATCTTTTTATCTTGGGCTGGCAACCCCTCCTTTCATATATCCATTCAAGAAATGTTTTTTATAAATTTTGTAAAAAGTAGTTTGCTTGAGCATCTCTCAAACCTAGGAGAGTTTGGACTTCATTTCCCAATTTCTCAGCATCCTTGGTGCTTCTTTTCCCGAAGAAGTAAACTTCTTATTTAATGGATATCTTTGTGTATAAAACCGCCAATGTGTTATGAGGTAAGGAATGTAAGCCCCAGAGATTAAAATTTGGGGCTTACCATCTGTATAATCATGGAAAATCTAAATTCTCTGAACACGAATTTCCTCATTTAAAAAAATGGAAATAATAATAGCACTGGTACCTATCTCAGGATAGCTATAAGGGTCAAATGAGATAAGGTATAAGTACTTTTTATAGCACTTCGTAAATCTTAAAAATGCTATACGTGTATTGGCTGTTATTTTTGTCTTATGTAGCCTATTCAACCTTGGCTGTGCCTTCCTATGAACACTTTTAATGGAGAGCTCACTAGCTAGAGAATGTTTTATATGTTGTTTTTACAAACAAACAAAACTGTCCTGGGCCTCCAATCCTACTATTTGTCCATCAAGAGGGGTGGAGGAGTGGAAGAATACTATTTTGGAGCTGTTCATTTTCTGAGGTTCAGGATACAATTTGAAAGAACGACTTCAACAAAAATGGCCTCCTTTTAATCAGCTGGCCATTGCAGAAGTCACTACAGATCAATATCACATAGTCTTTTGGTGCAAGGTACCAGAGATAGGTATTAGCCAGAGGCAAATCTGTACTCTTTTGCTTATGAGAGGATTTTTTCAGTTGATACTTTAATTATTTCCTTGTTCTAGGGAATTCGGGGGGGGGGGGGGGGGGGGGGGGGGGGGGAATGAAGACATTTGACATTTTGATGATTTAATCATAGGATTGAGAATTTAGAAACTTTAGAGACCATCTTAGACCAATTCCCTCTTTTTTTTTTTACTGATAAGGAAAATGAAACCTAGTTGAAGGTCACACAGTAGAACAACTGAAATTCCAACCCACATACCTTAATTCCAAATCCCCAAATCTTCCATTATATCTTTTAGTAAAATATTCATAGATTAGAACCTGGGAAATTATCAGCAAGTTGTAGTCCCTGGGATGCCTTTTTATGCTTCCTTCTATTTTAATACCCTGATTTATTATGCCGCTAGTTTGGTATATTTGTTCTGAAATGTCCTTATCCAGAGACCAATTAGTCCAAGAAATAGTTGACCAACTCTCACTTTCCTCTCTCTTTTTTTCACCTTCCTTATTCTAAATTCATCTACACAACTCATTCATTATAATTAAACATTTATATTTTCATTGGAACTTTCTAACAGCTAGGAAATTTCTGGCTTATATGCATATACATATACATATTTACACATACAGACATATATGTGAATATGTATATATGCTAGATTTAGTGTGCCAGCATTACAACATATTGAGTAAGTATAGCACATGTTAACTATAGTAAATTAAACTTGGCCTTTGCTTTTTCTCATAGTAAAGTGACAATAATAAAGCAATCTATATGGCTCCTAGGATTGTTGTATGAAGACAAAATGAGGTACTAGAATGATTAATTGACCAACAGGTGTAAAAGCAGTTTGAATTTCATAAAAGGTGTTGAAATGGAAAGTATATTGTTATTGTTGTTATTGTTCTTTTTCTTCTTCATAGTAATAGTAGGTAGTATTAGGGAGAGAAAACAAATTTACACAACCTGTTATCTTCTTAAAGCTAGTTGTGATCCAGCAAGCATATAGAAAAGACAAATACTTTTTGGAAATGGATGGGAAAGTGACTAGAAATTAAAATATCAAGTGAATATAATAGTTCTGAGGTAATTTCAAGTATATAATTGATCTAAGAAGAGGATGAACTTAATTACCATGGGCTTATGTTTTTGTTGTGGGTTTTGAAGGAAGAGACATATGGGCAGGAGATGAGGAAGTATGAAGAATGGTTATTGGTAGCTCTGGGTCATGAGACTCTTGAATATCAGCTAGAGACATCACTTATTAAGTAGAATATTGAATTAGGACCATAGATTTAGAACCCAAAGGGACCTCAGAGATTATTTAACCCCTTCATTTTACAGATGAAGAAACTTTAACATGAAAGGTTAAAGAATTTTTTCAGTGTCATATGCTTTACTAAATAGAAGAGCCCTGAGCCCTTGTCTTTAAACTCAAATTCCTCAATCTTTCTGTTATATGATAATATCTATAACGATTCTAATAGTTTTGATGGTGGCTCTAATAATGGCAAAGGAGATGAACTGGAGCAGAAACTGGATCCTGACTGGAATCTCTGACTGGAAAATAGAAGATTGTATGGTCTAAAGATGAGACAGTGAGATTCTGTAATAGAGAATTAGCTGCTGTTTGAGCCATTTCTAGGAAGAATAGAATTCTGAGTTAAATCATACTTTTTTTTTTTCTCTTCCCCATATAT
This sequence comes from Sarcophilus harrisii, assembly GCF_902635505.1. Lineage (NCBI taxonomy): Eukaryota > Metazoa > Chordata > Mammalia > Dasyuromorphia > Dasyuridae > Sarcophilus > Sarcophilus harrisii. The sequence continues at coordinate 274,070,344 of NC_045427.1, read as the reverse complement.
TTTTAAAGGGATAAATGTAACATAAAATAAAAATAAATGGCATCTTTAAATGGGAAAAGATATTACAAAAAGGTAGACTGAAACATGTGTTTTAGAAATAGGATAGGAAATACCAAAAGAATAATGGTGACTGTGATTATGGGGATGAATAGAGGACTTATGGATTGGTTGTATGACTATGAACCCTAGTACATTTTTCCCCCATCATTTGACACTGATATCTCATTTTCCCTTGCCTGCTGCTTTTGTGAACAACTATCGTGTAAGAAATGCAAAGCCGTCCAAATAGGGTTTATAAGAATTTCCTTGATTTACTTCATCATAGAGAATACTATGATTATAGAAATTCAAAAAGAAAGGGTAAAATTGAGAGATATTTCAGAGAAATAATGGAATGTTAAATTTTGGACTGGAGATGAGAGACATAGTAAGAGAAAAATGGGAAAAAAAGATTCCAAAAAATTTAACCTAGGGAATTGGGATACAATAAAAATGATAATAATAATAACAAGTAGTATTTATAATACTGGGAAATGATGAAGGTGTTCATGTTGGATAGTATTGCCCTCAATTTTTGTACATATTAAATTTCATATGATGTCTTATTGGTGAGAAATATGTCACCAGAAGCTCTAAGAAATGAAGTGATATTTAGGGGGAAAGGTGCTTTGACTGAGCAAGTCATTTTGTTAAATGAAAATATGTATTTCAGGGAAATATTTTCTTATTGTAGGCATCTTTGGGAAGTTTTCTGTGGGTAGTTCCATAGAAATTTTCCCTAAGATTATGGAAGACTGTTTATTAGAACTCTGATGTGGCATGTTAATGGTTGCCTGCTTTCCATGAGAATTATGAGTATGTATTTTATATATATATATATATATATATATATATATATATATATATATATATGTGTGTATGTCAGAAAGAGAAAGGTGAAAGGTAGTATGAGTGACTGCAAGTTATTATAAACAATACCATAGCATTATTTTTGAAATGACAACATTGTTCTGTTAGTATTATGCCCATGGAGTTTAGAAATAGAAGAGCCTTTTGAAAAAATCTAATTTAACACCCTAATTTCAGAGATGAAGAAATTGAGATCTAGAAAGTTTAATTAACTTTTCCAAAGCCACACAGGTAATAACAGATACATCATTAAAATATGGACTCTTTGGATGCAAAACCAACATTCTTCCAATGTACCATGCTATCTTATACTTGAACAGAGATGATCCAAGGCAGTTCTGTATGGTACAGGGGTTAATTCTCTAAATAAAAAAGGAGGGGGACAAGTAAAATTTTTGATTATATTGAAGTTTTCTTAATTTAATATTTACTTTTATCTTTATCTCTAGGATGCCAAGTAGTGAAATGAAAAAAAAAAAATCCCCATGTTAAATTCTTTTATTTCTTACTGTACTGTTTTCCAAATCTTTTGGGATTGTAGAATCATGTCCTATTTTGTTTTCTCCCTGGCACTGTATTCTGTGCTTGCTAGTTGTATTGAACCAGAAAGCCGATGACTAAACACAATTTAAAAATTTCTTCCTTCCACAACTGCCCACCTCAACCCCCATGAATCTTTAGAGATAACCTATAGAATTCTTAGGTTCCATGGAACAGATGAAGAAACACTGATTTAGAGTGCTAGGCATTCAGAAAATAGAATTTTTTGATAAAGAGAACATGAACATTTTTATTGCTAACAAAACATAAGGATTTGGGCAAAATGGGTTAGAGAAAAATTACACATAGATAATGTAGCAATAGTTTTTCAAGTAGTTTAAGAACCAATCATAATTTTCACCATGTCATCTATGCCTAAGGGCATCTTATATAAACTCCATTGGTTATTGTAATTGAAGAATATTTGAACAAATAATTGTATATTACAATAATAGAATGCAATTATGCCATAAGAAATTGAGTATAACTCAGTGGACTAAAGGAAGAATGATATGAATGGATCTAGAGAAAAGTAAGAAGAATCAAAAGACAATGTCCACAATGATTACAATAATGTAAAGTAAAACAATGGCAAAGGGAAGCCAAACTTTGATTAATCGAAATGATGATTTTTGGTGGCTGGATGAAACATTGTCTATGATATTGATGAAATTATTGCTTTAGCTGATTTTGAATTTTTTTCATTACAAGAAAAGGTTCACTACTAAGGGGGAGAATATGTTTAAAAATCACTGTAATTATTTTTAAAAAGACATCTATAAAATTTTGAATGTAGGTATATATAAATATGTGTGTTTTTTGTGAGAAAATGTGGCTATGTGGCTACTGTTCACATTTAAAGTTTTCCTATTTTATATGCTGAATTTACCTGTCAGATGGTTATGTGACTAAGGGTTTAAGAATAGCCTAAGCTCAATGATAATAACTATATAGTCTGAAACTGTGAATGGAACATGTTAAAGTTAAAGTTAAGAGAACTGGAGTCTACAATGGCAAATTCATTCATTCATCTTCCAAGAGGTCTGGAATAATAAATCATTGGCTCAGTAGGATCAAGATATAATTGAAAGTGGTAGTAACTCTTTTAAAACCTCATAAAAAGTGGAATTTCATATGAGAGTAATACTACTGATAATTCTTTTCATTTGATAGGTCTGTTTCCATTAGGTATTTTCTAGAGAAGTCCTTATCATCTAAGCACTATTTCTTAATGTAATAAATTGTGCCTTCAGAGTTGCTAAGCAACTTATGGAAGGCTTGCTTTGTAAAGTTCATTTGTTTGTTTAAAATCAGGGTAGGTTGCATATTATTAGCTGTATTACATAAATCAACAAAGAAATGTACACTGAAGATGGAATAAGATGTTTCAACACATTTTCTGCTCTCTGTGTTTGGCAATTAAAACACTCTAATTGTCTGGTGGAATTTCATCAAGTATTCGACAAATGTTATTTATGTATAAAACTTCAACATATTATTGAGAATGTAAGAGAACGAAAGGCGAAAAATTAAGCAGGTTTGTCATATGGTATGTGTTTATCTTAACCTCTCTTCTTCAAAAATCTTATCTACTAAGTACTTTTATCAGACACTAATTATACTCTTTCTGAAAAGAATTTCTCCAACACCCTTCAGTGCCTGCACCCTTTAATCATATCTCATTACATCTACCTAATCCATCTCTTTTTCACATTGCCAGGGCTCATTAACAGTTTTAAAAGCCAGTCCTGGACGTTATCATCCCTAGCAATGGAAATGAAAATAATGCCAATAATATTTTATCTCTGAAATGTAATGGATTATTGAAACTTGTTCTGAAAGTATTTCTTTAAATATTAATGAGAAATTAACTTTCAAACATGCATTAAGCCAGCAGGAATGGTGAGATATATTTGAAAACTGTGTAGCACCTTTTCTAAAGAGAAGTTATTTTTATAAGCTGTTTTAGCAGTGGATCATCAATCACTTTGAAGGGAAATGATCCTTGACTAACAGTTGGCTGATACTGTGTGCTTCACAGATGTTTTGCAGGCAATACAGGTGCTACCTGGCAAACTGGATGGGGAGTCCACAAGAGATCCTTGATTGGAAGCACCAAAGGAAAGACATGGGAAAGCTTTTAATTTTTTGCTTTAATTCATATCATTGCTCCTGAAAAGACAAACCAGTGCTCTGTTGCAGCAATGAAAAGTAGGTATTATATTTTTACATCTTCTTTAAGGTCAGTGGACTTGTACCTTATTCCCCTGAGTTTCCTACTATTAGAAATGAAAAGTCTTCCAAATTTTAAGTTTGTTCAAACTTAATTTTTTTTCTCCCTACAAATTAATAAAAACTACAAACGTGGTAGAGACTGTGTTTTTCCCTCTGATGCAGAACTTCTTTAAAAAAAATTTAAGAATTGTTGTGCAGTCATTTTTTCAGTCATGTCTGAATCTTCATGATCAAAAATTCCTCTTATTAGCCAAAGTTATCAACAGAAAGGAGTTCCAAAAACACATCAGTTCCTTTTCTTGAGATGTAAATCATGAGCCAATCTTTGATCATACAAAATTGACCTTTGCAATGTGTTCAGTTTTATTTTTGCTTCATTATATTATTCTTATCCACTCTTTTGTTTTCTTTATTGATCTGTGCTGCTCTTTTGCTGTGACAGTAGGGAAGAGGCAACTAAACCAAGATATGACAGAGCTAACCACTTGGGTTTTTTATGGCCTGTCCATTTTAAGGGACCCAGATGATTCATTAAGAAACCCAAATGGAAGAGAATTATTTTTTCAGCTTTAAGAAATTTCCCCCATAACATTTGCTTTTCTCCTTCCCTTTAATTCTTACTATTTCTATCATACTGGTCTTTATGACTTTCAGTATTTTCATTTTTGAATTTAGAAATTTAGTTTCATATATGTTTATTTCTTTAAAATACTTCAGATTTTGAGATAGTATTGCTTTCTAATAGTCACTAGTTCAGTTTTTATTGTAGTGATCTTTTCATTTACACTATTTATTCTTATTTCATGTAATTATAATTATGACAATAAAACAAAAGTAATTATTATTTTAATTAATATTATTTATTAACAATATGACTACATATTATGCATCCTTTTATTCTAGTCTTTCTTTTTGCCTAATTTTAACAAATTATTTCCATTTTAATGATGTTTTAGTAAATCTCCTTTGTATTAATTTGCACATTCTTTTTTTTTCTTTGTTATTCTCAGAGATTCTCCATTGGTCAGAACTGTAATTGTTGATGGTATGATTAGTCACTTCCTATCAAAGGATATATCTTCCTCACATTGGTTCTTCTCATGAGTCAAAAGTATCAACAGATAGGAACTTCAACAGAAGTTGCAGAAGAAATTACTTGGATGCAGACAGAAAGTTCAATCAGGGAATAAAAATTTCCTCCATTCCTGTTGCACACGCACCTAAGAAAACCTATTCAACATTATTTTACTAGGTGGCCTGAATGTTTTTCTCTGAATAATTTTCTCCCTTGATCATTTTTCAGAATCATGATTCTCTTCATTAAACTATGTGGTCCATTACTATCATTGTTTGAATTTGTTATATGTCATAAATTCATTGTACTTTCCTCACTGTTTTATAAGATAAAGATATAATTTTAAAAAAAAGCAAAAGGTACTTGTTTCTGTCTCTCTGAACTTGGGTTTTGGAACACCTTTCAAAGTTATTATAGTTATGGAGTCTTTCCTATAGCTTTACTTTACACTCATTATTGCATTTGGTACCTCCCATGCTGCATGCAGTTGGTCTTCTTGATTTTGTCTAGAAGAAAGAAATTACTTTTGGGCTCTTGTCCTAGACTCTATTCTGACTTTAGAATAGTATATGAATGATGAAAAATCTTGAGAGAGCCCATATTGATCTTGAAGTGAGCTTGAATAGTTTATTTGGTGGTAGCCTCTTCCTTCACGATCTTACCCTAGTTATATCTTAGGACCCATGTGTTTTGATGAACTACGTGCTACTACTAAGCATCATGTCTAATAATTTTATACAGAGATTGGCCTCTGTAAATATTAAGACCATCCCTCTCTGTTGAAGGATAGACTAAGATGTATTACTCAGAAATGTGGCTATCCTATTCCTATTTCATATTTAATTCAAAGAAACTTTTATTTTCACTTATATGGTTACTCCCTTCAGTGATATAGATCATGGCTCTCCCATACATGAGTATACAATTCTTTAGTTATGCAGGTCAGAAAAGATCAGAAAAGAGAATCAGTTAGTAGTCTATTTTCTGAAAATGAACCCTTTCTGAATTGAACTAATCTGGATAACAGATACATAGTCCAACTCTGTCTGAGTCCAAAGTTAACACCTTTCCAGCTTGCTAGAATATGTATTCTAATTGCATAATCTTTTTTTTTTCTAATTGCATAATCTTTAAAAATCCACAATCACCCAATTTCAAGTTAGGCATTAGAATAGAACTTAATCTTCTTCAAGTCATTTGCTTCCCTCCTTCCCTCTCATATGAGGAAAGAATAATAAACATAATTTTATTTGTCAGCAGCCATTTCTAGGAGGGGCAACAACATGTAAGGAGAATGGTCAGGCAAAATATTACAATAGCTAATAATGGTGTCTGTTATAGAATTCAGTTTCCTGAAATCATTCCAGTATTTCACTTTAGTAACTGGGATACTGGATGTAAATGGAGAGTACTGCTTGCCTTTCATAACAGCAGGAATTCTGTATTCAGCCATTATATTGTTTTCTATTCATTAGGACTAAATTGCCTAACCTATATTTCACTTCTCTTCAATTCTCCTTTAAAAAAAAAAACAAAAAACTAAGATTTTGTTTTTTTCAAAAAGAGTTTTTAAAAAATAAAATTTAAGAGAATAGTTGACTGGGTTAAATGAACCATGAATCCCTCTAACTCTTATAGTGTTGTGGATTGAGTCAAATAACATTTAAAACATAGTTGTTTTTATGTTTTCTTCAATTAGACTTATGGTAATAAAAGGACAACTCATTAAACCTACATGAACCTCAGTTTTCTTAACATAGGTGCTATTGCAGTTTTGAGGAACATATTTTTTAAGCCATATAAATATGAAATCGCCAGGAGAAAATCACGTGAAACCACAAAATACATATATATAGGAGAGAGAACATTTGCAAATTGGAGATATACAGATAGTTGGCAAAGAATTCTCTTCAGGGAATCATATCTAGGAAAGAACATACATACATACACGCATATGTGTGTGTATATACACATACACACACATACACACACATACATTCTTTTTTATCACACTTTCTTGATTTTTTCTTTCTGTAAGCCAAGAGATGAAGTTGTGTTGATTTGCCTTAAAAATCCATTTCTCCTCAAATTTAGTCTCTGTGTCAACAATTTGACACAGGAAAGGAAAATATATGATCCATATCATTATCTACTCCCTTCTAAGATGAGTCTGAACTGTTTCTGCACTATTTAGATAGATGCTAACATTTTAATAATATCTCATAATTAAATCACTTATGTAAAATTAGCATCATTGGTTTCTGTATCTTTTATTAAAATAAAAATATTGCATTTAAAATAAATTTATGTTGAAAGAATTCTATTTGGTATATGATACTCATTAAAATGCATTTTAAGTGACCATTTTAATGCACAGATGAAATTAAATGCTGGCATTCTGGGAATAATATATTCAAATACTTTCTCATTTTAGCTGTTATAAAACTAATTAATAATCTTTGAAAAAGCTCATGTTTTCAAACTACTTCTTTGTTCAGTACATGGCTGCACCTTTTGTTTATATAATGGTCTTCCTGAAAATTAGAAGATATTAAAAAGTTCAAAATAATGCATATTTGAATAATTTTGTTTTCTATGATTAGACAAATCAAGTTTTCTATTTAATAAGGAAACAAGTAAGGCACATAAAAGAAAGATTAAAGATAAATGATTGTAAATATTTTCTTTTCTTAAAAAAACAAATTTAGCTGATATTTTCTGTTACTATTCCATGTATTCCTTCACCTCTTCCTCCCTGAGGGTTATCCCATATGATAAATAGCATATTTTTGAAGAGGGGAAAAATGAGCACAACTGAGCAAAATATTGAAAGAGTCTGAAAAATATGTAGTGCATAATATCTGTGAACTTCCCACCATCACAAAGAGGTAAGTTAGGAGTGTCTTCCCTTATCTCTTCATTTGAATCCCACATGGCCTTTATAACATTTGATGGTTTGTTTGTTTTTTTTTTTTTTGGTGTGTCATTGATTGCAAATATTTTTGCAAATAATTATTCTATAGCACAATATGAAATTGCATATAAAGAAAAAAGTGCATAGGAAATCACTTTTCTTATATACTTTTCCAAATTGCAATGAACAGGTAATCTATTATTATCTAAAATATAATGAAATGTCTTAATGATGATAAATGGAAACAAGGTATTTTTTTTGTGTGTGTACTGTGTAAATATTTATGTATCTTCATACAGCTATTATTATTGTCTTTTTCTGTCATCACCTTTTTGATATTTATAACATTTTGGTCAGTGCCATGTTTGCCATGAGAACTTGCTAAATATTTATATATGTTGATTCTTTTTGATGTAATTGTATTTTTAAATTTACTCTCAAGAATTAAATAATAGAATTATTACACTTGCTGATTTAAAAAAATTTAGCCTTTTTGAAATGCAATTTCAGTGAAGTTGACTGTTAAGTAACAATTCTAAAATATCCATTTTACAGCTACTCCTCTAAAAATAAACCTCTATAAGAATTTCTAAGTTTTTATTTATTTAGTCATATAGGTTATTAATTAGTATATCAGTATTGCTAAAATGTGATTTCATTTATATGAATTTAAAATAATGGGTTAGTTATTCAAAGTTCTAAGTGCTTGAGATATTCTTGAATGACCATTTTTGTTTCTGTTGTTCAATCATTTTAATAGGTACATAAATCCCATATTTTTTTCTTAAATTCCCCCCCCCCCCCACATAAAATAGACAGTATATCTACATTTTGGAATAAGATTTTGTGTCAATGCCGAAATAACTTGTTTTTAACCATTGGTAATATACTAGTCAAAACAGAAAACTTTTTCCTAAGCATTTGAAATCAGGTGATAGTACAACTTACATACTAATTAAGATTCATTGGCAAGTCGTTGAAGATTTTGTGTAGGTTGACATTAAGACATTTGCTTCCAAAACAGTTGTTGCATTTTCCCATGTTTGCTGCATGGTGGATTTTGTGCTTCACATCTGACATGTTTTCTCAACTACTGGTTTATAATGAAAACATTAAAGTACTCAGGGGAATGTGATAAAAGCAAAAATCCTATGATCCTTGCAAGGTAAATGACAGCACTGAAATTGTCACATCTGGATCAGAAGTATTTCATCTGTTTACCTAAATAAACAAATATAAACACAGATAATTGGGATCATAACAATTCAGGTTTCTTAAAATAACTCCCTGTTCTGCTTAGGTCAGAAACTCATTTTAAAATATACATTGTTCTTACAAGTTATTAAAAGTGAGTTGATGAGATAAAATGCAGATTCTTTGTGGAAAATAGCAAAATGATGTCTTCATATATGAAACTTTGCAAAGTAAAATTTGGTTTTTATTTCTTAGTTGACTAATGAGTTTTAAAGGATCACAGAACTTTGTTTTCATTTAATTTTAACAGTAATTCTACCATTCAAGAATAGCATAGTAATTCTACTTTGTTCAAGATTTTATCTGCTGAATTTGTCTCAGAATATTGTCTTATTTCAGAAAATAGGACTAATAAAGCATTTCAAGTCTGTTAACCTGTAGCTATGAAAAGCAGTCAATGAAATATGCAAAATGGATGCTTTGACAAGATTACAATTGTTTATCTGAAATAAATTTCCAACATTATAGTAAACTCCTAATGACTTTTTAATGTTGCTTTGCTTGTCAATTAGTAATTTGGAGAAGATATTTTAATGTGAAGTAATATTCTGTATATCATATTAATTTTAAACTTATAAAAATTTATTTTTATATTTGTGAAGATAGAGACTTACAATATTTTGTTTAAATTCTGATCACATGTCTTGCTTTTAAATTAATATAATCATACCTTCTTGTTGAGTTGAAAATGTTTTCTTTAAAACCTGGTCACATGTCTTGCTATTAAATTAATATAATCATACCCTCTTGTTCAGTTGGGAATAAAGTAGTTGTTTAATTAAACATGCCAGTTGTTTATAATATAGTGTTTCAGAAATACTTGTTTGAAACAAAGGATAAAGATTTATATCAAACATTTCAATCTGACAAGTAAATTACATTTCCTCTATCATAAAAAGGGAAGCAGAGGGAAAAATGGTTACAATAAAAGTTTAACTTTAGAAGGAACAGTGAAGAAAACACTCTTGTTCTTATTACTCAGAGATATGATATGCATCAGTCTACAAAAGGTGACCTTTTCCACTTTGGAGATTAAGACAGAATGTTTTACCGCCTTTAAAATAAGGATTTAGAGAAATTTTCAATTGTGAATGTTAAACTATAATTGCCACTGGGGTTTTTTAGTGGTTTTTTTTTTTTTTTTTTACTAATCAGTTTAGAATTGGAAACAATAGGAATTTTTTTTAAAAGAAAGTATGAATAGAATGAAATGTACATGCTTCTGTACATGAAATAAGGACTTACAATGAACATTATATTAGTTTCAGTAAAACAAAGCTAGAAGAAACTCCTACTAAAGGTTACAAACCAGAACATCTTATTTTCTTGGGTAATCTCAGCTGAATTAACATTTGGTGTAATTGTGCCCTTAAATCAATTTATTTGGTAAAATAATACTGCTGCTTCAATAAGTGTTGGGTACCCAATCTTTCTCTTAAATCCATGAAGTGGAATAAATGATTTTATAAAATAGACATTTTTTAAATGGAGCTCCCTACCCATGAAATTGTCTATAAGAAAGTTTCTGCAGTCTCTACTGTTCATTTTTGATTAACAGTTTAATGCATTGAAAGATTTTACTGAAATTAAAAAAAAACATTCAACTTTTTTCTGAGTTAAAATATTTTTATTTCTCTCTTTAGAATTAAAACTTTTTTTTCAAGGAAAAAAGGTATTTTAAAGTTAGGTATAAGATTGCAGTTTATAAGAACATGACAACTTGATCACACAAACTTCAACTTCCAGTCTTTATGTCATCTGTTAAATCTATAGCTTAATTTAAAGGATAATCTGGCATTATGTTAGTTCTACATTTGTAAATCTCATAAATACTATTTTTCAATCTTCTGGTACATGATGGATATACATGTATTAAATATTATGTGTGCATATGTATATATTTATGCATACATACTATATATATGTACTCTCAATCCATTTTCTTCTCTATCCTTTGATAGATCCATACATGTAAGTATAGTAGATATAATTTTACACGTGTATGTATGTGTGTGTGTGTGTGTGTATATATATATATATATAGAGAGAGAGAGAGAGAGAGAGAGAGAGAGTATATGTGGAAATACACAAACATTTGTACCCTTGTGTACATACATACCATTCCTCTAGCCCATTGAATGGATTGAAAACCAGATTTTGTGGCTGCTCTACCATAATTAATATACTAAATCAAGGAGGTTGAAGCCTGATGCCATTTTCCTTGCATAATCAGATGTTATTTTATGTTGGCATTTATACATTTTCTCCCCCAGTGAGCCACAAAGAATGAAGATGGGTATGATTTTTGCAGGGGTGAAATAGGTTGTCTGTCAGTTGGATTTAGGCGACAGTCTGTCTGCATGTCGTAAGATGATCTGCATAGTGCCAGAGGAAAGCAGGCAGGATTTCTGGCTTGCAAGAATAGATATTGATCTACCTTAGCCACCTAGACAATGCCTCACCTGTTTGCCTTGTCCATACCTTATTTTACGCAGTCTAATGCTTGTTTTGTTTGACTTTTCTTTTATTTCTGGGGATCTGAGCTTTGATACACTTTGGGGAGTACATAAACACAGTGTTGTACTTGAACATCACCATACCTCAGAGTACTCTGGTGGCTTAAGACCACCCCTCCCTCTGCATGAATAGCACTGTTATTGAAAATTATGAGTAAGAGCTAAATTACATACAAAAATGGTTGATCCAAACTCGTGTATACTAACACCGAATGTGAGATGGTGTTAATTACTACACTATGTACTTCAGTTAAAATTTCTTCTCTTAGAACTACTAAAAGACTTTATTATTACTATTTTTTTGGTCTTCATTTCATAGTTGAAAAATAAGTTACTGTAGTGTTGAGAATTCTATCCACTCATTTTGGAGCACAAATATGTTACTCTGTACTGCCTCAAGCAGTAATGAAATAGAAAACTGCATTCAGCTCCCTAGTAAACTATAATATAAATATTTTACCACCACTTATTATTAGTTTGCCATTTCCTGCTGACAGCTATTCCAACTTTGCCAGCAGGCACTGGTCTCACAATTGTATTATGTTTTGAACAAATAGAGACAAACAAAATTTGTAGCAAAAAATAAATGAACAAGACTTCCCGAGAGGAAAAAAACCTCTTCTAATGTTAAATGAATATTTCTTTCAAATATTGACATGTAGTATTATTTAATTTGCATATTGCACATTTCATTTTTTTTTCTGGGAAAAGGAAGAATTATGTGTAGGCAGAGATAATTTCATATTCCTGGTTGCTGGATTTTTTAGCTCCTCAAACTTTCTGCTGTTTTGGAAGTCTACATCATAATACACCTATCTATAATGAGAAACTTTGGATCTCAAGCAACAAGGTATAACTAACAATAACTTTTCTGGAATTAATATAGTGGAAAGGTTCACATAAAGCTCTTTTCATTGTTGTTTGTTTTTTTAGGAATTCTAAGAACTTTGTAGTGAATAAAAATGATTTCACAGAAATCTTAAAAAGTGACTTGAGCTTAGAGTTTCAAGCCTTTGTCAATTTTATAGATTTGAAATACATTTTTCCCCCATCTTTAAGAACACTCTAGGATTCTTAAATTAAAGAAACAACAAGGAGCCACATGAGTGAAGGAATAAAGGGTTCCTTAGGGATTAGTAAAAACATAACAATTACAAAAATTTCAAAATTTACATAGTTGATGTATAGACTGTATAATCTTTCATTTATTAGAGAAACACTGTATTCCAAAAATTATTTTTCTTCTTTCCTTCCTTCCTTCCTTCCTTCCTTCCTTCCTTCCTTCCTTCCTTCCTTCCTTCCTTCCTTCCTTCCTTCCTTCCTTCCTCCTCCCTTCCTTTCTTTTTTTCCTTTCTTTTTTCCTCCTCTTTTTCTCTGCATCTCTCCCTTCTTTCCACTCAATCATTTCAATCCACTCAATCACAAATGGGTAAGTTTAGAGGAGAGAATACCATATAGGAAATCACTGCATAGTAGTATCTCTGCAACTTAATCTTCCTAATCTTTATGTATCTTTTTTATATCTCAATAGAACTAAATTAAATGAATGGCAACTGACATATTTGATTCTGAAAAATGATTGTAAGTTTTAATTATGTCAACACAATTATACACACACACACACACACACACACACACACACACACACATGCATACACAGAAACTGTACTTCAGGACTTAATTGTGCTCATTGATTTTGAGTCCCTTGAAGGATGAGAGTTCTTATGCCCAAAGGACTATAAAACTGTGCATACACTTTGATCTAGCACTCTCACTACTGGGTCTGTATTCCAAAGAGATAATAAAAAGGAGGAAAGGACTCATATGTACAAAAATTGCTGCTCGTTTTGTAGTGGCAAGGAACTGGAAATTGAGTGGATGCCTAACAATTGGGGAATGGCTGAATAAATTATGTTGTATGAAGGTAATGGAATATTATTATTCTATAAAAAATGATGAGCAGAATTCCTTCAGAAAAGTCTGGAAAGACCTACATGAACTAATGCTGAGTGAAGTAAGCAGAACCAGTACATAGTAACAAGAAGATTATTTGATAATCAACTGTAATGCACTTGACTTTTCTCAACAATATGGTGATACAAAGCAATTCCTTTGGTAATAGAAAATGCCAATCACATAGAGAGAAAGAATTATGGGACTGCATGTCGATTGAAGCATAGTATTTTCACCTTTTTGTTTGTGTTTGTGTTTTTTTGCTCATGTTTTTTCCCCATTAATCTGATTTTTCTTGTACAATATGATAAATGTGGAAATTTAAGGTTTAAATTTAAAAAGTTTACCACATATTTAATCTGTATCAGATTGCTTGTTGTTTTGGGAATGAGGAAGATGAGGGAGGAAGGGAGAAAGATTTGAAACACAAAATTTTACAAGAATGAATGCTGAAAACTATCTTTGCATGAATTTGGAAAAGTAAGATACTATTGAGAAAAATACTCATAGCAATTAAAATTCAAACTTTTAATTAAAAAAAAGAAAGATGATAGTTCTCCATGTTAAAATTAAGTATTGTCCATTTGAGTATTGAGGTGACCTGGTACATTGGCTGCTGTTGAACTTGAAGTCAGCAAGCCTTGGTTTCAAACTCTGCCTTAGATACTCTCTAGCTGTGTGACTGGGAAATTCACTTAATTTTTTGAGGCCTCATATTATTCAATCTATAAAATGCAAGGATTGGATTCTAATTTACCTTCCAGGTCCAGCTCTGATCTATGCTCTGTAATTCCCTCTATATGTGTGTATGTGTATATATTATATATATACATATGTATATGTGTATATATATATATATATATATATATATGTCTATGAATAACTGTTTATTATCTGCTTGGGGGTAGCCAGATAGCTCAGTGGATGGAGCATTAGGTCTGCAGCCATGAATATTTGAGTTTAAAGCCAGCCTCACACACTATCTGTATGATCTTAGATAAGTCACTTAATCCACTAAAGAAAGAAACAGCAAATCACTTTAAGTATCTTTGTCAAAAAATTTTTATAAACAGAATTGGTGTGCTATAGTCTACAAGGTATCAAAGAGACAATCACAACTGAATAACAACCTCCTCCTATCAGAAATGCCCACTTCATACAGATCATTAAAAATACCCTGAAAAGTTCATTTTATTTAACTTTATCAAGCCTGACATCAGGCTTATCTATTCCCATTGTCCTTCTCACCAAAGTATCTGAGTGCCATTTTTAGTATTTTCTTTCCTTTCCAAATACTACTGCTATTCTTTATAGCAGATAGTCTGGACTGGACATGACTCAAGCCAGTTCTCTTGTATTTTATGATCAATGTTGAAATGAGATGAGACACCTATAGGTCTCAGTTAACAAAAGGAGATTTACTGAGTTATGTAGGAAGAGAAAGATATTCATCAGATATGGATAGTGAAACTTTAAGTTGATTCATCTGAGTGAAGCTTCACTACACCTGAGTTGCCTATCCTGGAGCCAAACACTGGAGTGTTCTTGGAACTCTTTGTGGCTGTTTTTAACTCAGAGAATTATTCTGTCATTGTTATTCAGTAGCCTGAATCATTAGTTCCATGAGTCAATCAAGTCTTGAGGATAGTTTCAATATCTTTAAAGGATTAATCAGCTTAATTTGCATGCTATAAGAAGTTAGGATATCACTCCCACCACAGCAGGTTCATAGATTTTGCCCTTTAGTTTAAATCCCCATAACTGGCTTTGCCTTCTTCATTGACAAAGGTATCACTGAAAGGAAGAATCTAGATTTGCCTTTTTTTTTTGCTTTCAATGTTCTGCAACATTCGTATGAAAATTCATTTTTGTAAGACAGATAGAAACAAGCTATTTAATTGATTACAATCCACATAGTAGGTCATAGTGATTTTTTTTCCCTGTCTATTTAGATTCTGTTTAATTGTGCTGAGACACATATAAGCAAATATAACTTGTCAGTATCTCTATTGTTGAAGACAACCAGAAAGCACTTGTCACTTGACATCGTATTTGCCCAAAAGTTGGATCTCAATTCTTTTAACTCTCAAGTACTTCCCTCATTAGGAAAATACCATTGGGCTGCTATAATAATAACTGGGTTTAGTGACCCAAACACTATAGTCATGTGCTATAATGATGAAAAGAAATATAAATCAATCTCTGTCCTCTAGGTGTTGACAATATAGTTGGAGAGATAATAAAATGTGGAGATAGGGATTAAGATTGGATCTATGTTTTTTATTGGCACGGGGAATTCTTGGATGGGAAAATTCCCCTTTTAAAGCGAGTCAGAACCTTTTCTGCAAATTCTAATTTTAGTGATTTGTTTAGAGCACTGAAAGGTTATTTGCCTAGAGTCAGACAGCTGTATGCATTACAGGCAACATTTGAATGCAAGTCTTCCTAACCTTTATGTAAGGAACTTTAAGAATAAGATAAATATAAAGGATAAGAGGCAGAACCAAGATGGAGGGGTAAAGACAGAAATTTGTCCAATCTCTTCCTCTAACTACTCCAAATTCCTTTAAATAAAGACTCTAAACAAATTTTAGAGCATCAGAATACCCCCAAATTTGGCATACAACATTTTGCAGCTAAAAGCAACTTAGAAGGTCAGCAGAAAAGATCTGTGACAACAGGGTGAGAGTGAAGCATACAGTCCTTCTGCAAGCCATGTTAGCACTGCCCTGACACTGTCCCCACACTAGTAAATCAGGAATGGGACTAGCAACCTTTGAATCAGCATAAGTATTGGTGGCTTTTAGATCTCTCAGCCTAGAGATACCAAAGAGGACTTGAAAGATCAGCAGAAAATGTTTGAGGAACCAAGATGGGAATCCAGTGCATAATCTCAGTGCAGGTTGTGTCAGTACTGCCCTAACCTCAGCCCCATCTCCAGGGACAGCAAAGCAGGAGTCTGTTGCTTTAGCATACTAGATCTTATAGCTACAGTGGGGTGGGGATACTCCTAACAGTATCAGGGCAGAAAAAAAGTGCTTGTGGTTAAGTCGCTAGAAGGATCTCTGAAAACACCTGCACAAAACCCCTGAAGTTTGAGACAGTGCACCCTTACTCTGGAACAGAGCCCTATTTTTAACAAAAAAGCCAAATAATAAGCTAAGAAAATGAGCAAACAACAAAGTTTCTGACCATAAAATATTATTATGGTGACAAGGAAGAACAAAATACACGCTCAGAAGATGATAACAAAGTCAAAACTTCTTCATCCAAAGCCTCCAAAAAAAGTTAGACTTGGGTTCAGACCAAGGAAGAGCTCAAAAGAGATTCTGAGAATCAAGTGAGAGAAAAGGAAAAGAATTGAGAGTGGTGCAAAAGGAAATACAAAAAGGTAATGAGGAGAAGAATGCCTTAAAAAGCAAAATTGACAAATTGGCAAAGAATGTATAAAACTCACTGACAAAAATAATCCCTTAAAAAATAAAACTGAGCAAATGGAAGCTAATGACTTTATGAGAAATCAAGATACAACAAAGCAAAAAAAAAAAAAAAAAAGTGAAATATATCATTGAAAAAAAACAACTGACCTAGAAAGTAGATTCAAGAAAAATAATTTTAAAATTCTTGGTCTACCTGAAAGTCATGATTAAAAAGAGACTCTGGACATCAAGAAATTATTAAGGAAATCTGTCCTGATATTCTAGAACCAGAGGATAAAATAGAAATTGAAAAAATCCATCCAAAACTTCCTAAAAGAGATCCCAAAAGGAAAACTCCCAGGAATATTATTGCCAAATTCCACAACTCCAAGGTCAAGGAAAAAATATTACAATTATCCAGAAAGAAACAATTCAAGTGTAGTGAAGTCACAGTCAGGATAACACAAGATTTAGCAGCTTCTACATTAAAAAGAGCTTGGAATCGGAGAGCATTGGATCTAGAATTACAACCAAGAGTCACTTACCCATCAACACTGAGTATAATCCTTCAGAGGAAAAGGTGGGTATTCAATGAAATGAAGGATTTTCAGACATTTGTGATGAAAAGATCAGACAATTTGTTTTTCAAATAAAGGCTGCAGGAGAAACATAAGATGATAATTAGTGATATCATAAGGAAATTAAGTAGATTTACATTTCTACATGGGAGGATGGTATTTGTAATTTATTAGAACTTTCTCATTATTATGGTAGTTTGAGGGAATATACATACATACACACAGAGGCCACAGATGCGAATTGAATATGAAGGGATAATATCTTTTAAAATGATGAAATTAAGGGGAGAGAGAGGAACGTACTGGGAGAAAGGAAAAGGGAGAAGAGGAATAGGGTAAATTATCTGCCATAAAAAAGAGGCAAGAAAAAGCTTTTACAAAGCAGGAGAAAAAAAGGGAGGTAGTGAATGAGTGAACTTTAGTCTCATCAGAATTGGCACAAAGAAGAAATAATACATACACTCAATGTAGATATAGAAACCTAACTTACCCTGCAGGAATGGGAGAGGAATGTGGGGAGAGGGTGAGGGCATATTGGGGGAAGGAGTGATCAGTAGCAAAACACTTTTGAGGAAGGACAAGGTGATAGGAGACAGAGAATAGAATACATGAGGAGAGGAGAAATACAGTTAACAAAAGTAATTGTAAAAAAGAATTTTAAAGCACTTTTTTTGATAATCAGGCCTTATTTCTCAAATATAGAGAGAACTGAGTCAAATTTATAAAAAAAATTAAGAATCATGCCCCAGTTGATAAATGATCAAAAGACATGATTTATGTCCAAAGAACTATAAATTCATCCATATTCTTTGTTCTAGCAATACCATTACTAGGCATGAACATTACAAGAGGTTTTTTAAAAAGGAAAAGAACCTATATGTACAAAAATATTTGTAGCAGTTATTTTCTTAGAGCAAAAAAAAAAAAGAATGGAAATTAAGGGGATGCCCAACTGGGGAATGGCTGAATAAACTGTGGCATGTGATTGTCATGAAAAGCTTAATTCTATGGGAAATGATAAGCAGGATGCTCTCAGAAAAAAAAAAAAAATCTGGAACTCAAGTAAAGTGGAATGTAGTATACAAAGTAATAGCAATGTTCTGGGATGACCAGCTGTAAGTGACTTTGCTATCCCCAGCAGTACAATAATCCACAACTACTCTACTACTCTGAAGGATTTATGATGACAAATTCTATCCATACCCAGAGAAGAAACTGTGTCTGAATACACTCTCTCTCTCTCTCTCTCTCTCTCTCTCTCTCTCTCTCTTTCTCTCTCTCTCTCTCTCTTTCTCTCTCTCTCTCTTTCTCTCTCTCTCTCTGTTTTTCTCTTTCTGTCTCTCAACTTTATTTTTCTTAAGGGTTTTTTATTATGGGAGAGATATATGTTTTCTTTCACATGAATTTTATGGAATTTTTTTGCATAACTTCACATGTAGTTTCTTAATAAGAGCTGGGGGTGGGGATAAGGGAGAGAACATGAAACTCAAAAGTTTTAAAAGTAAATGTTAAAAAATTGTTTTAAATGTAGCTGGGAGAAATATTAAATAAATACATTGTTCTTTGCTTTAAAGAAAAAAAGTATAAATGGACACACTGAAAGTGCAATAGGGATTTAAATGAGAGATATTTTGGCTGAGAGTACTGCTGAAGGCTCAGTAGAAGAGATGGACACATGAGCTGGGTTTTTCAGGAAGAGTAAATTTTTGATAAGTGGCGAGAGGGGACATTTTAATTGGAGCACATGGTATGTGCAAAGAAATAATGAAGAATAACCCATTAAAATGAGGCTTGATCAGAAAAAAAAAAAAAAAAAAAAAAAAAAAGAAATAATGAAGAATAAGCATATGCTATCCTCAGATCAGTCTGACTATAATAGAAATTTTGTGTTTGGGAGCAATGGCAAATAATTTTACAAAGTTAGATTGGGACCAAATTGGGTAGTCCTGAGTAAATGCAATAACACTCTGTGGCTTATTAGAGAATGAGTAACTACAGGATATAGTGAATAGGATGCCAGGCATTGATTCAGGAAGTGTCATCTTGAGTTCAAACCTCATCACATACACACCTAGTAGCTTCATGACCGTGGGCAAGTCATTTTATTCTATTTGCCTTTGTTTTCTCATCAAAATGAGTTGGAAAAGTAAATAGCAAACTATTCCACTATCTTGCCAAGAAAACCTTAAAGGGGGTCATAAAGAGTTGGGCATGACTAATGATAATGAAAACAACAATTAGAGAATTCCTGAAAGTCATAGTAATAAGACATACCACTTCCTTTTCAGATACAAAGTCTAATTTTTTTCTATTTAAGAACAAACACCATCTGAAAATATCAACTATCATTGATCATTGTAAATGATTTCCCATACTAAAATTCCTGTGGATGGAAGAAAAAAGAAAGGCAGTTGAGTTGCTTTTGGGAAACCATATAGTATTTTTAATTTCTCTAAACTTTTCCCCTAAAACAAATCTCATTTTTAAAAATAACATTATTCTTTCATTGATAAAACAAGACTGAATTGTATATGTCTATCTCTCTGTCTCTTTCTTTCTCTTTTGGCAAGGGGTTTAAGTGACTTGCCCAGGGTCACACAGCTAATAAGTCTGAGGCCATATTTGAATACATATCCTCCTGATTCCAGGGCTAGTGCTGTATCCACTGTATTATCTCACTGCCCCATACCACACTGCATTTCTTGAAGAAAACAGTATCCAAAGAATTAAAATTTAATGCCATCCAAGTGCCAATGATAGGCAGGAATAAGCAACATTGGAGGAAGACCTACATCAGTGAGATCATAGATCAGCAAAAGGACTGAAGAGACTATACATATATTTTTATTGCCTATTTTTCAAAACTTCCCTAAGGAACAGTTTAAATGTTTTCTGTAATATAAAACCATTATGAAGTTTAGGAAAGTAAGGCAATTAGTCATTAGGCTCAAATTTTTATTCCACTATTTACTTTATGAGACCATTCAGGGCTGAATGGTAATCAGAAGGCATGAACTAATTCTTAGATCACTTTATCCTTGCTTATTTTTAAATACCTCAAGTTACTTATTTACTTCTGGTGAGGCTACATCTCAGGTAATTTTTGGCTTTCAGGAAAGGTTATATATATTCAGGTAAAAAGTAGGGGAAATGTGCCTCAATTATTTATATGTTTTATATATATATATATGTGTGTGTGTGTGTGTGTGTGTGCGTGTGCGTATATATATATATATATATATATATATATATATATATATATATTATTTATATAATTTCCCAGTTTCATTTTATCTATGGTACTGTGTCCTACTTAGATATAGAATAATGATATTTTAGATCTAGAACTGACTTAAGAGCCTTTTATTTTACAAAATAGTCCAAGAAAGTGATGGTCCTTGTCAAAGTATCTTACTTAAGGTATTGGTATCAGGACCAATATTCAAACCCAGGACCTCTGACTCCAATACTTTCTATATTATACCATGTATCAGTTAAGTGACTTGTCCAAAGTTGTGAAGATTGCCAGCATCAAAAGACTAAGCATAGCCAGATCCCCTGAACTTTAATCTAATGTGCTCTCTGTGACATAATACAATCTTGTTTCTTGACAATAAATTGTATTAATGAAGTAAATAAATAGCTGTATGATCCTGTTTTCATTCACAAGTGACTAATATTTGATGGATTTACATTTCTGGTTAAGGATTTTAGGGTTTTTGAATTAGTAGACATGGACAAATGGACCAAAATAATCAGATACAAGAGATGGAAAATTTTGGAATCTTTAAACTAAGGGTCTTTTATATATGTATTGAAGAAGATTCTTAGAATGGAAGGGAGGTATTACTGACAGTAAGTGAGTTAGCAGATATTAGCTGGTAAAGGGAAGTAAATTTCTAAAAAAAACATTGTTCCTCAAAGCTGCCTGAAAAGAGACAAAGAAAATGACAGTTTGTCATGGCAGTTTATAGGGGGAATTTTGAGAGGTAGTCACAAAGGATGATAGTTCATGCTGAGATCCAGGAGACACACACAATATGGGAACCAATATAGTAAAGTTCAAGATATGTCCTGTATTTGTTGTGTTCTTATTTGAGGCAATCACCAATTATATTGCTGTAATATTAATTATTTTTCTACTAAAAAGAAAATATAGAAGTGTTTTCAAAATTCCTCTTTTATGTTCATGTTTGTTGCTGAAGATAAGGGCAAAAAGTTTCTATAGAGAATGGCAGAAACAACCCATAAAGGAAGTGGGAAAAATATAATTCAAGAAAGAAGGGATTTAAAACCAATGTTAAAAGGTTGTTAATTAGGTGGTACAGTGGATAGAATACTCAACTTGGAGTTAAGAAGACCTGAATTCAAATCCAGTCTCAGATACTTACTAGCAGCTGTGACTTTAGGAAAGTTACTTGATCTCTGTCTCAGTTTGTTCATTTGTAAAATGCCACCTACCTTTGCGATGGAATCAGGAAGACTCATATTTTTGAGTTCAAATCTGGCCTCAGACATGGTGTGACACTGGGAAAGTCATTTTAACCTTTTTTGCCTCAATTTCCTCATTTGTAAAATGAATTGGAAAAGGAATGGCAAATCACTTTAGTATCTTTGCCAAGAAAACCCCCCAAAAAGTCACAAAGAGTCAGATGTGATTGAAAAATGACTAAACACAGTAATGAACTGAACCAGCTATGCCCAGAGAAAGAACTCTGGGAGATGACTAAAAACCATTACATTGAATTCCCAGTCCCCATATTTATGCCCACCTGCATTTTTGATTTCCTTCACAAGCTAATTGTACAATATTTCAGAGTCTGATTCTTTTTGTACAGCAAAATAATGGTTTGGTCATGTATACTTATTGTGTATCTAATTTATATTTAAATATATTTAACATCTACTGGTCATCCTGCCATCTGGGGGAGGGGATGGGGGGTAAGAGGTGAAAAATTGGAACAAGAGGTTTGGCAATTGTTAATGCTGTAAAGTTACCCATACATATAACCTGTAAATAAAAGGCTATTAAATAAAATAAAAAAATAAAAAATAAAATAAAATAAAATTCTTACATCAATAAAAAAAAGAAAAATGACTAAACAAAAGCAAATGTGTTGTGTAAATACTTGCTATTATTAGAATAATAATTATAACACAGGAAATTAAAAAAATAAGGAAGTCTGTGTTATCAGATCTACTATATGTAATAAACATGCATGCCTTAAGGAATGCTGATGACTATTTAGGTAGAGGGTTGCTATCTTTCTAATACATGTAACTTTGACATAATGGAAGTTACTGATTGATACCCAATCCTTCTATTTTCTGTAGAAATGAGTGAAACCAGAAGAAACCCAGAATGTATCTTTAGTATCTTCTAATTTCTAGGTACTTAAAGCTATGTAGACAAAGACATTATTTTTATTCTTATGGAGTAAGTCACCAAAATCCAGCATAAATGACATCCAATTCTGCCTCTACCTATATAATACTGTTCAAATTCTTTAAGTGTCTGCAAATTTCTTCTTTTTTTATATTATAAGGAAAATTGGACTCAATAATTTATATGCTCTTTTAGTTCTAAAATTATTGGATCCCAAGATAAATATTTCTAGTCAAAGGCTATATTTTTATGTGACAAAGAGAATATAGAGAATAAACATTTGGCTACATAGATGATATTGAAAAGGATTTTATTTTTTGTACTATGGATTTTGATTCCAGCACAAAAATAATAATTTATATTTATATATCACTTGAAGAATCACAAAACAGTTTCTTCACAACTTAGGGAGGTATTTAATGATGATATTACCACCACCACCTCCCATTTTATGAATGATCAAATTGAAGTCAGATGAAGCTGTGATTGAATTAACAAGTGCATTGCCTTGCCAGAATTGAAACCTATATTTTTTAAGTCCAAGAAGAATTATCTTTCTAGTATTACATTCTGTTCTTGGTGAGGAATATAGAGCATCCCATAAGGACTGGGAAGAATGGGTATAAAAGACTGACCAATCTCATCAAAAGATCATTGTAGATTTTGTAGATAGATAACTTCTTTAGAAATGTTAAATCCAGATATGATGGGGGATAACAAGAGTGACAAGAAAAGAACTATATAGAAAATGCTCATTATTTGTCAAGATAAAATAATAAGGAAGAGCATGAGAATTAATATTGAGAGTCATTGTGATCTGGTAGAAAGAATAATAGCCTGAGTGTTAGGCAAACCGGGTTAGCATCCTGACTTTGCTCTTATTTTGTGCATAATTATGAGTAATTCACAAAGTCTAAAGTTTCTTATCAACTTTTATCCAATCCCCTCATTGGATGCTAAGGAAACCGAGACTCAGTTGAATAAGTAGTGCAAGTAAGTAATCAGAACATAAACCTGGGTTTTCTACGCTTAAGAGGAATCTTCTCATTATACCAAGCTGCTTGTAGCAAGAAATACAAGGCATCATTCAGAGACTCAAAAAATAGGTATAAGCAAGAGGTTGATCAATCCCAGCAGAAGTGTTTTACACTGAATCTTGAGGTGGAGGAAGATAATCACACTAGCAAAATTAGATCCAGATTGGATGGAAAACAACATGGGATAATAAAGAAAGAATAGTGTAAGAATTGCTTACATGATAAAATGTGCAGCAACATAGTGAATATAGAACAGTTTTATAAATCTAAAAGACCTAGGCTCAGGTTACTGCTTTGACACATATACTGACCGTGTGATCTCATACAAGTCAATTAATCTTTTAGTGCTCCAGACACAAAGACTAAGTCATTTACAGAACAGTTGCTAAACTTCATTGGTAGAGATAATTTCTTTATTTGAATTTCTGTATACTAAAATCATAGTTCTGACCAAAAAAAAAAGGAATATCTTATGTTATATACATATATATGACATATTATATATATAGAAAATGTGTGTGTATGCATACACATAACATTTATATGTAAAACCATGTGTTTTATGCACATATGTAAATATATAAATACATATATATTCATATTACCTGCCAGTAATTACTGCAATCATTAGAATTATTACCATAATTTTAACAAAATAAGGATTTTTATGATTTTGATAGATTCAATTAGACATGTCCAAAGATAAAATGGTTTACCTTGTCACATGGCATATTTCCTGTCACTGGAAGTTTTTAAGTACTAGCCTGACTATCAATAACAGAGATCATTTCCAAATAGGATAAGTAATTAAAACGCTGTAATGGAAAGAAAGGCAGTAGGATACAGTTGAAAGGGTTCTGGAAATGGAATTAAAAAGAATGGGTTCATATACTAGATGGGATGCTTATTAATCTGTAAAATGGGAATAATACTTGCAACTTACTGTGGTTATAGTGAGGAAACTGTTTTGCAAACTAAAAGCACCATATAAAATGAATTATTGTTGTTGTGGTTATTATTATTATTAACCAGAGTAGATCAATTCTTTGTTTTCTTTGGTCATAATATTTTACAATTCTAATTCTTCACCTTTCTACTTGTCTATTTTAAACTTTTCTTATCACTTCAAATCTTTAAATAATGGAAAAGAGCTCAGAGCATGAACTGATTTACTGAGTAATAAACAGCAACACATTTTCTTAGAATGTGCATCAGAAATCCTGGGTTCACATGCCTGACCCTTTCTTTATGTGTGACCTTAGGCAAGTCACATTTAACTGAGGCTGTCTGCCTGACTCCCATTCATTTTTCTTTCCACTTCAGCATACTGATTTGATTACTTACTCTCCTTGTTATTTCATTTTGGCAAACACAGAGCAATTCTTACACTATTCTTTCTTTATTATCCCATGTTGTTTTCCATCCAATCTGGATCTAATTTTGCTAGTGTGATTATCTTCCTCCACCTCAAGATTCAGTGTAAAACACTTCTGCTGGGATTGATCAACCTCTTGCTTATACCTATTTTTTGAGTCTCTGAATGATGCCTTGTATTTCTTGCTACAAGCAGCTTGGTATAATGAGAAGATTCCTCTTAAGCGTAGAAAACCCAGGTTTATGTTCTGATTAGTTACTTGCACTACTTATTCAACTGAGTCTCGGTTTCCTTAGCATCCAATGAGGGGATTGGATTACATGACCTTTGAACTCCCATCTATTCCTAAAATTGTGATCCTCTAATTCTGGAAAAATCACACCAGAACAAATGAGACATAAATAATTCCTGTTGCCTTGTATGCTATTGGAATTGTACCAAGTTTGCTTTCAGTGAGCCTACAGAGAATAAGATTACATAGTAATACTTTTAGGCAATCTTTAAAAAAACAGTTCTTTTATTCACTTGTATAATAGTCTATAGACACATTAAATATAAAAGAATATCAAAAATTTTAGTAGCTACCATTTATGGAAAGCTTTAATTTTTGTAAACATGTGTTACAAATATTATCCCATTTGCATCCTAACAGAAAACCTCACAAAAATCTGTTTTTATCTTCATTTTACAGATGTGGAAGTTGGGGCAGACATAGGTTTAGTAACTTGTACAGTCAAACAAATACTACATGTCTGAGGCTGGATTTGGAATAAGGTCTTTCTGTGCTTTATTGTCCTATATGGACCCCATTAAAAAAAGAAGAAAATAATAATAATATGATGGTGATGATTAGTATTTCCATGATGCTTTATGATTTAGAAATTCCTTTATCCACATTATCTCATTTGAATGTCTGTTACTCTTCCTCCTGCATGGTGAAAAAGTGTTAATCTTTTCATAGTTGCCTTAGAGTTTCAGGGCTGGTGTTTCATAAATGTTGTATTGATTTCTATTAGGATACTTTAAAAATCTGTTATGCTGTTATGATTATGACTCATTTTGATAACTACTTTAAACTTTCTCTTTGATGGTCAAACATGGAAACATTAGACTGTACAACATTCATTCTTCTCTCTGCCCCCTTTTCCCTCTTTCAGAATAAAGAAGAGCAACCTGATTGTAGTAAAATAAAAAATCCTGTATTCACAAGAATACAGCTTTAAAATACCTTTAAAACATTTCAATAAGCAAGACAATTAGCTAAGCACTTATATTTTATTAGCAATAGCAAGCAAAATTAATAAGTAAATTCATATAAAAATGATTATGTGTCAGAGTGTATGGTTTTCACATTGACATTTCACACAATCTGACTTTGCTTAGAAGAGAAATCACTCGTCTGTTAAAATTACTTTTTAAGAGCTGTCAAAATCGGAAAACCTGCTGTCAAAAATATGATGAGAAAGGTTTAAAAATGGTAAAGTATGTTGACTTAGACAAAAAATATTACCTTTTTGGGGGGAAACTTGAATATTTAATCATTATCTTTGAGAGGTATGATTTTTCCCCACCCTAATCGGACATCTTAACTTTGTTTCAAGGAGAGGCAGTATGGTATTGTAGAAACAATACTAGAGTGGAAGTCAGGAGATCGAGTCAGAAGACCTGGAATTGTATCTGACCTTTTATGATTACTAATTAGGTGACTTTGAGAAAATCGTTTATTCTCATGGTCTTCAGTTTCCTCACTTGGAAGTGTGATTGCTAGATAACTTGTTGTCTACCTCTAGTATCATGGTCCAGGATTGTCATTTACAACTTGTGTGGCTTGGCAAATCATTTCCCATCATTGGGCCTCATATTTCTCATATATATAAAGTGAATGAGTTGGATTATATGATTCTGAAGCTCTTCTAGGACTAAATCTATGTCTTATGATTATTATTCAATCACTCCATGAAGGTATGTTACAGCTTTAAAATCCTATAATCTGCAATCTTGATGGATTTAATTTTCACTTGATCATCATTTATATGAATAAATCACTCATTGTCATACTATAGGGAATGTTGATGATAAAGAGAAAAAATTACTTGAGAATGACAAACAAACTTATATTTGTTCTTATTATTCAATGTATGTCATAATCTTTTTTCAGGTGCTCTGACTTGTTATGTCTCTATACTTTGGACAAAAATTTCAATACTTAAGGATTGAATTTAAAGCTACGTCTTGTGGAAAGTTTGGTTAAGACTTTTCTCTTGCTTTACCTGAGCCTAAAAAACTGGTGTTTTCCCATATATTAACGGCTTATTCACATACCATCTGATGACGTGATAATTCCAAAATGGCTTAGTTTTGAAACTTCACACTTACCCTGACTTAAAGGTTGATCCTTCTGTCCCTTTTGGAATATAATTCCAATGGAGATAAACATTTGAGAACGTTGACCTTGTAAAAGGGATGAGTAAACCTGAAAGCTCCTTTAAATCTCTTGGCTGAGTACAAAGAAGTGTGTTTTGTCAAATGTCAATTACTTAAACCTCCAAAGAGTCGAGTTGCATTGGAAGTGCATAACCTCTGGGATTCTGAGGAATTTGTAAAAATCCTTCCTTCAATTTCCAACAAGATAAATACGGTTACTTTTCTATTTTAGCATCTCTAGATAAAAAATATATAAAATACATAAAAATATGTATATCTACATGAATGTACATATGTAATTCATATACAATATATAATAAACATATGAAATGTATTTAACACATGAAATTTAATGTATATTATATATTTATACATTTTATAATTTCTAAAATTATACAATACACATAAATACATATACACAGATGTGTTTTGTATATTTATACATACATGTGTGAATTTTTTATACACACATGAATACATAACACATGCTGCATATATACAAATATAGGTAGATGATGGAATGGATTGTTAGCGCCCAAACCCTAGTGTAACAAATTATTCACTATGACTATATAATTAAGCACTAAATACTACAAGACATTGTATACTGTTGCCTACTTATTTGAAATAAATCTAAATTAAATATATAAAAACTAAACAGACTTTGAATTTTCCATCTTTTCTATTCCCTTAAATTTGAAGGGATTAGATTTTATCTATATTACACAAATATTCAATTGTATTTGTGATCTCACATAGGTATTGCTTCCAGTATTGCAGATCCCAATTTGATCAACCCTGTAAGGACTCTTAAACATGTTGTCTCATAAATTTATCCTATGGAAGGTCCTAAATGCTCTCAAAATCGGGAATGCTCCCAAATTTATACACACACACACACACACACACACACACACACAGAGATATATGTGTGTGTGTATATGTATATACATACGTACATACATACATATATATAGCTAAAAATACAATATATTTTATAATTGTACATTGCTAGATTCATGGCCTTATTAATGTGGGCATTTCTGTTATTGGTACAGCTTGCCTCTCTCTTATCCTTTGTGATTCCTATCTTAGTCTTTAGAAAGCATTCCATAAAGAGTTTACTCAATGCACCTTCTTTTTGATCTTTAAAAATCTATGAGAGAAATGTATAGAGCTGAGCATCTTATCTATTGTCTCTCACTCTTGATTCATGGATGGACTGATGCTTTCTCAGTCATACAATTGATGATAGCATAACACTATTTTTAATGTTAATAATAGGCTGTATCTTACTTGGACTTGGAAGGATGTTGCTCATTCATCAAGATTCATTTAGAATTGCTAGTCTTGTGAGATCCTGGTCTTTAATGATTTTATTTTTCTATCACTCAGACAATATTGTAATTTAAAAATGAGTTTTTGTGGCAGAAAGAAGTTTTGAATTATTATATATGCTAGATTATTTCTCTAGCCAAAATTACTCTGCCTAGTTAATTCTAAGCCTAGTTCATTGTCAAAACTCTATATACCACAGACACACACCCCAACTCAGTAGACTGCCAATCTAAACATGTTATAATCTTAGCAAAATGCATGTTTTCACATTTTTTTCAACATAGACAATTAAAGATCCCCCTCCCCTCTCTCTGTTTTTGCTGAGGCAATTGGAGTTAAGTGACTTGCCCCAGGGTCACACAACCAGTGTTAAGTGTCTGAGGTCAGATTTGAACTCGGGTCCTCCTGATTTCAGGGCCATCTCTTACTAACAGATACAGGTTTCATCAAAGTGGTTTTGTAGTATTCCAGAAGTTGATTCAGTCAACAGAATGTCACTTGCAAGTTAGCATCATTGCATTGGGAAGATCACCAGTGGAAAACCCTCCTTCTACTCTGGGCAGGACATTTTCTGTAACATTTAAGAGATCATTCATCTCCTGTGAAATATAAAACCTCAAATAACAAAGGTGGGTACAAACATGTTAATTAGGAAGATAAATATGCATTGATATCAGAGACACAATTTTTAGTTTGGGACCTTTTAAGATGAAGTGTTGTCAATTATTCAGTGTTGCAATTGCAGTTTGAACTCCATGAATGTCTAGATTACATACTCTACATTGTTCTCAAATCAATGTCAATTCATTCTTATTGCACATGTGTATAACAAAATGTATATTTAGAAGCTTAACTGGTGATCAGAAGTACTATGGGTATGCACTAGGGAAAAGTTTGTGTTGCCATGGGAACTTTGCCTTTTGTTTACAATATGTTGCAAACTATGAGTCTCAGTTCACCTTAATGACTACCTTTATATATTGCTAATCATTCTATTTTCATTCATTCATTATGATGATTAACTCCTTAAGGTTAATGTTGTTTGTCCTTGTTGAATTAGTTAATATTTTTCTTGAATATAGAAATATGAACTTATATTTTGCTTCAGTTGTGACTATTATATGATATATACCTATATATTCCATTGATTAAGGATTGTTAATTTTTATATAATTAGAAAAAATGTATCTAATACATTTGTTAAAAAAAATACCTAAATCAATTATTTAATTAATAATAATTTACTAAGTGTTTGTTATGTGGTAGATGGGGTGGTAAGATGGCACAGTGAATAGAACAGTGGAATCAAGAACACTTGTTTTCCTGAATTCAAATCTGGTTTCAGATATTTATCAGCCATATGATCCTGGGTCAGCCATTTAACTCTCTTTGCCTCAGTATCCTCATCTGCAAAATGAGCTGAAGAAGAAAATAGCAAGTTATTCCAGTATCTTTGCCAAAAACAAAACAAAACAAAACAACAACCCAAATGAAGTCATGAATAATCAGGCACAAGTGAAAACAATTGAACAATAATGTGTCAGACATTGTGTATAAAAAGATGAGACATATATGGCCCCTGTCTCCAAAGAACTTGCATTCTAATGGAAGAAGCATATATATGAAGAATATATATACCAAATAAATACAAGGCCATTTGGGGAGTGATTCTCCTAACATCTGGGAGAATTGGAAACCTTCATTTAGAAGGAAGAACTCGAGCTGATTCTTGAAAGACTTTTATCATGGGGTAGAATTGAGGAGGGAAAATAATCCAGGCATTAATAGCAGTGCTGTGGCTGAGAAACAAAGAGTAGACTAGCATCTCTGGGTCATAGAAATTAGACTGTATTCGACTTATGTGTCAAAGAAGTTTATATTTGCCCCTAAAGGCAATGGAGAGTATGAATTTTATAGAATGGGGGCAGCACAAGTAGACTAAGGATATTGCAAAATCATTTTGGTTGCTAAGAGGAAGATGGAATGGAATGAAGGGAGACTTGAGGCAAGGATACAAAATAAGAGTCTATTGGAATAATCCAACTGAGAGGTAATGAAAGCCTGATTTAGGGTATTTTCTGTGTGATTGGAAAGGAGAAAGATGTTGTAGACATTAGTGGTTATTGTTGAATCAATTCAATATTTTAATCTTTGTGACCCCATTTGGAATTTTCTTGGCAAAAATACTACAATCAATGACTTGCCATTTTCTTTTCTAGCTCATTATATAGATGAGGAAACTGAAGTAAACAAAATTCAATGGCTTGTTCTGAGTCACACAGCTCAGATATTTTGGTAAATATCTGAGGCCAGTTTTGAACTCAGGAAGATGAATCTTCTTCATTTCAAGCTCTATCCACTTTATCCATTGGTTACTTATCTGTCTGTTGTAGACATAGAAATACATACAGCAAGTGATAGATATCAACTCTTTATTCCCAATTCCACAAATCTAATTGTGGAAATAGAGTTGAAAAGATATTAAGATTTAAATCTTGGTGATTGGAAGGGTGGTGATGCCCTCAGTAGTATTAGGGCAGTTTGGAATAGGTGTGGGTTTTAAGAGAAGCATATTGAATTCTATTTTGTACATATTGTATATGATGTCTATTGTGATCCAATATGAAATATCTAAAAGACTGTTCATAATGTAAAACTAGAGCTTAGGAAAAAGACCAGGGTTGATTATATTGATTTTGTAGTTATCTGCATACAGGTAGTTATCAAATCCATGAGAACTGATAGGCTCATCAGGAGGGATAGTAGAAAGATAAAAAGGAAGGTCCAGAATACAACCTTGGGGATATACTTATCATTAATGGTTGCATCATTGATGATAAATTAACAAAGGAGACTGAAATGAAGATGTGGTAGAATGTAGGAGTAAAACCAAGAGAAAAAAATTGTCACCAAAATCCAGAGAAGATAAAGTATCCAGGAGGTCAACTACAATGAAGAGGTCAAAGAGAATAATGATAATAGATCATAAAATTCACTAATTTAGATTAATTGGGAAATTTAGATTTTATTAACTTTGGAGAGAACAAGATGCAAATCACTAAAAAGATTGGAAGCCAGACTGCAAAAGTTAAAATGAGAGTGAGAAATGAAATATAAATGACTTTTTCCAGGAATTTAATTGAGAAAGGCAAGGGATGTATTATGAGGGTATGCCTTATTGTAGGGAAGGACCAGTTGAGATCAGATAGCTATAAATTTATTGTGTAGCCAGTTACCATGATTTTGAGACTTCTTCCAGCTCAGTTCAGCTGTGTGTTAATAGGAATGGAAGAGAAAAATTGTGTAGCATTGGCTGGGTTTGTTGAGACTTAATCTGTGAACTGCAAAGGGAGCAAGGTACAGTAGTAGGCAATATAGAATTGAACTGGTTCATTAAGAATTAAGATTTCAAAGGGAGCATAGCATAGCCATAGTAGGAGTGATAGTCAATTAAAAATACTAATTGGGAGAGAAATTGCAGGCCATGTGAAGATAAGGACAAAGAATAGATTTGGGATAAGTCAGACAGAGAGAAAGATAGATTATTAAGAAATTATGAAAAGATAAAAGAATTTTAGAATTCTTTATCATAGAAATGAAGTGTTTGTGAGTGATGGCAAAATTGAGGATATGATAAACTGTGTCATTGAGGTGGAGTGGAAAATTATCCTATAGGAGTTTAATAGGTTGAGAAAATGAGAAGTTAGTGTACTTGGAAGAGTTTTGGAAAAGTTAAAAATTACAGAAACCTGGAATTTGTATCTATATTCTTTGTAATTGACTTAAGAAATAGTACCTGTGGTTTTTTTGGTATTGGTAAAGAAATGCTCTCATCTACTGCATATCAACACCTGTTCAAGATTTAGTCTTTAAGAGTTGTATGGGAGCACTGAGAAATTAAGTGATTTGCCTAATATACACAATCAGTAGCTACATTAATTCATAATTTCATATAACAAAGTGTTATCTGGAGGACTTTTAGGAATAAATATTAAGCCTACAGAAATAAAAACAAATTCACCATATAGTTAAAAATTCACTACATAGTTACACAGTAAAAGAAAATTGCTATGTAGTTATATAATAAAAAGATACGCAAGCCATATATGCCTCTATATAGTTAATTGCTAAGTACATGTACATATTTTGCAGTCTGTATTTGACAATTCCTAGATGTGTCACGCACAGGACTTAAAATGTACTATATAAATATATATTATTATAATTATAATTATTATTTTGTTCTATAAAATGTGTCTTTAGGACAAATATTAAGTTTCAAATATTTCATTATTTTTAAATTACAAAAAAGAATTGATGTATTTGTAGGAATAAAAATAACTCTTCTCATAAACTTTATTAAATTATATTTACACATGCCAGATTCAGTCACCAAGTCAATCAATGTCTCTTAAAACTGTTTTCCATTAAGTTGTCAGGAAAATGGTACTCTGGACTACCCATTTCCATGTTTACTATCCATCTAGTAAGGAATGTTAGATTATAAAAGTAGCTGAAACTAAGATGGTATGCTGTCTGGTATTGAAATAATTCCTTTGCTGTCCATTTGTCCTTCTTGTTCTTTTCCTAATCTCTCAGTTCATGTCAATTGCCTCAATGTCCAATGTTTGTTGTGACATTTGACAACTCAGCTCCCTTTCTTCTCTAACTCCTATCAATCTCTTTATTGTTGACTATTTTTAAAGATTACAGATTTCCTAGCATGTTTATACTATGTTTTTTTTTTTTTTTTTTGATGTTCGTCTCTCTGTGGATTATGGTTCATTTATCAATGTTTAAACTTTTATTTGTGTGTGTATATGTGTGTGTGTGTGTGTCCTGCTTCCCTCATCCTAACATACTATTTGCCTTCCTGTCCCCTGCACCTGCTGCCTACTACTTAACATTACAAAAAAAAAAAAAAGTTCACCTTTGATAAGATTTCACAGGAACAGAGAGATTTTCATTTCTTTATTTCTCTGTCATTCATTCAAATTTTTTTAATGGCAATGATCCCAAAGTGATCTTTCAGTAACAATCTCACATTTATACCTTCTTCCCAATTTAGTTTTCATATTTGGAGAGATACTTAGGCATTTAATGGAATATTTCCCCCATAAAACAAATAGATTGTCTTTTGAGTAAGTTCACTTAATCAACTTTCAAATTACACAAATTACAATTACTATTCAGAGACTAAGGCATGACTTCATTAAAAAAAAAAAAATTGTTTTGACCATAGTAAGTATACTTCAATGGCAATGTCAAAACATAATGCCTTTGTATTGGATACCACTAGCTTGGTGTAGCACCAAGATAGTGTGGCTTCTAATGTTTATCTTTGAATATATTTGAAAATTCATTATTTTGGCTTTATAATGTAAAGATTTTTCTTTTACAGTTTTTATTTTTTATTCCATTTTTAGTTTCCTTTTAAAAAAAAGCTTTCTAGGCAGCTAGGTATTTAAACTCAAAGAATTATATAATTGAAAAGGACTATATATAGGTTATTTTTGTTATTGTTGAGTTGTTTCAGTCAAGTTCTATTCTTTGTGACCCAGTTTGAGATTTTCTGGTCAAAGATACGGCTTTGCCATTTTCTTCTCAGTTTATTTTAAGAATGAGGAAACCAAGACAAACAGGACAAAGTGATTTGTCCATTATATTTGAATTGTTTTTTCTAGAGGTGCTTGAAATATTTTCTCCTTGATCTGAGAATTCTGGAATTTGTATATATAATTCCTGGGAGTTTTCATTTTGGGATGTCTTTAATTCTTTTAATTCTATTTTACTCTTTGGTTCTAGAATAACAGGAAAGTTTTTCTGGATGATTTTGTGAAAGATGATTTCTAGGTTCTTTTTTTTTTTTTTTTTTTTTTTTTGATCATGGCTTCTGATCAGCGCAATAATTCTTAAACTATATCTCCTCAATCTATTTCTAGGTCATTTTTCCCCCAGAGACATTTCATATTTTCTTTCATTTTTTCATTCTTTTAATTTGATTTTATTGTTTCTTAGTGTCTCATGGAGTTATTGGCTTTCATTTGCCCAATTCTATTTTTTCCATTAATAATAGCTTTTTTATTTTCAAAATAAATGCAAAGATAGTTTTCAACATTCACTCTTTCAAAACCTTCTGTTCCAAAATTTTCTCCCTCTCTTCCCTTATACCTCCTCCTCTAGACAGCAAGCAATCCAATATATGTTAAATATGTGCACTTCTTCTATACATATTTCCACATTTATTATGCTGCACAAGAAAAAGTCAAAACAAAAAGGAAAAAATTGAGAAAGAAAAAAAGCAAGTAAACCACAGCAAAAATAGTGAAAATACTATGTTGTGATCCACATTCAATCACCACAGTCCTCTCTCTGTATATAGATGGCTCTCTTCATCAGAACTCTATTGGAATTGGCCCATCAGAGTTGACCATCACATAATCTTGTTGGCATGTATAATGTTCTCTTGTTCTGCTCATTTCACTTAGTATCAGTTCATGTAAGTCTCTCCAGGCCTCTCTGAAATCATCCTACTGATAGTTTCTTATAGAATTATAATATCCCATAACATTCATAATCCATAACTTATTTAGCCATTTCTCAATTGATGGGCATCCACTCAGTTTCTAGTTCCTGGCCATTACAAAAAGAGCTGCCACAAACATTTTTGCACACGTGGGTCTTTTTCCTTTTTTATGATCTCTTTGGAATACAGGCCCAGGAGAAACACTGCTGGATCAAAGGGTATTAATTTCTTTATCTGAAAATTGTCTATTCATATCTTTTGACCATTTGTCAATTGGAAAATGGCTTGTCCAATTCTAACATTTAAGGAAATATCCAGTAAACTTTAGTACCTCCTTTTTCATTTGGCCAATTCTACTTTTTAATGAGTTTTTTTTTTTCAATGAATAGTTGTACATTTTTTCCCATGTGGTCAATTTTACTTCTTATGACATTCTTCTTTTTAGTTGATTCTTGTGCCTCTTACCATTTATTCAATTCTGTTTTTAAAGATGTTATTTTCTTCAGTATTTTTTGTGCTTCCTTTACCAAGTTGTTGACTTAAAAAAATTTCTTGTATCACTGTCATTTCTTTTTCTAAATTTACTCTTCCTCTCTTATTTGACTTATAAAATCACTTCTTGAGCTCTTTCAGGAATTCTTTTTTAGGATATGAGACCAATTTATATTTTTCTTTGGATATTTGAATATACCACTTTTGATTTTGATATCTTCTTTTGAGTTTCTATTTTAATAAATCCTGTAATCATAGTAGCTTTCATAGTCACGTTCTTTTTGTTGTTTGCTCATTTTTTCTGGCATCTTTCTTAATTTTTGACCTTATGTTAAAATTGGGCTTTACTCCAGGATGATGGAGGCACCGTCCCAAGCTTCAGATTTTTGTGCAGCTATTTTCAGAGCTAGTTTTGTGGGTCTACAAGTTTTCAGTTCTTCCAAAATTGTATGATCTAAGGATAGGTTTATTTATCACTTTTTTGGCCTGTGTTTTGGTCTGTGAGCAGCCACATGTACTCTTTCCCATCCTGGAACTTCGACCAAGATCCCTCTTCCTCTGTGTCAACAAACTCTGGTTTGCTATTCTTTGCCCTAGAATTGCTACTAGGATCAACTAGAAAGTTGATAAATGGCTATAGATATAAGGCAATATGGTCTAGAGAAATGGGTGTGATGCAAATGTAAAACAGTAAGCTATCTGAGGACAGTTAGATATAGTGGGCTAAGAACTAGCTTGCAATTTCACTCAATTAATAATCAAGACAGCTGGGATATTGTTGGCTGGGCCCAGGGTTGAAATTCTAAAGATGAAAGGATTTAGCTATTCCAGGGGCTATAAGAATGAATTCTTAGAGGTCTGGATTCACTCCAGAGGGTTTTAGTTAAGATGGAATGAACTAAGATAACTTATCATCCAGTAACAAGTTGACCTAGTTGTGCAACTAGGTGAAATGTGAAGATAAAGAATGATCTGGGATATCGAACCATTAGAAATAGTGGGCTAAGTAGGCTAGCTTATATGGCTTGGACTCATGGTGGGAATAACAAAGTTAAATGGGTTAATTTCCCCAAGGATGGAAGGGGTATGGATTCTACAAGTCCATAGTGTAAAAACCAGGTCCAATGTGGAGAATGTTGGTCTAAGTGGAGAGAAATGGAAAAGGGGGAGCAAGCAGATAACTAGATGTGAAGACAAATCAAGATAGAAAGCCTGGGTGGCACATTTACAACTCCTAAATACTAAACAAGCAAAAGAAAGGCCTTTAATGTGTTAGGTATATTCTACTTGAAAGATTTATAGGGTAGTCTGGATAATAATTCTACCAAAAAAGAAGATGTTGGAGGTTGTGAGCTCTGAAATCAATGAATCCATACCCATGAAATCATGGACTCATCAAAGTAAAGTATTAATATATGGTGCTAATGAGCTTGAATCTCCCATTTGCATAGCTTCAGTTAATTAACTGATTTTTGATGGATAATTTCCAGTCCAAGCAAACCATATCTGATTGTCACTGAAATGGTATCCAGTGCTGCCAACACAGCTGTTTCACAGAATCAAAGAATATGAAAAACTGAAAGACCATATAGAGATTTTCATCTTGTCCAAACCTTTTAGTTTGCAG
The DNA here is from genome assembly GCF_902635505.1 of Sarcophilus harrisii. Taxonomy (NCBI): domain Eukaryota; kingdom Metazoa; phylum Chordata; class Mammalia; order Dasyuromorphia; family Dasyuridae; genus Sarcophilus; species Sarcophilus harrisii. The sequence continues at coordinate 274,032,746 of NC_045427.1, read as the reverse complement.
ATGAAGAAACTGAGGTTGATATAGTGACCCACCCAAAACCACATAAATAGCAAGAGGCAGCGCCAAGAGTTGGACCCAGATCTTCTGATTAATTCTAGAGCTTTTGTGTTTATATTCCCTTAAATTAGGAGCGGCTATCTCTAAGGTTTATTTGTAAGAAAGAGAAGGGCAGGATGGACTTCAAAAATGGGACTTGAAAGGACATAATTAAATGTACCTTATTGAACATGATAAATTACATGTGAAGAATTTAAACCTTGCTAGATTCTCAATTTGTTGGTTCTATACTGACTAGTTTGTTTTTTGACGGTCTTTTAAATCTTGTTGCTATCAGTTTTCTATGCTATCTATCTGGCATTATAAGTGTTCCACGCTGATAATTTAATTTTCTGTTCCATACAGCCTGACTTTTCCCTCTGATTCATCCTAAACTTTTACCTTTCTTAACTTCTCCATATCGTTATTTTATTTTTTGTTGGGATAATTGGTATTGACTTACCCAGAGTTGCATGGCCAGTAAGTATCTGAGGGCAATTTTGAACTAAGGTCCTTCTGACTCCAAGGCTAGTGCTCTACATACTATTCTAGCTGCTCAACAAGACCACTTAGTATATCATCTCCACCCCCTTTAAAGTAGTCATACCACATCCCAGAATTTGAACCATTAGCTAATGTAACAGAGTATCACCGATCTACCTCTCTCCTGCCTCTATCCCTTCATGTGGACCCAGAATAAGCATATATTCCCCCAGAAAGAACACAGAGATAAAAGATCTCCAAGGCTTTTACATTCAAGGAAAAGTGAATTCAATCTGATAGATTTCTTCAAGGTGTTGCAAGATGTGTGTCCATAATTCAGAAGACAATCAAAGCAGGGAATAAAGCCCTATGGTTTGAAGTTTGGAAGCTTCAGGAAGAAAGTCTCTAATTGCAGAGTGATTCCTTAATAATAGTAATTGAGGGAACAAGTTTACAGCTACCTTTAAACATGGTGAAAGAAGCTTACAATTGATCTCCTCCCAAGAGGTGGAGTTGAACAGAGTAGGGGCACCAGGAGAAAGCTCTATGTTGTAACTTTGGTAAGCCCCAGGATTTTGTTGTTGTTTTATTTTGGGGAAAAAAAGTGGTTTTCCATGAAAATAGTGTGATGAATAGACAGCAAATATGTCAAGTAATTTGGGAAAATGGTAAAACAGGCTGTCCAATGGAAAATTGTGTGTGATGCAAATTGAAGCTAAGAAAATACAAATACAGTATTAGCCCACATACCAGGAAAGTTAACAAATGGAGAAAGGAATCAGCAGGGGAAACCCCAGAGCATTTAATCTCACTTTGTGGTGGCATTCATGTACTGAAAGAAGTGAAGGAACAAGCCCCCACACTTCCAAAAATGAGTCAGTTTCATGCCTCAAGCTGATTATAAACTATTCAAGGGAGGCAGCCTCCCACAGCTGACTTTAGCTGTGATTAGAACAGAGGATGGTCTTTAGTTTGGGCATAGAGCATATTCTGAAGCCTGCATCCTATAAGGCTTCATCCTAAAGTGAGCTAAGGCTTCCCTAAAAGAAAAGAAGTTAATTATGACATGAATTAATTTTTCTAGCATATATTTGAGAGGCTATCTTCTACATCTGAATTGCTAGTCAATGGGCATTATGTATATAGATAGACTTATTTTGTATGTATGGGCAGTATGTAGAGATAGACTTTTTTGTGTGTTTTGATCAAAACTGATTTAATGCATGAAGACAGCTATTCGTGAGTAATTTCCTTTACTAAATGTAAAGGAAAGAGAGACATAGAGATGGAGAGAAACAGAGACAGAGAAACAGCGATTGAGACAAGAGAGAGAGAGAGAGAGAGAGAGAGAGAGAGAGAGAGAGAGAGAGAGAGAGAGAGACAGAGACAGAGACTGAGACAGAGAGACAAAGACAGACACAGAGACAGAGACAGAAAAAAAGAGATGGAGTCAGAGAGATAGAGACAGAGACAGAGAGAGACGGTGACACAGAGAGACACAAAGAGGGACACAGAGTCAGACAGAGAGACAGAGTCAGAGACAGAGAAAGCCAGAAGCAGCAAGTCAAAGACAAAGAGAGACTTAAAGACAGAAACACTGAGAAATACAGAGAGAGATAGAGGGGAAGAGAGACAGAGAGAATAATAATAATATCTCATTATGGCCTCCCTATATCCCTATATTAATGAAATCAGTTAGATTTAAGCTTAATATTTTGCACATACATTTTATCAATATAAGGAACTCTCTGTGAGAAAACTGCTCTCTATCAATGCACATTTGCAAGTTCTCTCCAAAACACACATACAAGCACAAATACAAACACAAACACATAACAAACATGTGAACACACACCAACACAAACACAAATATGCAAACAAAGACAAACATAGACACACACACATACACACACACACACAATCTCAGAAAACTTCCTGGGACAATGAGATGTTTAGTGATTTCAACCAGGTCTTCCTACCTTTGAGCTTAACTGTCTATTCAGTATATCACATTGGAGGTAAAGTACAAATCTGAATACATACATATATTTGCTCTATCTTGCTTTCTTCCCTCTCTTTCCCTTTCCCTATCCTTGTTTCCTTATCTTTCTCCCTTTTTGTTCTCCTTTCCCATTTTCTCCCTTTCTCCCATACTCTCTTCCTTCCTCTCTGTCACTGTGTTTCTATTTCTCATTGTCTCTGTCTCCCATTCTTTGTCTCTGTCCCTGCCTACCCTTGCCTCTCTATCTTCTCTGTGTCTTTCTGTTTCTCTCTCTCCACCATGTCTTGATACACAAGAAGAGCTTTCAAGTACCTTAAAGCCCCACCCCAATTTTTTTCTTCTCACTCTTCTTCATTCCTAGCTGCATTCAAAAAAAAAAAAAAAAAAAAAAATCTTGGATCTTACATGTACAAGCCATATGGTTCCACACAGCTTCTTAGTTTTTTTCCCCTTGAAGCAAAATTTGTATTAGTATGAAATTAAAAATGATATGGCCTATGATTACAACTTATAGTAAAATTGCCATTATAGAAATTGGGGAACTGCATACATTTTTATCAACATATTATCAAATTTCAATAGAGTAACAAGCCTTTGCCTAGAAGTAAGATTTATTCAGTTTAATTCAGCCAATGCTTAATAGCATTTTTGCAATCTATATTGCTGTGAAGGTCACCAAGATGAACAAGATACTATTTGTGGTCATAGTTAGACTTCCAGGTTAGAAGAAATGACATGTGAAGGTATCAATGCACTATGGACTCATGGTTCTGTTGGTGTGGGAATTCTTTTCAGAGATGCAGAAGGCAGTGTTCTGCAATTTGTAATCTTAAAAACTTCTTGACAACTCAGATTGTCAAAACTTTTATTAAGCAACTACTATGGACCAGGTACTGTGCTAAGTGATGGTAATATTAAGAAAGACAAAATCTCTGCTCCTTAAGGAACAGTCTAATGCTGAAAACAACTATGTACAAACAATGGTTTGCCCATGGTCACAGGGCTAGTATGTTTCAGGGGTGTGGAATTTGAACTTTAATCTTTTTCAGTTAATCCTTGCTGCCTTTTAAAGTCATATACAGAAATAAATACAATATTGTCATTATTGTTGTCAATCCTTTGTTTTTGAAGAGGAGCAATGAGATTACATTGTGTTAGGTAATATCTTGTCTTGCATATGAATTGGATTTCAGTGTTGCACAAACACTTTAGATTTAGAATTGCATAAAGCCAAGTCATCAGCCTCACTTTCTCTTCTAGAGTCATTGTAGTCCAGGGAAAGTACTAGCTAATGATGGCTAAGATGCAGTGGATGACATTGGTGTCTTCAAAGTCTGGCCACACTCTTATCACTCCTTAGTTACCTTCATAGCCATTGGAACACAATGTTCTCTTCTACTCATTACATCAAGAGAAGTCTTCACATGCTTGGGGTAGACGTTATGTCTGTTTCCCTTAAACTGATTTAAACCATCTGCTGAGATTATTAGGTGACAGGTAGACACCAAAGGTAAGTAAGCAACCTTGAAAAGGGTTCACAGCAAGCCCTTGCACTGGATGTGCTAATCCTTCCTGAGTACCCCATAAACTAGCATCTAATAAGTGTTTTAGGCAAAGTATATGTCAAGTACTATGGTAGAAAAAATTTTTGAACGTATAGAGGATCAATACTCTCTATGGAATATGCACAAAAATTTGTTACCCATTTATCTGGGACATATTTAGCTTCTGTTCCATTGTACCAGTAGAACAAATTTTTATAAGAACATTTATGTTGAGAACTATATACTCTGTTAAATAACATAATAGACATGTTATATTGACTATGCTTTGGTGACAATTTACTCACTGCTTACTACTCCCTCTCTAGAGTTCTTCACCTATATAATCTTTCTTGCACAATTAAAAAAAACTATATAAAAATATATAGTTGAGTTTACATTTCTGTATATAAAATTTAAAAAATGAGTTCCCTATAATTCACTCAAAATGATAGATTAGTTCTTTGATCAAATATAGCTCAATGTTTTAGGGATTGGTGATTCTATCATATTTCTCATTCCATCCATTCCTCAATTCTCTTAGCTCCTTTTGTTCCATCACAATTCTCCATTAGATTCTAATTTTCCTAATTGAGGGCAGGTTTTGTCTTTCTTTTTGCTTGCATTTGTATCCCCAGGATTTAATGCAATACTTGGCATATAGTAGGCACAATAAACAGTTGCTGCCCACTTGTAGATGTTCCCTTTACCAATGCAGATCACAATCACACAGTCTTCATTAGTTGCCATTATTGGAGGGGAAAGCATATGTATGTATGTATGTATGTATGCATGTTTGCATATATCTGCAAATGTGAGTATAGATATATGTATACACAGTTACATGCACATATACATGGTATATATAAACACATGTATGAGCATATATACATATATGATTCTTTAGGAATATCTATTTGACAGCTATGTGCCGAAAGGATTATGTATAAAATTAATATTATCTAGTGGCCAGAATACCAGTTTTCACCTCTCCAGTTCTATTCTCACATAACTATCCAATATCCTGATCATTTCATTTGTTTGTCCCCAAATTTTCAACAGTTCCCTATTACTTCTAGGAGATATTTATACACCTCTGTTTGTTTTTTTAAAGCCTATCACTCTCTAGTGCCAAACTATCTTTTGAGTTTTATTCCATTGTACTCTCATTCATGTACTCTTTGTTGCAGCCAAACTGTCCTACTTCTTTTTCCTACATGATATTTCATTTCCTTTTTCTACATTTGCATAGATTGCTCCCTCTGTATTGAAATTCACTTTTAGTGTACTCCTGCTTCACTGAATCTTTAGATTTTTTTCAAAACTTAGGTATCTTAACTTACACTTTCTAAGTGAAACCTGTTCTGATCTTCTGCTGTTAGTATTCCCTCCAAGAAATATACATACATGTATACATACATATATATGAATATATGTATATAAATATATGTGTGTTTGTACACATAAATCTATGTCTAAATCTATCTTTACTTATCTATATATTTCTACATAGTAGTGAGATGGCATAGCGCATGGATTACTGGGACTGGAGACAGGAAGACTTATTTTTGTGAGTTCAAATCTGGCTTCAAGCACTTATTTGCTGGGTGACTGTGTAAGGCACTTAGACCTATTTGCCTTAGTTTCCTCATCTGTAAAAATGTAAAAAAAAATGTAAAAAAGCGGGAAAGGAAAGCCAATATTTTTGCCAAGAGAACCTGAAATGGAGTCACAAAGAGTTGGACACAACTGAAAAATGACTGAATAATGATATGTGTATCTTTAACACACATATAATTTAATTTTTTATGTGTATGTTGCTTTGTATTAAAAGAAAACTTCTTATAGCTATCATATCTAGTACACTGTTTAGCCTCAATAAATTCTAATTGGCTTGAATACTTCAATGATTCATGATTTCACTATAGGTACTCCTTTTGCCAATGGATATGACATGTATAAATTGTCTTTTAGAATTGCTGTAACCAAAATTCATCACTTAGTGTTAATCTAGTGCTGAGCATCTCTAAAAAGACAGGCTGGTCATGAAATGACAGACATTAGAGAGGATCAAAAGACACAAAGTCAAAGATAATCCAGCTTGCTAGCAATTGTATTCCACTATGACCCATAAGAACTTATGTTTGCTTCCATACCATAGTGAAGCGCTTGAATGGAAGTTCAGTGGAAGTTTCCTAATGCAGTTCAGAGGACCTTTGCACTAAACATTGAATTGTTTAATTTATGTACACTGAATTGGTTGAGAATACTGGAAATTTATATCCAGGAGGAAACTGAATTATTGAAAATATTTAACATTTCCACACAATTAATTACCATATTATTCCTTAGCTTTTTCTACACTAGTTAAAGCCTATTCCAAGAGCATTGAAACTCAGAAATGATGGCATGGGAAATATGAATGTGAACGTAAATGTTTCCTAGGAGCAATGTCCTGATGAACTAACTGATAGAGGAGATTAAACCTAAAGGTACTATCCCCAAAGTTGAAAATGTATTGTAGAATGTGAAAGTCCCAAATGTTAGTTTTCTAGATTATCTTCATAGACTTCTTTAACAAGAGATTCCTATAAGGTAGGAATAAAATAGCTATTTAACAGAAAAATTCACTCTAAATTTGTGGTCTGAGATTCTGCCATGACCATGAGATATTTTTGGTAATAAATTCTACTGAGGTTAGCTCAGTGCTATTTCACGAGTAAAAACAACTACAAAAGACTTAAGAATTGATCAGTGCAAGGACCAGCCATTATTCAGGAGGGCTGATGGTGAAGACAGAGATGATGAACTCAGGATGCAAACTGAGACATATTTTTTTAATGTAATCAAAGCAGGAATTAATCTTAACTATGTATAATTGTTAGAAGTGTTTCTTTTTCCTTCTTCCTCCCCCAATGTGAAGACTGAAAAGAGATTTAAATTTAGAAAAAGAAAAGTTACTTATGTGTACAGGAGTTCATAACTGTTGTAAAATGCTGAGATTCCAAGGGCTTTATTTAACAACACTTACATGCATGCCAGAAGATAAATATAAAAGATAGTGAAGATAGTAGGATTCAAATCCTGCCTTTGACATTTACTGTTTAACTTTGAGCAAGCTATTTAATCTCTCTAAACTTCATTTTTGTAATCTATGAAAAGAAAGTTCTGAAGTAGGTGGCTTCTGAGATTCTCTCTAGCTTTAAAACAATTATTCTATGACAATTTAATTAGCATTATGTTATTGATACAAATCATTTCTCCAATGGTGCATATTGTAACACTATGTAGCTTTTGTTTATATTATCCATAATTCCTCACTAGGTTCCATCTAACATTCCAAATATTGCCATCAAGAAGATAGTATAAAATGAGTACTAATAGAACACTCTCAGTCTTTTCAATAGATATCACTGGGTCTTAACTTTAAGACAGTTCCATTTCTTCTGGTGGCAGGAGCGTGTCTGACATGTGGGGTTACATTTCTCCCTTAAGTTGTATTGAAGCCATGCTTGAAACATGATTGGCTTATAAGAGTAACACTGGGTCATAGGCTAGTTTTCTGCTGGCTTAAGCCCATAAAGTTGTTGCAAGAGGAATCAACAATTCCCTCCTTCATTTTCTGACTGAAAGCCAACACATAATTAGGGAAAATACACCTAAATGAATCAATGTTCTATTCTTGCTGAATATCCTTTCTTTTCTACAACTACGTTTCCTTTTCATAGCAGTTAAATGAAATACAAATCTCTTATTTCATTCTAGTTTCAAACCTCAAGCACAATAATAGTATGAATCAGATCCAGCCTATTTGTTTATGCCGTTTCTTTTGTGAAACTCATTGCTATAATAGATTGTAGGCTTCTTATGACTCTTGTTGACTCACCATTTCTCTTTGGAAGATCTGCAGCTTTGATTCTTTAGGTACTGTGCTATTCCATGATTGAATCAATGCAATATTGCTGGAGACTAACTTATTAAAAAATGATTCTTTATTTCAGGAAATATCTTGGGGTCATTAGTCTCACTGAATAATTTTCCAAAAGCAATGTTCAATTTTAGGTTCAGTGAATCATTAATCTAGAGCGTAAGTTGTAAGTATTAAGGTACCAGATGGATTGTCTATCTAATTGCATCTCATAATCTGAATAATAGGCATTGATTTTTCTTGTATGGATAGTTAAGGTAAACTTATTTGAAATTTCCTTTAGAAGATTTTGCAATGTTCCAAAGCCCCAAACCATCAGCTTAATGCTAGATTCAAATGTGAATATGCAGAATACCATATCATCTATAGAGAAGCTCTCTTGTATTCAAACATCCTTTATGAAAGTGGCAAAAATGTTTCATAATGATATTTTCACAGAGGGTAATTAAATATTACTTATTTTTTTTACTTTTTTCAAAAAATCTTGTATGATTTTGATTTCTATATGAGTCACCTTGTTGAAAGAAAGTCTTTAAAGAAACATTTTGTTCTATCAAATGAATTTCAAATACCCATTGTGGGTAGGGAGAAGGAAATAAATGCAAGAGATACTGTAAAAGTAGAAATGACAGTACTTGACAATTGGTTATATGTAAGACCTGAAGGAAAGAAAAGCATCAAGCATTATGCCAAGGTTGCAAAGCTGAAAACAATATTAAGAATTGAGGTATCTTTGATAAACATATAGGAATGTGATTTTAAGGGAAAAGATAATGAGCTGAACCTTGAAAGAAGCTCGAGATTCAAAAAGTTTGAAATGAAGAGGAACTACATGATGTAAAGTATACAGCCCAATTAGACTGTGTGCAACTTGAGAACCCAGATCAGCTTTTGTCTTTCTTTATATCCTCAGGACAGTACATAGCAATGTTTAATAAATATTTATTGACCATTGGTTATTGACAAAGACACATAGGATGGAGAGGATGAAGAAGGCATATTGTATTTAAGGAATACAAAAAAAAAAAGCCAATTTGACTCTATGAGTCAGAGTTGTCTCAAATATGTGTCATATCCTCTCATTTTTATTCTTTCTTCTACTGTAATATTGATTTTGATCTTTTCTCTGACAAATCAATGATCTGAGTGTTCACATATAAACTGTTTCAGAAATGATTGCCACATCAATAATAAGTTATATCTGTTGAAAAATACTTGATTTCTTTCTTTTTGATATTATTTTTAGCTTGCCATGTTCAGTGTCTCACAACCCTTCTTGAAGAACAAATACATGGATTTAAAGTGGTACAGCCTTCAAATCTCTGACCCTTTTCATATCTTACTTTTCAATCATCTTTTTTTTCAACATCTTCCCTTGAGCTCACATTTGCATTGAAATCATAGAGAACTACAATATATCTTGATTTAATTTGTAATATCTTTGTAAGTTTTTTTTTTATTTTTTGGTGGTAGTGATAATTTCTCTACTTCTTTTTCCTCTGCAAGAAATGTTGTGATAGAATCTGCAATTATCTTTATAGTGATCTTCTTGTGAATGCTTATCATGAGCAGCACAATAGAAAATGCCCAGTTCTCAAGAAATATTTCTCATTGCTTTTGAGTTCACAATAAAACTAACTCTACCAACATTTATATTAAGAGAGATTGGAGATGATGTATTATGTGTGAGGGATAGAAAAAGAACCTGTTAGGCTTCAGTTTGGCTATAACTTTTAAAATATATATTCTAGTTTCATTTTTAGTGAGAATGTAAAGATTGATTTCAGGTCTATTACTGATCAATGGACAAGAATCTCACACTGAAAGCAATGATTTGATTAATGGTTGTTTTCTTGTCTTTCTGCTCCCTTCTTTTCAGAAGTGGAAAAAGATTCACAGGACATTTTTTTTCTTTGTTTCCTTAGGTTGCTTTTGTCAAATAATTCATCACTAAATGACAAGATTAAAGGATATGTGACGACTTCCTATTTTTAGCTAGGTCCTTGGAATGAAGACGTAGTAAGTTATTGAAATCATATCCAAAGCCTTTCAGCATGACAAAAGTTGTCAGAGCTTTGAATTTGAATTTTGAGATTTCAGGGTAATATTCATATCACAATGAAGCACCAGAGTGTGAGTTTAAAAGGAATCACAATAAGTGTAGAAATTGTACTCATATTTTATTCTTTCTACAATTCAATATTTATAAGATTCCATTTTTAATTGTGTCAAAGAAAAATAAGAAGGTTGCTATCTCATTCTTGTGTGTGTGTATGTGTGCGTGCATGTGTTTGTGTGAATCTGTGCATATGTGTTTCCTCAGGAGATAATGTCTAGATCTGTGACTTTGTTATAGTAGGAACTTTAAGCATCAAAATACCCTCTACCAATTGTGATGACTACGTTAACACCCAGGATACCTCAGAATCAGCTGGAGTCAGGATGAGCAAAAGTCCTTAGTCTTTAATCTTGGTCTTTAGGGGTAGAAGTAAAGGGGATGGAAGAGAATCTCTACAACGGTCTTCTTCCTCGTCCACCACAAAAAGTGACTCTGACTAGTCTTACTCCACCCCCTAATCCCTCCTACAATCCTCTGTATACACCAATCATTGAGCCAGCACAGGATAGTGGGAAGGACCATTTTCCAAGCATATGCCCATAGAGTATTGTCCAATCGGTAATTAGCCCTAAGTGCTTGAACTGACCTCAGTGCAATGACTCAAGAGTTTCAGCCCTCTACCATTAATGAAGCATGGCAACTTATCTGTAAATTAGTCTTCAAGCTTAACCTGTGCAATGTTCAATTACTAGTTAAATTACTAGTGCTGAGACATTCAGCAAGCATATGTTAGAGGAAGAATTTTAATCTGGAGGTCTTCCTTACTCAAAGACTGACTATCTTCATGTCCATGCTGATTCTCTGCACATTTCTCAATAAAGAAAGTAAAAACAGAGATGTACAATTGTCTAGGATAAGTACTTTGGGAATTTATATAGAGTAGCATTACCCTTTTATGAAATGTCCTCCCAGCTAAAGGTTTGTAAGGAATGAGACAAGAAATTATAATTCACTCTATCAAAAATCTGAAGAGGGAGGGAATATTTTTGCTATGCGCAAGCTGAATCAAGTTAATGAGGCATCTAACATTGCAAAAAGAGCGTTGTCTATAAATAAATTCAGTCTGATTGGGATGTATTAGTTGTCTGATAATATTCTGTAGCCTACAGATGCTTTGGGTAGAATGTAGATTTCTGAAAAGAGATAGGCCTATAGAATTTCCAAAGTATCATGCCACTTCAGTGTCTATTGCTGGTTTTACAATTAATTTTCCAATTTAAAGCATGGTTCTGCCTCTACCCTAACATATCCAACAAAGCTAATTACATTTAGTAAGATTTTTTTTTTTTATAAAGAAAAAACCTTATTCAACTGTAAACCCATTTGAATCTGAAATGAAGGAAAACATGTCTTCCCCATCCTCCTATCTCTTTTCTTTTTAGATGAAATTGTCTCTCAGGATATGCAGTGCAATCTAAACATAGGTTGAACCTAATACATGAAATTTGATCACTAAAAACATGAGTTAGAATTCTTATTTACCATTGTCCTATTAAGTTTAAAAACTTTGTGTGTGTGTGTGTGTGTGTGTGTGTGTGTGTGTGTGTATACTGTTGTTTTTGAGACTGTTCTGTGTGGGAGGGCTGGATATTTATTAAGGAGTTAATGCTATTTGTGATTAGCTAGCAGGTGTTTCTGTAAAATGGTGTGAGGCTACTAACCCTTCCAGGTAAATTAAAAAAGTTCAGGTTTCAAGAGGCTTGTTTTTCATAGAATCATGGCATTTATTATTCAAAAATACTTTAGATTCAGTATACCACTCCCCCCCAAAAAAACCTATCTTAATTGCTGATCAAATTCTCATTATTCTGAATACACATATCAAGATATTTCTATTTTCAATTAAATTTTATTTTTTAAATCAAATTTTATTGTAATATTTCTCTAGGAAAGTTGTTTTATATTTTCAAGACACACTTTCCCCAGATGCCTAATTTGATTTTTCTATTATTTATCTTTCTTTGTGGTATCTAACTTGGTTAAGTTGCTTCTCAAACAATTTCCAAAACATATTAGGTGTCCTGTCTAAATTATTTTTAGATCATACAATGAACTCTGGGCACACCCACATTCATCCATTTATCCTTATCTCCTTATTATTGTTCTTTTCTATTTCCTCCAAATCAGAAACTAAATACAGTTATCCAGTGTTTTCCTACAGCAAATACTCAAGAAAATTAAATAAACAAGTAATATAGAGGTTTGAATGTAGTATTGTTTTTTCCTGCCTCTTATTAAGCTACTGAATCATTCATTCATTCATTAAACCGATCATGATATAAGTGTAAAACAATTGAATCCACTTTTATTTTCATGGCCAAGTTAATGATGGCTTTCATAGCCAGTTAAATAATTGGTTTGGTAATCTTATCATCTAAATAGTTAAGATTTTCCTTTTAGGCTCTAGCTGCAGGTCAAGTTCATTTGTCAACCAGTCATCAATATTTATTGAACCTTGCAGAGTGGTGTACTTAGGGATGATACAAAGGAGAAACAATACAAATCTTACTAAATTAGTAACTTGGGAGAAATTCACTCTGATTAATGAAAATTTTGATTTTGGGAAATTTCAAATAAATATTTTGTTACCATTAATACCATACATAAAATATCAAGGTTCTGTTTCAAGAAATCACACATGATTGATGAATATATTGTTGTTTTTGTTGTTGTTGCTGTCCAATTGTTTCAGTTGTATCTGGTTCTTCATGACCCAATTTGGGGTTATCTTCAAAGACACTATAGTGATTTGCCATTTCCTTCTTTTGTTAATTTTACATATGAGGAAACTGAAGCAAATGGGGTTAAGTGATTTTCATTTTCACCAATTAGTATTATTTTTAGAATCTTCATAGATGATGGGATCCTAATTTTAGATTTGGGCAAGGATATTAATGAATATTCAGTCTAACATCCTCATTTTATCAACAAGGAAACTGAGACCTAGAAAAATTAATTGGCTTGTCTAAAGTCATATAGTTATCAAGCATCAGAGCCAGGATTCACAATCAGATGCTATGCTTGTGTGTTCTTTATATCAATGTGGTAGCATCAATGTAAATTTAAATGTAACTTGATAATTAATGAGATTTTACTGGAGGTAGACAGTGTAAATCTAGTCTTGTGGAAAGATTACTGCATATGTGTAAAGTTAGTGGGGAGATTAGACAGAAGCTAAATTTATACAGAATTTACCAAATTTATAAGAACCTAGAGATTTAGTTAATCTCTTATTTCCTAATTTGTGGTAGGTAGATAAGGTTCAGCATATCACACCACTTGTGCCTTTATTATGACATTCTCAATAGGTCAGATAGCAGAGAAAGCTGACCTTTACTGACCTATCTATTCTTTGGAGTTTAGAAGTGGAAAAGTCATTAAGTGATCTGCAAAAATTCTCCCTGGCTCACAAAACTAGCATTAGCTACAATTTACATTCATCAATACAACATCATCACTCTTCCGATGATCACTCCTTTTTACTTTCTCCATTCTAGAAACTCATTACATCCATCTAGCTTCTGATGAAATCTCCATTCTATCTTCAAAATAGATCAGAGATACATGGAAAAGATGATTTTTTTTTTAAATAGAGAAGAAACACAAGGATTTAGAAAAATCACAAAATCTAAGAGTTGAAAATTCCTAACAAATGAGCATCTAGACAGCTTGAATCTACTTGATACAGAAATCTCATTACCTACAATGGCAATTCATTTTATTTTAAGATAGTTGTAATTATTAAAAATGTCTTCCATATATGAGAATATGGTTTGCTTTGCTTTAATCTCAATTTATTGCTCCTAGTTTTACTATCTGGACCTTAAAAGAAAAAGGTTAAACTTTCTTCCATATAATAGCTTTTTAAATGATCAGATATTGTACCATGTGTCAGCCTTGTCCCTTCTCATACTCCAAATCTCTCCACCTCCTCCCCAGGACAAAACATCTCTTTTTCTTTTCATTCTTTCAAATGATCTCTACATATTTTTTTGCTCCTTCACTATATATTAGTTGTCCTCCTCTACATATTTTCCTGTTGTCTTTCTTGATTCCCCAAAACAGACACAATAATGTATATTTATTTTATAGCAGAATGCTCATCTCCATTGTTCTGAATACTTTACGTCAATACAATTCAATCACATTAGACTGTTTGATAATCACATTACACAATTATATCATATATTCTACTGAACCTAGTAAGTCTTTTTCAAATGAATAGCTAACTTTCTTACATCTTTTGACCCCTGTACTTAAAAAAAGTCTTGAACTTAGTGTAAGGATGAGTATTACATATGAGTTGTCAGTCTGCATCATTGGAGGGAATTGTCATATCATAAATGATTATAGTGAAAAAATCATATATCTGCCTCTATTTCTTCCTCCAGACCAATGGTTTAGGTAAAGTCATTCATGGCATATTTATCAAATTTTTAAATGTCATGAAGCTGGAAGGGATACATAATGTTGCATGATAGAATCAGGTTGCCAAAATATCCCTATAAGCTAAAATAATCACATAATCTAGAATTAAATGTAATTTGGGCTCAAAAATATTTGGGTTAAAAAATTACATATAAGTACAAGATAAAGTATGGAATACTAGAAAGGAGCTTGTTTGAAACCAATAATAATAACAAAAGAATGAAATTGGAGAGAACTGCAAGCTTACTATGTTCAGTAGTATGATGTATTGCAGCCAACAAAAAAAGCCAATTCAAACATAGGTCACATTGAGCAAATAGTTCTCAGGACCAGAGAAAGTATATCCTAGCTCTAATTTGTCCTTTTTACAGCATATGTGGTTCACTATATTTCACTCTGAAATGCTTATATTAGAAAAGTTGTTAATAAAATGGAAATTGTTCAAATGAAGCTAATCAGGATAGTGAAAAGCCTCAAGTTCATGTCACACAAATAAGGATTTGTTGCAGAAATTGAGGGTAGTTAGCCTAGATGAGAGAAGATGGGAGATACGTATGGAATAAAATCAGTTTTAAGGGATTCTTGTTAAGGACCATGCCTAAGTGATGGGGCAGGTCAATTCTCTGAGAGCCTCCACAGCTGTGGATCATAACATCTGAAGGAGTTGTAAAATAGCCTTTACTGACACAGGTGTTGCTTGTAAACTGGAATGAAATAAATTGGAGGTAGAGGGAAGAGGAGGGAGGTCAGACAATGCAACTTCCTCTCAGTCTCCTTGTATCATCATCATCATCATCATCATCATCATCATCATCATCATCATCATCATCATCATCATCATCCTCATCATCCTCCTCCTCCTCCTCCTCTCACATGAAGAAATCCATTCTACAGGTCTGAATTAGACCTCCAGCAGCCACTGGCAGATGGCTCCCATATCATAACAGATTCTTACATAGCAATAGGACTGGTTTTGTTTCATTTGGTTTCAGAGGCCAATACTACTATAGGAGCAATGGAAAGAAATTCCAAGGAGGTAAATGTAAGATTTACATGAGGAAAAACTTTCTAACAACTAAATGTGTTGAAAAATATTATAGTGTACCTACAGACATAGATTTGTTCTTTGCTGGGAGATTTAAGCAAATTGTATATAATTCCTTATAAAATATGCCATTACCTCTTCACAAGTTGGAAGAGATGATTTTACTATTTTCTTTTATCTTGGAAATTCTGTGATACTATGTTTTGTGCCCTTTGAAGCAGTTAAGCATCATAACAGGTAGAGTGCTAGTCTAGGAGAGTGGAAACTATGAATTCAAATCCTAGCTTGGGCACTTTTGCTAGCTATGTGAATGTACAAGTCACTTAAGCATTCAGAATTGGTTTCTTCATTTGTAAAATGGAGATAAGATAAAAATAGCTCTTATCTCACAGGACTGTTGAGAGGATCAAATGAGATTTTATATATATACTTGCTTTGAAAACTTCAAAATGCTATATAAATGCTATGATGAT
Source organism: Sarcophilus harrisii (assembly GCF_902635505.1). Classification (NCBI taxonomy): domain Eukaryota; kingdom Metazoa; phylum Chordata; class Mammalia; order Dasyuromorphia; family Dasyuridae; genus Sarcophilus; species Sarcophilus harrisii. The sequence continues at coordinate 274,016,691 of NC_045427.1, read as the reverse complement.
AACAATGATGGCCTTCATTATTTCAGTCACAGAATCATAGGTAAAGCATCACAGAGTCAAATAGGTCCACTCAAATGTTAACAGAAATTCCCTCTGCAACATTTTCCAGAAGTGTTTGTCTCATCTCTTCTTGAAGTCCTGAGGCACCTTTCCTATACTCCAAGGTTTCTAAATCTCAGTCATCTCATTTACTAGTTCTTTCAGCATCCATCTGAAGACTAGATTTATCTTGGAGAACCTGAAAAATTTTGCTCAATTAACATAACTTTGCAGTTGCATTTATTATCAGAATCTCAAATTGGTTGTAGAGAATTTCTCAGTTCAACTTCCCTTTTCCAATACCTTACATCCCACATTTATGTAAAGTTGTTGTAAATGTTAAAGGAGAAGGGGCAGAAATTTGAGTGAATTTGTTACTATAAAATACATCATAATATAAGTTAGCCTGAATATCTATTGATATGGGACTCTTTCTTCATTGGTGAAGATCTATCCTCTATGATACATGAGACAGGTAACATTAAGTTTGCAAGATGGAAGAAAACAAAAATATCATTCTCAGTATTTGGGGGTTCTTTTACACAAAGCCAGTGGTATTTCTGGCTTTTAACTTCAGGAGCAAAGATGACCAATGCCAACTCTTCTTCATGTCACTGAAAAGAAATAAAGATTCTGGGAACACATTGATATGAGAAGACTTTTTTATATCCCTATCCCAGCTTACTCCACTTGAATTTTCAAGGAATTTCTCCTTGACTGAGATTTGATTCTCTCTCTTTCTTGATTGAGTTAAGTTACCTCACTCCCAATTGGAGAGTATCTTTAATCTGTGCAGTTTGGTATATTTTCTCCCATATTTATATTTTTATTGATTTCTGGTTTGCTATCAACTTAAATAATGGATTTTTTTTTTTTTTGCTATTTGTTATGAATGTATTAACCATGGAATTATCAGGACTTCACTTAAAAAGGCCAAAGTCTCCCATTTCATCTAGGGCCATCTCTTGATCTATATTTTGTCACTGGACCCAAATAGCTCTTGAGGAGAAAATAAGGTAGATGACCTTGCACAGCCCTCCCTCACTTAAATTCAATTCACTTGCATGTCATGCCATCACCGCCCTAATGTCATGCTGCTCTTTGAGAATAAAAGAAAAACAACATTTTGTGAGAAAGAAGTCAAAACTTAAATATAAAGCTTGGAGTCCTCCTTTTCTCCTTAGGAAATAGTGATTAGAATTGTATCTTGAATTGGAAATTATATCTCCTAGCCAACAATATTTAAGGAGAATATCAATATAATTCTAGCCTAGTACCTTCTCTCCACCTCCATTCCAGGAGATTAGCTTCTTCCTCCAAATTCCTAATTCCTTTCTCTCTGACTAGTCTCCATTGACGAAGGATTGGAAAAGAGTGCTAGAAATATATATTCTTGATTTCCTTTGAACTATACAACATGTGACAACCCTTGTTGCATGTGTAAATCTCACTACAACAGTGAGGAGTGATTTGCTTATATCTCAACAATCCAATCAGTGGGAAGACAAGTTTGGAGAAAAACCTCTTCTCTAGATTTATTCACCAATATATACCAATACATACACTGATCTTTTGGGTACCAGTCAGTCACCAAAAGACAGAACAATATTGCCTCTACAAATATAGCAGTTTTGCCTTTTTCTTAAAAAAAAAACAAAAAAAGCAAAAAACAAAAAAAAAAACCTTGAGTTTTTAATGAAGAGAGGCATCTACAACCCTTCATTGGGGTTTAGAATTCTCTACCTCTTGAGATGACTTTGTATTTATATAGAGATATATTTGTATCTACCAAGTAAAATGCAAGACTGTTTTATGTCTTGCTTGATAGATAATAGACTAAATGTTTTTAAAAATGTTGAGTTAAAAAGAAGTGTTGAGTTAAATGGGCTGGATTTTTAAATCAACTTTTTGGAAAGATAATTTTTTTAAAAAATTTAAATTGATGTCAAATATATTTTCATACATACCATCCTTCATTGATTCATTCATCTATACATTAACTCATAATCAAAGGTTGGTTTCAGAAGAAAGACATCACTGAAAATATTATATCAATGTCATTTGTATCTTTGTTTTCCTAGAACCTAATATAATTCCACATGCATAGAAGTCATATATTTGTTGAATTCCAGAAACTGAATCTGGTTGACTGAAAATACTATAGTGCCTTCAACAAAAATACATAGATAGTTAGATAGACAGACATAGAGATTCACATATATACCTACATAAATATGAATATATATGCATATATACATATATATGGATAAATAGACACAGATAAGTGTGTGTGTGTGCTTGAAGGTGAAGCAGTTTTGGAGTGAATGTCAATCAAGAGAGAAAAGCGTAACATTGGATAAAGGAAAAGGAAAGATATTTCAAATGAGCGACTTGCTGTGTATTGACGTTTGAAAATGAGAGTAAACCAGTTTTATGCAGGTAAAGAAGAAGGTAATTAGTTTTACTTGGCTGTACTGACATGTTTAAGTTAGTAGATAAACAAGAGTGATAATACAACTATTAGGGAAGCAAGCAATTAGTCAAATAGTTGGAAGTACAGAGTAGAGCTAAATGGCCATTGAAGTCAATGTAAATTTTCAAGCAGGCGGAATGATGTGATCAACACAAAGCTTAAGGAAGATTATTCTAGTCACTGTGCTTTCTTTTGCTTTCTATTTTTTTTTTAAATTATCCCTAGTGTTTTGAAATATGGTAAAAAAAAAAACTTTGCTTTCTCTTTACATATAAAACCATAATTTGTTGGTCACAAGGTCATCAATTTAGAACTAGAAGTCACTTTAGAGATTATCTCTTCCATTTTGTAGTTAAAGAATGAAAAGTCTGGAAAAGTTTAATTACTTCCTTATGACTACACAAAGCTGGCATTTTAACTCAAGACCTCTCACCTGAAATCTAGTTCTGTCTCCTATTCTGTTCTTTCATTTAAAAGTATTAATACCATAAAAGCAAAATACATTGCAAATGTAAGCTAAATGTATCTAGTCCAAATAATCAAATCAAGTATCCAAGTAATGCCACCTCAAGGAGAAATATGGAAATGTAGTGTGTATGAGTCTGTAAGTTTTAACAATAGATTGCAAGGTAACAAATGCATATAAGCCACAAATCACTCCCTTATGTATACAACACTTAAATCATGTTGATCATTATTCCATTTCCAAAACATAGTAAAATTTCCTGATCTTTTCTAATTATTGATGTTAGGAAAGTGTTTCATGAGGCCAAGAAGAATATAGGGGTAGTTTTACCATGTGGTTCTTTGTTTGGACATTTGAAAATAACTATGCTATTCTTGGAAATGTGAAAAAAAGTGGAAGTTGATTCTAATGATGTTGCATTGTAATTTTTTTAATTGCTAAGTATTAAATGTTTCATCTCTTTCCTTAAGGGTATTTATGTATATAAACATATATGTACATATATTTGATTTGAAGAGATATCTTTCACATCAGAGCACAGTTCAATGAATAAATGGTATTTTTTTTTAGTTAGGAACCAATGTCTTCTTCAGTGTTAAGAAAACTTTTTTTTTCTCTTGTACCTATACAATTACATGTTCTACTTTCTTACCTAGCCTTGATCACTGAATTGCCGCAGTCAAACCAAGTCTGTTAAATATTTTAGTGTAAAAATGTCAAGTTTGACTGGTTCAATATCAGGAAAAGTATTGCCGTAGTCTACCATATTAATAATAAAACCAACAGAAATCATGTGATAATCTCAATAGATGCTGAAAAAGCTTTTGATAAAATATAGTACCCATTCCTATTAAAAAACACAAGAGATCATAGGGATAAATGAACTTTTCCTTAAAATAATAAGCAGCATCTATCTAAAACCCCATAAGCAAGCATTATTTGTAATGAAGAGAAAATGGATTCATTCCCAATAAGATAGGGATGAAATAAGGACGCCCATTATCACCACTTTTTCAATATTGTTATTCAATATTGTGCTAGAAATACTGGCTTTACAATTTGGAGCTATGTCCATGGGCCACAAAAGTGTGCATATCCTTTGACCCAACAGTGCCACTAGGGTCTGTATCCCAAGGAAATCATAAAGGAGGGGAAAGGATTCACATGTGCAAAAACGTTTGTAGCAGCTCTTTTTGTAGTAGCTAAGAATTGGAAAATGAATAGATGCACATCAATTGGGAAATGACTGAATAAGTTGTGGTATATGAAGTTAATGGAATATTATTGTTCTACAAAAATGATGAACTAACTGATTTTAGAAAGGCCTGGAAAGGCCTAGATGAACTGATGCTGGATGAAACAAGCAGTACCAGGAATACAAAAAGAGCAGAATTGTGAGATGATCAACTATGAAAGATTTGGTTCTTCTCAGTGCTTCAGTGATCCAAGGCCATCCCAATATACTTTGGATAAAAGGTGCCATCTGCATCCAGAAAAAGAACTATAGAGATTGATATAAATCAGCAATGCTATGTTCACTTTTTTCTGTTTTATTTCCTCTCATGATTTTTCCCTTTTGTTCTGATTTTTCACTTCCAACATAATTAAAAATATTTTAAAAAGTCAGTATACATGTATAACCAGAAAAATAAAACAGTTAAATAAATTATTGAAAAATATAAAAATTACATTAAATTTAAAAAATTTAAAAAAGTTGGCTTTAGCAATAAGAAAAGAAAAAGAAATTAAAGGAATTAGAATAGGCAATGAGTAGATAAATCTATCACTCTTTGCAGATGATAAAATGATATACTTAGAGAATACAAGAAAATCATCTAAAAATCTATTGGAAACAATTCACAGCTTTAGCAAAGTTGCAGGATATAAAATAAACCCACCAAATCATCAGCATTTCTATATCTCACTAACAAAGCCCAGAAATAAGAAATAGAAAGAGAAATTCCATTTAAAATAACTGTAGACAAAATAAAATATCTGGGTGATTACCTGCCAATATAAATCCAGGAACTATATGAACACAATTACAAATGAGTTCACATACAAATAAAGTTAGATCTAAACAAATGGAAAAATATCAATTGCTCATTGGTAGGCCAAGCTAACATAATAAAAATTACAGTTCTACCTAAATTGGTCTACTTGTTCAATGCCATGCCAATCAAACTTCCAAAAATTATTTTTATACAGTTAGGAAAAAATAATAAAATTCATCTGTAAGAACAAAAGGTTTAGAATATCAAGGGAATGAATGAAATAAATCCTTGGCACTATTGGGTCTAAGGATGATGGCCAAGCAGTACCAGACCTAAAAGTCAATTTTTTAAAGCAGCAGTCATCAAACTCATTTAGTACTGGCTAAGAAATAGAGTGGTAGATCAGTGGAATAGTTTACATTCACATAATACAGTAATCAATGCCTACCTTGTATTTGATAAACCTTCAAACTCCTGCTTTTGGAATAAGAATTCACTATTTCACAAAAATTGCTAGGAGAACTGGAAAATATGTCAGAAACTTGGAATAGACCTATATCTCACACTCCATACCAAAATAAGATCAAAATGAGTACATGATTTGGTTGTAAAGAATGATACCAGAAGCAAATTAGGATAGCAAAGAATAGTTTACCTATCAAATCTTTTGGAAAGGGAGGAATTGTTGATCAAAGAAGAGCTAGAGAACGTTGTGAAATTCAAAATGGACAACTTTGATTAAATTAAAAGGCTTTTGCAGAAACAAAACCACTGCAAACAAGATTAAAAGGAAAGTATAAAGCTGGGGGGAAATTTTTACAGTTAATGTTTCTGATAAAGACCTCATTTCAAAAATATATGAGAACTGTGTCAAATATATAAGAATATAAGTCATTCCCCAATTGATAAATGATCAAAGGCTATTAACAGTCAATTCTCAGATGATAGAAATTAAAAATACCAAGGTCTGCTACTATATCCAGACCATCTCCAGTGGTCCTAATCCATATCTTGTCATTATATTCACTTGACACTGGAAGAGATAGTGAGGCTGGTGACTTTGCAGTCACTTAAATCCAATTCACTTGCATGTTATGGTATCACTTTCCTGATGTCATGCTTGTCTTTGAGAATGAAGGACAAACAACATGGCCCAATAGGACTTTCTCTCTGTTATTAAATAGACAAGGAGAAGGAACATAAATCTCAAACCATATGCGGTTTTAACTATGATAGAATTTTACTCATGGGATAGCAGAGGAGCATTATTATTACTGCCAAATTCTATGAAACAATAAGAACCAGGATTTGTATTGTCAAGTAAGCAAACAGCCCCTCCTATCATGTGTACTAATTAGCATTAGATGGCCCTCCAAACTCCAGTTCTTCTCTTTTCTTTTCAATATACTGCCTGAAGTTTATCAACCTTTGCTGTGCTTCCTTGTGAATTTTTCTCTTCTCACTCTAGGGGATGGTGTAGACTATCCAATCAGATCGTGACTTGACTTTACTCTACTTTAGGATATAAGTAGAGTAAAGTCAAGTCACGATCTGATTGGATGATTCTTAACCCAGCATACTTTCTTTAAAGAACCTTCACAAATATGCTTTTAAACTAATTATTCTAATCAGTAGATTCATTAATTTGAAACTTCTGTTTAGAGGTACAGATGCCAACTCATGTATGCCTATACATTCTGCAGAACTGTTATCTGCAAGACAAGATAGTTTGCCACAAGGTATCTTTAACCAAACTATTAGAAGTGAAAAAATCAATATCAAATCAACTTGATCCCTTTGGTTGCAATTCTCCTTAGTACCTTATTATTGACCCAGTTTAGACAGCAAGTTTTCCCCAAACAAGAAGCTTAATTACTTTAGCTTCTCACAGCAAGGATAAAGCTATTGGTACAGTTGAATGCTTTCTCTGTCATTTACTACCTGCATGACTATGGATAATTTACTTTAGCCTCTATGGACCCCCAGATCCTTCATTTATAATAATTATAACTAGAAACATAATTACAACTGCAATTATAACCATCACAACTAGCACCTACATAATGCTTTAAGATTTGCAAAACACTTAGCAAATATTATTTCATTTGATTTTTATGATGACCCTGGGAAATGCATGCATGTCTCAGATAAAGAAATTGTGGCACAAAGTGGTTGAATAATTTTCCTAAAGTATAGGTCTGACTATACCACATTCCCCCCTCTCCAATAAACTCTTGTGGTTCCCTACTACCTCCAGGATCCAATACAAAATCTTCCATTTAATGTTTAAAGTTCTTAATAACTTAGTCCCCTACTACCTTTCTTGCCTTTTAAAATCCTACTCCCTAACAAAGATTATTTGATCCAATGATACTGGTCTCCTGGGGGAGACATTCCATTTCTTAATTCCAAGCATTTTCTCTAGCTGTCCTCTATATCTTGAATGCTCTACTTCCTCACTTTTGCCTATGACTTATCCTGACTTCCTTTAAATCACATCTAAAATCTCATTTTCTAGCCTTTCCAATCCACTTTCAATTCTAGTGCCTTCCTTCCTTTAATTGTTTCCTATTTATCATGTATATAACTTGCTTATATACCTTTCCCATTAGATTTTTGAGTTTTTTGAAGGGAGAGACTGCCTTTTGCATCTTGTTTGTGTCTGTCACAACAAATATTTGTTGACTGACTGCTTTGCTTAGGGTCACACAGCTAATTGTCTTGGAAGATTTGAACTCTGTCTTCCTTATTACATATCCTGGCTCTTTTTATTGTGCCTCTTTGCTAAAATAGGGAATTAGATTAACTGTCCTTTAAAATTCTTTCTAGTTATGGTTTGAAGATTTCCCACTCACTTAATTTTCAACAATGACATAGCTTCCGGCTGATGGACCCTCCCAAGGATGGCCCTATTCTGAAAATAGCTGCATTTTCAGATGATTAAGTCCCTGCTTCATCATTCAATAGTTAGAGTAGACTTTGAAGGGGGCATGGTTAAGATTTTCTCTAATAGGGCAGTAATTGCTTGGATACCATAATATTGCCCAAGTATATGGAAAAAGAAAACCATATTGACTCCATTAACAGGGCACCATTTCCTTTTTTCACTTTCAAAACTCTGTGCCATTATGCCATTGATGTTCCCACCATCTGTTTGTCATCTCTCTAAAAGTAGTGGCAGTATGGAAAGAAATAGGACAGATGAAGGAATGACAGGATATATACCAATAGGGACCAAAGTACTCACCTATTAGATTTTATTTTAAATTTGGAATCTTTCTCATGAGGGAGAAAGACCAAAGAAATTCCCATTGGTTATTGGCATGAAGTAAACATTTAGTATCAATGGATATCATAAAATTCTTATCCTACCCCATTATTAGCCCAAAATTCTAAGTAAATATAGCCCATCAATATAGCACACTTCCATGTGACATATAGAAAACTTTGTTTACGATGGAGATCCAAACTATAACAGTAAAAAAAATTGTTTTATTTGCCCTGTAGGATTACTGATCCTTAATATTTCTCTTTCAGATATCCTTTTCGGTAAATTGCAATCTGACATGATTAAAGAAAATATGGCTAGATTTTTCAGGGTAGTGGTTGGAGAATGAGAATTGGAAGTATAACTTCTGGTTATTCAATAGACGATTTTGCCTCATAATTTCTGTTCTGGGGAGGCTAAAGAAATCCTACGAATTTGAAACTCAAGTGAGTCATGTGAAACTGATTATTAGGTTCATGACAACTCTTAGTCCAGGAAATATGCTGATAAACTTAAAGTCAAGAAGTCCTGGGTTCAAATTCCACTTCCAATACTTATGAGCTATGTAAACAACATATGTGACCACAATATGTCTGTTTTGCCTTTTTAAAAATAAAGATAATAATATATATACTACCTAGTTCATGGGGTTGTTGGAGAGCTCAAGTATTTTCGCTTGGGTATATTCCTCCACCATATTCGTTCCTAAAAGAGGGAGTTAGATTAACTGGTCTTTAAAATTCTTTCTAGTTCTGGTTTGAAGTCCTCATCCTTCCTACTATTTAGCTCCATTTAATATATTGTCTTCTACAATTAAAATATCTTTTTTGAAAGCAGGGATTGTCTTTGGATGTATATTTGTATCAGTTCTTAGAATACTGTCTGTCAAATGAGATAATATAAGTAATGTACTATATAAAAAAAGATACACTTATTGCTGATGTCTCAGAATTAGAATATGAGTGTTTTAATAAGAAATTTTTTTAAAGTGGGTTATGGAATGGGAAGTAGGGGAAGAGAATAAAGGAGAGATCTTTGGATGGAGGGTACACTAAGTAATAGGAGAGCAAGGTAGCCCTTCTACTGGTTAGAAGTAAAGCAGAGGAATAATGAAGGATAGGAAACAAGAGATACACACAAACATAATAATAAAGAACAGGAGTAGAATTTATTAGGTTAAAAAAGTGGGGTAATAATCATGTTGTCAGATAAAGTCAACCTAAAATAGATTTGATATAAAGAGAAAAATAGGGAATCTCCACTATATTTCAGCTATATTCATCCATAGTGGTATAGATAGTTGTTCAAAATAACTAGACAGATTAGGTTGGAATATTTTTGTGGTGTAGAAAATTTTGAGTTGGTGGATTTAGAAAAATATGGAAAGATTTGGACTTATGAAGAAAGATGTTTTTGACCTTCAGAGAAACAGGACTGAAACAAGCATAGCATGGCCTTAAATGTATATGAATGGATATGTGTATATAAGTGTATAATTATAGTTATGCATCTCTATATATGTGTGTATATATATATATATATATGTATACATGTACATACACATATATCTCCATGCCTAATTGTAGTCTTCTAGGGGAAGAGAAGAAGGGTAGAAAAGAAAAAAGTAAAAAGTACAAAACAGAGAACAAAACAAAACTTACAAGGAAGTAAAGAAAAGATGGACTTTGTAATATGCAGTATTTATTACATAGACTTTCTTGAAATGATAATTTATTGTCAGATATTTTGAATCCTTTTATGTTCTTCAGTTCACATGGCAATGCTCCCCCCTTTTTTTCTATTTTCTATTTGTTTTAAATAAATATATTAATTAAAAAAAATTAAAAGGTTACGATGAGAAAAAAATATCAGTAACGATTTTTGGATTTCCTATCAGTACTCCATTTTCCAGAAGACCATGTCACATGGGGAGAAACAGAGTGTTGTTACTTTGTTCTCAACTCCATTCTTTCCTTAGTAAGCATCTATCCTATATTTCAGCAAATAATAGAAAAGGAGACTTAAGAAGTATAAACCTGTTAATATAACTCTATAGTTCAATAATTTAAATATATTCCCTCCCACAACTTTAAGAATTGTAAAAAGTATAAATACAAAACAAACAGAAAAACAACTATCCTACCATTAAATCAAACATAAACCAAACATAATCAATTACAACAGAACAACAACAAAAAAAACTGAATTTCAATTTAAAGGAATAATAATTGAGAAAAAAAGGCCCAGAGATTATGCTTCTGTGTCAGAGAGATGATGATTTTTCAAAATATTTTTATTATTTTATAATGTCTACATGTATGTCTCTACAATCTAAAACAAATTGGAATAGGTAAACAAAATAGATTGATATGCCAATTGACTAATAAATCAGTAAACATTTATTAAGTACCTATTATGTTCCAATCACTCTGATCACTGGAGATTCAAAAAGAGGCCAAAATAGCCCCTGTCCTCAATAAATCTACAATCTAATCATAATCATAATACATGGCATATATGGTAATTTGCTTTATGAATATCATCAATTCTATAGAGAGGAACTCAGTAATAAAAGCCTTCTAAAATTAGGTTTAGTACTTGCATTAGTTTAAATTATGGTATAGGGTTGTTTTTCTTTTCATAATTGGGGTTATCATGCATGTCATTCTCTTGATTTTTTTTTTTTTTGCTCTGAATCAGTACAAATTTTTCCAATTTTGTTTAAATTTCTCATACTTCTCATTTCTTATGGGAATTCATCCATATCCCAATTTATGGAAGCAAGAAAAGAAACAATTTTCTTCTTTCCAGTTTTTTGCTACCACACAAGTGCTGTTATGAATAGAAATGGTATTTTTCATTGTTGTCATGGATTAGGTTCCCTTAGTTATAAAACATTATTTTCTGGGTTTTTTGTTGTAAATTTAAGGGGGGAATATATTTCTTTAAGAGAATTGGATTTTTTTTTAAGTGATAAAACGTGAAGGAAGGCTACAAATCATTTTTTCATAATAAATTTACTGAGTTTGGGAGGAAAGGAAGAGGAAATTGACAGGTCAGTAAATATGCTAAAAAATAAATGAAAGAAATATTAAAGTGAATTTATTGAAGATTATGTGACATCCTTCTAATCAGGTGATGGGTGTAATTTTTGTTTTTGTTTTTTATTAGTAACATATAATTAATCGTAAGTACTTCAGGGTTGGGACTTTTCTTAACCACTGTAAAGTATAGTTCTTTGCAGTAAATAAAAATCATCATCACATTAATTGTAAGAGACATAAGTAATGAAAACTAATAGAGACACATATTTTCCTTTTATTATCAAATAGTCAATTGTTAAATAGTCAAAACTGGAAAAATGGCTAGAAGCAAGTGAAATGTCTGTTCCATCATAACAATCCATTTCTATGAGGTTAAATAACTGGTTGTTAATAATAATGACATTTATTTATGGTTTGTTTTATAGTTAACAAAATTTTTCACATGAATTATCCTACTTAATCTTTCAATTAGAGAAAGAAGGCAGAAGGGGGTATATATTGTTATTTCCATTTTTTTAGATCAGGAAATTGAAATTCAGAGAAGTTGAGTTATGAGTTAACTAGGATCACTTAACTAGTAGTAGAGCTGAGATGAGAATGCTGATCTTCTAAATTCTATTCTTTTTACTTCCACAACTTACTATCTCTAATTCTTTTGATTTGTTTATAGAAAACTAAAGATGGACATGCCATCTTAGTAGTGAAACACCAAAGTGGTTAAAATCTTGATTCTGGAGTCAGTAAGACCTGAATTCAAATCCACCATAAGTTTCTTTTACTAGTTGTAAACTAGTTTTTTTGTTTGTTTATTTTGTTTTGTTTTAAAGAACCCAGATTCAAAGTTGCTTATCTCTGTCTGCCTCAATATCTTTAACTGTAAAATATCTACCTCCTAGATTTTTTTTGTGCGAGGATTTTGTGAGTTCCTTTTTTGCAAAATACCTGGTATATAGTGGGTACTTAATAAATGCTTCTCTTCTTCCCAACTCATTCTTTAAAAGAAAAATCTGTTTAAAGAAATTTGAACAACAGTTTGTTATAGGTAGAAACTTTGTTTAAATAGATGTCTAACCAAATAACTATATAGGAAGAAATGGGGCAATGGAGAAGGCAAGGAATTTAGAGTAAAAAGGTCTTAGGTTTTCTACACCTTTTTTATTAATATTTTTAATTAAAGCTTTTTATTTCCAAACATATGCATGGATAAATTTCAAGATATACCCTCACAAAACCTTATGTTCTAAACTTTTACCCTCTCTTCCCTCACTCCCTCCCCTAGATAGCAAGTAATTCAATATATGTTAAACATGTACAATTTTCTTTACATATTTCCAAAATTATTATGTTGCACAAGAAAAATCAAATCAAAAAAGGAAAAAAAATGAGAAAGAAAACAAGCAGACAACAACAAAAAGAGTGTGAAAATACTATGTTGTGACCTACACTCAATTACCATATTCCTTTTTCTGGGTGCAGAGAGCTTACTTCATCACAAGACCATTGGAACTGGCCTGAATCATCTCTTTGTTGTAAAGAGCCATGTCCATCAGAATTGATCATCATATAAACAATTTTCTCTTGGTTCTGCTCACTTCACTTGGCATCAGTTCATGTAAGTCTCTCCAGGCCTCTCTGAAATCATCCTGCTGATTTTTTCTTATAGAACAATAATATGCCATAGCATTCATGTATCATAACTTATTTAGCCATTCTCCAACTGATGGGCATCCACACAGTTTCCAGATTCTTGCTACTACAAAAAGGGTTACCACAAACATTTTTGCACATATCAGTCCCTTTCCCTCCTTTATGACCTCTTTGGGATACTAGCCCAGTAAAAATACTCCTGGATCAAAGGGTATGCACAGTTTGATAACCCTTTGGGCATAGTTCCAAATTGCTCTCCAGAATGGTTGAATCAGTTAACATCTCCACTAACAATATATTAGTGTCCCAGTTTTCCCATATCCCCTCCAACATTCATCATTATCTTTTCCTGTCATCTTAGCTAATCTGAGAGGTAGTGGTACCTCAAAGTTGTCTTAATTTGTATCTCTCTGATCAACAATGATTTAGAGCACCTTTTCATATGACTAGAAATAGTTTCAATTTCTTATCTGAAAAATTTCTGTTCACATCCTTTGACCATTTGTCAATTGAAGAATGCTTTGAATTCTTATAAATTTGAGACAATTCTGTATTTTAGAAATGAGGCCTTTATCAGAACCCTTGGATACAAAAATTTTTTCCCAATTTATTACTCCCCTTGTCTGCATTGATTTTGTTTGTACAAAAATTTCTAAACCTATTATAATCATAATTATCTATTTTATGTTCTAAAATGTAATAAATTCCTTCCTTTTCCCCAGATCTGAGAGATAGACTATCCTTTGCTCTTTTGATTTGCTTATAATATCACTCTATGTCTAAATCACGAACCCCTTTCGACTTTATCTTCATATAGGATGTTAGGTATGAGTCAATGCCTAGTTTCTTCCATATTAATTTCCATTTTTCCCACAGTTTGTTGTTTTTTTTTTTTTATCAAATAGTGAGTTCTTATCCTAAAAGCTGGGATCATGTACCTTTACAATGGCTTTTGGGTTCATTTTAGACATTTTTTTGCTATGCAATCTTCACAGACAAAAAACATTTTTGATCTTTTAGAAAATATGGCATTCTGTGATCCATAGATCACAGAAGTGGGATCATGCTAAAACTACTAATGTTGTGATTTTTATTTTAGAAAGAAATTTGTGGATTTTAAAAATTTTGTATAATTTTCTTAAGCAAATCACATGTGCTTTCTTCCTCCCTTTTCATTTTGAGACAAGTTTGCTGTTTTCATTTTGTGTCCTGTCTTAGGGGGTTAAAATTGTACAAAGACTTAAGGGACACCCTGTATATATCAATGGATCAGCCCTATAAATTGGTCATCCAAATGAATATCAGTTATATTTCTGCACAATAGGCATTAATTAAAAAATTATCAGAGTTAACAAAATCAGTTAAATATGAACAGTACAATCTCCAAAGAAAACAAAATATTCCATATGACTGTACTTTTGTTATATAGTTTTAAAATATTTTATTTTCCCCCAGTTACTTATAAAAACCATTTAAACATTCATTTAAAAAAAGTTTTGAATTTCAAGTTCTATCCATCTCTTTCTTCTCTTCCCCATCCTGAAATGGTAAAGCAATCTAATGTAAGTTGTACATGTATAGTCATATAAAACATTTCCATATTAATCCTTTTGTAGAAGAAAAATAGAACTAAAAGAGAAAGAAAAAATAAAATGAAAAATAGAATGTTTTGGTCTGTATTCAGGGATCATAAGTTCTAACTCTGGAGGTGGATCTCATTTTTCATCATGAATCCTTTAAGATTGTCTTGGATCATTATATTGCTGAGAATAACTAACTCATTCACAGTTGTCAATCATGAAATATTGCAGTTAGTGTGTACAATGTTATCCTGGTTTTGCGCTCTTTACTTTGTATCAGTTCTTGTAAGTCTTTCCAGGTTTTCTAAAAACATTCTGCTCATCATTTCTTACAGCACAATAACATTCTGTTACAATCATAGTCCACATATTGTTCAACTATTCCTCAATTGATGGGCACCCTATCAATTTCTAATTATTTAGCACCATAAAAAGAGTTGCTTTAAATAATTATATATAGGCATATAATGTAAGTATATACACATACACACATTTGTACACACGCATATCACTTCAATTACAAAGTTGCTCTATCTGCATCATCTTCTGAACTTGCTTCCCTCTTTTGTAAATTTTTGAATGTTTCATAAATACTATTTTCTTTCTTCTATATTTTTTGCTTCAATATTACTATCTATCAACTTCTCACTCCAGATAGAATTTCTTCCTTATGATAAATAGAGTAAAGCAAATGAATCAACATACTGGCCATTTCTAAAAACATCTCATTTTGTACCTCTAATCCTTCACTTTTTTGCTAAGAGATAAGAAACATGTTTCATTATCAGTCTAATAATTAAGTCATGATTAATCATTGCATTGATCAAAGTTCTTAAGTCTTTCAATGATGTTTTCTTTCAAATTATTATAATCATCATAACTTGTTTTCCTGGTTCTGCTTAATTCAGTTTAGATGAGTTCTTTTGTCTTTTCAAATTCCTCTAAATTAATTATTTGTTTCATTAATTCTTTCAGTTTTCTTGATAATAATTTTTTATCAATCCTTGAAATTATGTCTTATCCAAGCAAAGACTTCTTTGCTTGGTTATGTTGCTCTTCCAGTTTTTGTCCTCTTTAAGACCACTTCTATTTCCAAATATGGTACATGTATTTTGATATCAATATCCAAATGTAATGACTTCACCATCACTAATACAGAAAATCATATTAAAGAGAGTGCTATTTTTCCTATTGTCCATTTTCTTATTTTTTTAATCTCTTAATATTCTTGAGTAATATGAATGGGATTCACACCAGCCTTTCTGTAAACATTTTTTCTTTTCTTTATTACAACCTGCTTTAAAAAAAAATCAGTGCCACTGATGATTTTCCATTATCATTTTCTGTAAAGTTTTGTAAATGAGTTTATATTCTAAACTGGTGTTGCCCTTGACTACTGTGTTAGTCTACTTGGCAAAATGGTCAAATATTTGCTCGGTGATATGGTTTCTTTGCTCTTCTGTCCTCATTGTGTCAAGTGTGTCATACAGATTAAATGTCTTTAGGAAATAGAGATAATCTGTTTTGTTGTGTGTTCCTTTATTTCCAATTAAAAAAAAAACATGAAAGACCATATTCTAATTCTATATTCTACTTGTAAAACACGTTTTTTAAATTGTGTGCTTTCATGTTCTTTTATTTGTTGTCTTTGCCAATATGCTGTGGATTTTGATTTCTGCTCAAAGAAGTTTATGTTCTATACATAGACTCTCATAATGAAGATAGTTAATTTTTGAATTTGTGGTATCTAATGCTGTACAACACCCTTCTTGAAGAGAATATTTATAGTTCATTTGAAGAATGCTTCTGTGGAGTTTATAAATATTTGGCTTCTTTTTCTCACCTTGATCCTACACTACATTTTCCAGGTATTTTTGGTTTATTTTTCATGTCCCCCTTTCATATTTAAGTCACTTCGTACTAAATTATTAAGGCAGCTAGAGGTTATAGTGAATAAAATGCTGGACTTGGAGTCAAGAAAACTCATCTCACTTAGTTCAAATCTGACCTCAGACACTTACTAGTTTTGTGACCCTGAGCAAGTTGCTTAACCTATTTGCCTTAATTTCCTCATCTGAAAAATGAGTCGGAGAAAAAAATTGAGAAATCACTCCAGTATCTTTGCCAAGAAAATAGCAAATGTAATCATGAACAATTGGGCATGACTGAAACAACTAAACAACAAAAAATTCTAAAATATATTTATTTCAGAGGCTCTCATCAAGTTCTTTCTAGAATTGTTTCTCTATCAGTTTATCCTTTGAGAGAACAGTGGTGTAGTGGATAGAGAATTGACCTTACAAACAATTAGATTCTGTCTGACACATACTAACTTTGTGATTCTAGGAAGCATCCACTTCTTTAAAATTATAAGTTGGAGAAAAGGTAACATGTATCATTGGCAGAAATTTCCCTGTATCAAAGATATCTCTCACTATCCCTCATACTTTCTAGCAGATATGACACATAATCAGCTGTTTTCTTCATAGTAGTCTTTGTGATTATGTTTATCATGTGCAAGACAATGTGAGATAACCAAATTTTTTTATGAAATGACATTTATGATTACCTTTGGTCATATTGTTAAAACAATTCTTCCAACTCCTTTATTTGACTCTGAAGGAAGAGCTACAACTTTTGTTATCTTCTGGTTTTATTGATAATGTCCATATTCATATCACTTAGTTCTTTTGTTAGTCGCTGGACATTTTTCTGACATTATGGCACTACTAGTCAAATTACTGTCTCTCTGGGGGCAGCTAGGTGGCACAATAGATAAAGCACTGGGTCTGAATTCAGGAAGATCTGAGTTCAAATCTGCCTTCAGATATTTACTAACTCTTTGACCATGACAAAAGCACTTAACTTCTATTTGCCTCAGTTTCCTTAACTATAAAATGAAGATACTAATAGCAAGTATCTCCCATGTAAGTACCTTGTGAAGATAAAATACATTAATATTTACATATTTAAAAGTATTTAAAACATTGCCTATACACACACACACATACACACACATATCCTTATTGCCTTCTTTTTTCTATACAGGATATGGTCTAAAGACTGTTCTGTACCTGACTCACTACTTGTAACATGGTCATTAGCATATATCAGAGATGATAAGATTTGTCAACTCTGTGACATGATGATGCATTGACATAAGATTCTTTCAGGAAAAATATTATTTTAAAATAAGTAAAAATACTCAATTTTCTGGTTTAGGGAGTTTTAATTAGGAGGAAATCTAGAGAAAGCAGTGTTAAGACATTTGAGAGTAAATAATTTTGTAAGCAAGAAACTTGAGCACAGTTCCCTGGATAATTGCCTATTGTGGAATTACTTAAGCAGCTGGTGGAAAAGTCCACATTGATCCCTTTGAGACCTTTGCCTCTAAAAAAACATTCTGAGTACTTCTAGACTTTACATAGTAGCATAGTGCTGGACCAGCTGTCCAAGCATTCTCCATCATGCATTCTTTAATTTCATGAGCAACTATTGTTAGTTGCTTCTTCTTCATTCTAGTATCCATTGTTCTGCATCTTTATGTTTTTTTTTTCTGACTATCTTAATTCCAGTCCTTGAATGCATCTATCATTCTTTTCTTCTAAATTTGCTTAATATTATTGGGAAATGCCTTGTTACAAATGCTGCCTAATCCAAGTTCTTATTTTTATTTTGCAACATTGCCTTTACTACAAAATAGGCTTTCTATCCTTCTTTTATTGGCTGTTGGCGTCACATGATATTCTGATGCCTACTTTCTTCATTTAAAGTTTTTCTTTCCATACACTACTTCTCTAAGAAATCTGAAAATGTCATAAATTTATGTCAGCTCCCATGATCTCCATCTTAATATAATCTTATCTCTGTGTCCACCTTTTCATTATTTCCAAAGTCATATGTGAGGGAATACTTCCTGCCTCACCCACCAAAACTAAATCTTCAATCAATAGTTTTAATTCTACCAGTTAATGTCACATAAAAGATCTTGTTCCCACACTATTTTTCAAGTGATATAACTTTCTAATTTTGGTCAAATGTTTTTCTACTGATTTACATGATTCTAGTGATTCACAACCGAAGTAATTTCAACTTTTCTTCATTTAATATACTTCTGTGTGATGATATTCTTTTTGCATAACTGCAATTTGTTGCTTCTTTTTGATTTTCATGACTATCATTCTAGTCCAAACCATTTTCTCATAGTTTTATTGATGCAAAATTAGCTGGATTTCTTGGCTCTTATCCTCTTTATTTCAAGTCATCTCACATGTAGTTGTTACAATAATTTTTTCACATGATGTTTTCATAATATTTCTCGAGAGCTCTCTTCTTTAGGACCTTTCAAAGGCACCCCATTGCTTGTCCTACAAAAGGTGGACTCCTTGACTTTGCCACCAAAGTTTTCTGTGTAACATTATGTTCTCTTTTTCATGCATTTAGTTATGGTAGCTCTTTTGAAAGATAGGTTGAAACCAATATTTTTGGATAATGTTCCATTATTAATCCTATTTGGTTCTGTTTATTTCTCTTTAACAGTCCCTTAGTATTTAAATATTCCCTTCTCTCCATATATTCCTTTCTTCCCCTCCCCCTCTTCTACACACATATAACACATCAAACACAAGCTTGCACACACACCCCTATGTGTATGTGTGTGTGCATGCTATCTCCTCTTTTAGTCCAAAACCCTATGCCTTTGGC
This sequence comes from Sarcophilus harrisii, assembly GCF_902635505.1. Classification (NCBI taxonomy): domain Eukaryota; kingdom Metazoa; phylum Chordata; class Mammalia; order Dasyuromorphia; family Dasyuridae; genus Sarcophilus; species Sarcophilus harrisii. Next base: position 273,997,476 of record NC_045427.1, on the reverse strand, counting down.
ATTGCTGAACAACACCTAATAAGTTATTCTGCATGAAGTGAATTGCATTAAGTTTTTTTCACTAACTAAAACTTGAAAATTCCTTTGGGGCAATGCCTTCTTTGGTGCTGAAATATTATAACTGAGGCTACATTGCTTGTCAGGGAGCTAGATTAATCAAATGATGTCACTTGACTGTTTCTTGACCAATTTCTTAATCCATTTGCCAGAGTTCAAAAACAGTTGTGATCTACCACCTAATCTATGACTAGGTTTAGGATATGGCATCAGGGCTAATTCTGTGACATTATTATTTCAACATTTATACCATGTGAAAATATTCTTTATATCTTCTGATTGACTACATTGTAGAATTTCCTTAAATGTATCATACCAATAACTCTGGTATTGATAAAAGTATATTCTTTCCATAATGATAGAGGGAGTGAAAAATGAAGCTATTTCCTTCATATTCCAGAAAAAAAACCCAATCTTTTATAGAATTTCAATTTAGAACGAAGAGAACAAGTTGAAAAGGAACAAAAACATTCATTGTTGTTCAGTATGTGCACAAATACACTGTGATTTGCAGTTTATTTATTCATGGACAATTGATCATTAACTTCTTTTAACTTTCTAAAGTTACCCACCCTTAATGTGTGTGGGGTCACCCACAGCTTTCAGAACATTGCAGTTTGGGTCTCATTCTGTGATTGGAACACTTTTACTAATGGAAGAATATAAAGAAACAGAGTGGAAAGGTGTGCGATGGCACAGAAATTAAGGACATTAAGTGAACAAAGCATCCTTTCCACTTAACACAATCTGAAGGTTAAACGGATGAGAAATGGAGACTTGAAATTCATTTTCCAGAACAGTACTTCATTACTAAAATACCAAGTGAAATAAACTTAACAGACCACAACTTAGTGGCTAGTAAGAGTTAACATAGACCTTAAACCATCACTTTTAAAGTATCTGATTGGCACTCTGATATTATTTTTTTCCCTTTCTCATCAGAATATGAAATAAACTTTATAAAAAATCATTTACTGGGAGATATTAAATCAGTGTATACTCACATAGAAAATTCATCAGTGGTTAGATAGGGTGCTGAGCCTGAAGTTAGGAAGACCCAACTTCAAATCCAGCCTTAGACAGCAACTAGGTTTGTGACCCTGGACAACTCACTTAATCCTGTTTGCCTCATTTTTCTCATCTGTAAAATGAGCTGGAGAAGAAAATGGCAAACCATTCCAATATCTTTATCAAGAAACCTCCAAATGGGGTCATGAAGAGCAGAAGACAACTTAACAAAAAAAAAAGAAAAGCAAAATCTGTAAGACTTTGAATAGTCCTAAATAGCTAAAAGAACACATATTTTTTCCCTTTGTTTGAGTTGACAAATAAACTTCCAATTGGCTCTTTTGTCCATTAAGTTATCTATGACACATTAAAACCAGTTAGATATTTTTGATGGCTACAAAATGTAATTTAAATACATTAGTGTCAACTTACTAACTTCCTAGTTAGAAAAATAATCTTTTTCTAAAGAGTTAAAATTAAGGTCATTCAAATGGCTGCATGCCATACATGAAAACAAGATGTGATGAAT